>NW_026843710.1:8497500-8804464 GCF_030254825.1 Meriones unguiculatus
TATTTTTAATCTGTTTCTATAGCTCTTTCGCTGTTTTGCTCTCTCTGTCTCCCTCTCTTTGCCTGCCACTTTTGCTTCAGTATGAAAGGCTCTCAGTTCTGTTGAAGGACTACAAAAGTTGAGTGCTTGGTAATTTCACTACAGGAATGATATCTGTCAAATATAAGAAAGGTTCCAAAAAATAAAAAAATAGAAACAAAACAAAACAAAACAACAACAACAAAAAAGAAAGGTTCCAATTAAATGCTGTTTGTTCAAAGAGTTGCCTTGGTCATGGAATATTTTCCCAGTAAGTAACTCACTGACTGAGGACATATCTGTGTATTTCGCAATTAATAATGGAATCTTTGATAATGTCAAAGTCACATGGCAAGGACTAGTGACATTATGAAAGACCACATGAAAGAAACATGTGACACTTTTCCTGAACTAAAAGGTCACAGGAACTGTCATCTCTAAGTTGTGTACTTTCGGCTGCCCAGACTGAGAAATGTAGGGCAGCACAGTCTTTCTCTTAAGCAAGTTGTCTACTTGGCCATTTTAGTAACTGGCTCCTGAAAGTCTTACTGGCTTTCACCATTTTTATAACATCATTCTCCTTTTCTGGCAATCAGCACCTGAGAGAATCTTGAGGTTTCCATGGAGATGAGTAAACAAAATTTCCTAGTGTCCAGTACCTCTGATCCTGTGCACATGTGACTTTTTCTTATGAAACCCCACCATCCTTTATTCCTTTTTACCTCTGGGACCATGTCAGGTAGGAAATGAAACTTTAATGTTGATTTAACTGGACAGCTTCCTAAGTAGGGCAGCTTCAAAGTTATGTGAGATTAAGAGGAATATATTGAATGACAAGGTGATCTCATAATTTGGTCTTGGATTTGAAATATCCTAGGTTGAGGTGTTGAATGGAGCAGTTACTTGTGTACTCACTGAGTGTGCCTTCACATTCTTATTGATATAATAATCTGGCATGGTATAGGTTCCCTGGGGTATTGAGTCTTTAAAAACTGGAAAAGAGAAGGAGACCAGACAATTCCTTGGACTGCTTTGTCTGAAACAGAGAAAGATGGGTGTATGTAAAAGGAGAACTGAGGGGTAATAAACTCTTTGACAGCTGGGACTGTTCCTTACTAGTTTTGGTAGCCTTCTATGAGCAGGGTTGCCTTGACTGACATGGATGGATAGGCAGCTGCGTCCCACTCAGTAGTCATTGAGAAATCATCCTGGTCCTGGGTCCTGGTCATTTAGGATAGAGAATTGGGTCCATGTTATATCCATAGGACACAAGAGCAGAGTGTTTCTTGACCTCGTCCTCCACACAAACTATCTAAATATAGTGTTAGTGACAAAACTACTTGTTCAGAAGTGCCACTTGACCTCTTGGTGTCTGAAGTAGCTATGTAACAACTAGTTCATGGCTAAGATTCTTTGGAAAGAATTCTGGAAAGAATGCCTTACACAGTCAAACTCTGCCCCCCTTTATTGGAAACTTTTCTTCGCTCATGCCTTAGTTGTACATAAAGGAATTAATGCTCAACTAAAAGGAAGCTTGATGGTGTTCAATCAGAGGATTGACCTCTTGCAGGAGCAAATTGATACCCTATGGCAAATCGCTCAACCTGGCTGTCAATGAAAGTATGCTGGACTTTGTGTCACTAGCATACAACATGAGAATTTTTCCTGTGCTGCAAATCTGTCTAAACAATTGTCGAGCTATATTTTAGGTAATTGGACTGGAGAATTCAATACTACGATGGAGCAGCTGAGAGTGGCCATTGTCACAGTAAATTCTACCGGAGTGGACGCAGGACTAGCCACAGGATTATCAACATGGATTGCTGCAGCCATGAATCATCTGAAGGAATGGGCGGGCATGGGAGTGTTAGCAGGCCTTCTGGTGTTGGTCTCCTTGGTTTGCCTGTGGTATATATGCAAGATTAGAGTCTCACAACAGTGTGATGCAGCCATGATCATTCAGGCCTTTACAGCCATTGAAGCAGGACATTCTCCCCAAGCATGGTTGGATACCATAAAAAGCTAAAATGATACGCTCAGGATGCGAGGCTAAGCACTGCACTCAGGGTCAGCCGCTTTGGACCCAGAGAAGAGCATGTCTGATTGCATGCGGGTTGATGCCCCAGGTCCCGCCTCTGAGAAAAAGGTATCGGAAGGTCTGATGCTCTTTGGGTGGATGACACCTAAATGAACATCTGTACAAAGTCCCAATTTATTTCTAATATCAGAGATCAGACCTCTACTCTTGCCTGATGCGTCTAAAACAAAAAGGGGGAACTGTAGAGAGCTACGGAATGCTATGCCTTAAAGATGGAGCTGGTTTCCGCCTTCCACCTTCCCGATGGTGAGTGCTCTCTGTCACGAACAACTCCACATTTGGCTAAGGCCGAGGATCTGGCTTGCTTCCATGTATGTGGACCTATCTGCATTGCCCCCATGGCACGCCTGGGTTGGCTACCCAGAGGCTATTTAAGCTGTGGGCTGGCTTTCTCCGGGGTCCGAGGATTGTTCAATGTTCCTGAATAAACTGCATTGAAAAAAAAATTGTCATTATATTATTTTTATTTATTGTGTGGTAATTTCACATAATATACATTATACTCCTTTTCCAGTGCTCCCAGGTTCAAATTCTTACTCATGAGTGACACTACTTTTTTTTCTTCAAAAATACATCAATTATAATATATGTTGTCCATATATTCATTGGTCATAATCAGAATTTCAGTGCCAAATCTCTTAAAGAAAACTGAGTTTATCCTTGCTACTCTCTGACACCACCCCAAAGAAAAAGCCATCAGTCCTGCAGAGCTTTGTATTTCATCACTTTGATCACAGTTTATTTTATCTATTTGTTTATTATGGTTTCTTTACTTTGTATCCCCTCTGCTGCCCACTCCCTCTTCTTGCAGTCCCACCTGTCTTCCATCTTCTACACCTAATACCCTCTCTTTAGTTTCTTGATAGGGAAGGTCTTCCTCCCCCTTCTAACTGACCCCAGCTAATCTGGTATCAACAGCCTTGGCTGAATTATCTTTCTCTGTTGCCTGGTTCTCAGGGAATTGTTCTCCTTGTGTCCTCTAGTCCCTCTACTTACAGCAGTCTTCCTGGCTCCTCTCCTGCAGGCTTCCTAGAGCTCTGAGGAGAGGGAGAATTTCAAGGGGAAAACCCATTTAGAGGTGGGTATTTTTAAGGTTTCTCTCTGCATAATATTGGACTATGGGTCTCTGTATAGAATCATATTTTATGCAGAAGGAAGCATTTCTTTGGATCCAAGAACATGAGAGTGATCTATCATTTGAGGGCAGAGAGAAACATAGTTTCGTAACAACAACCTAGGTTGATTTAACATTCCTGTAGAATGCCCTGGCTCAACAACTCAATTAACTGCCACCCACTTGCTCTAGTGGAAGACTGGGGTTGGTGACAAAAGATGGCCTATTGGAACTTAAGTACCTACTATTAGGAGACCTCCTAATAAGTGAATTCATACAATATTTGTATTTCTGCATTTTAGTTACTTCACCCAGTATGATTTTTTTTTCTGGTTCCATCCATTTAGCTGAAAATATCATGATGTCATATTCTTAGGTGAATAATACTCTATTATGGAAATATTCCACATTTTTCCCAAAGGATATGGTCAGTCCTGTTTTGTAGTCCTTGGAATTTGCTGATATTTTAATCATTATATTGAAGGACAATCTATGAGAATACTGTTCTTTTAGCCTAAATGACCCTCCATTTTCTTCCACTTCCTGGTGATTTGAATTACAATGTCCCCTTGAAGCCTATCTATTTACAAGTTGTGTCCTCAATGAGGCAATGTTTGGGAAGTGTTTGGTGGTATGGCCTTGTTAGATAATATGATTCCTGTTCGAGTTATAATATAGGAGGGTGTGCTTTGAAGTTGATATGCCAATGAAATTGACCAGAAAAAATGAAGTCTCTGTCTCTCTGTCTTTGTCATGTTATATATATGTTTATGTTGGTCTTGGTCTCTCTGAATCTGTCTCTCAGTCTCTGTCTCTTTATATATATATATTTATGTTGGTCTCAGTTTCTCTATCTGAATCTGTCTCTTTAACTCTTTCTATCTTTCTCTCTCTCTCCCTGGCTACCTCTCTCTGCTTGCCACTTGTGGTACAGTATGCAAAGCTCTAGGTTCTCCTTAAGTACTACAATAAGATGACTGCTTGCAGACATGTACCTTGATGGTCTCTGTAAAAATATAACCAAGGTCCCAGTTAATTACTTTATTTCAAAGATTTGCATTAGTCAGAAAGCATTTTTCCACTAGGTAATTCACTGACTGAGGACATATCTGTGCTTTTAACAAATAATAATGGAATCTGTGATAATATGAAAGTCACATGTCCTTGACTTTATTAATGATTACTTGAAATATGTGACAGCTTTCCTGAACTAAGAGTCTTGGACACAGGTAGTGATATCTTTGGGTTTTGTGTTTTCAGCTGCAGAGATTGAGGCATGTAGGGCTGCTCAGCCTTTTTCTTAAGGCTGTCCACTTGGCCCTTTTAATAACTGGCTCCTCAAACTTACTGGCTTTTAACTGTTTCATTTCATCATTCTGCCTCTAGGCAATCATCCTCTGAGAGATTCTTGAGGTTTACATGGAGATGAGTAAAAAAACTTTCCTCAGTATCCAGTATATCTGATCCTGTGCACAAGTGACTTTTGTGTGTGTGTGTGTGTGAAATTCAACAAGGTTTTATCTCATTCCTTTATCCAGATCCCACACATATACTCCTTTTTACCTCTGTGACAATGTCAGGTAGGAAATTAAACTTTAATGATGATTTAATTGGACAGCTTCCTAAGTAGGAAAGCTTCAAATTGATGGGGGACTTAAGGGGAATGTATCCAGTGACAGGGTGGTAGGTGGTATCATAATATGGTCTTGTCTGAAATTTCCAAGGTTGTGACTTTGAATTGAGGAGTTATTTCTGTACTCACTAAAAGTACCTTCACATTCTTATTAATATAATAAGGTGACAGGGATTAGGATTCCCTGGGGTTTTGAGTCTTTAAAAGCAGGGGAAAGAGAAGGAAACTAGACAATTCCTGGAATGGTTTGGGTGAAACAGAAAGAACTGTGTATGTAAAAAGAGAACTGAGGGGCAATAAACTCTGACAGCTGGTGCCTTTCCACACTAGTTTTGGCAACCCTCTATGAACAGGGTTTCCTTGACTGACATTGCTGTATCAGCAGCTCTGTCCTATTCAGTGGTGAGTGAACAATCCTTCTGCTCTTAGTGTTTACAGTTAAAATTGGGCCTTCAGGACAGAGAAATGGGTCCATGTTATATGTCTAGGACACAAGAGTAGAAGTGTTTCTTGATGTAGTCCTCCAGAGAAACCATCTAAAGGTAGTGTTAGTGACAGAACCACAGGTTGAGAAGATCCTCCTGAGCTCATGGGGTCTGAAGTATCTGGGTAACCACTAGCTCATTGTTAGGATACTCTGCTCCATAGTGAGTTCCTGGAAAGCATGGCTTACACAGTCAAACTCTGCCCTCCTTTAGCGGAAACTTTTCTCCATGTTAAAAGTCATTTTAAAAGTTGTCAACATATTATTTTTATTGATTATGTGGGAATCATATAATATATATTACACTCCTCTTCCATTGCTCCCAGGTTCAAATTCCTTCCGTTGAGTCACACTATTTTTTTTCTTTAAAATACATCAATTCTAATATGTGTTGTTCATATACTTATTGGAACATGATCAGAATCTCAGTGCCAAGTCCCTTAAATAAAACTTAGTCCATCCTTGCTGCACCGACACCAACCCCAAGAAGATGCTATCAGTCCTGAAGAGCTTTATGCTTCATCACCTTGATCACAGTTTTTCTTATGTATTCATTTATTAAGATTTGTTTACATTGTATCTCCACTGCTGCACCCTCACAATTCTCCTTCCAGTCCCACCCACTCTCTTTCTTCCACCCCTATGCTCTCTCTCTAGTTCCCTGATAGGGGAGGTCCTCCTTCCCCTTCTATCTGACCCCAGATTATCAGATATCAACAAAGCTGGCTTATGTTCTTCTTCTATGGCCTGATTCTCAGACCATTGTTCTCATTGTGTCCTCAATTCCATCTACTTATGACACTCTTCCTGACTCTGCTCCTGCATAATTCACAGAGCTCTGCAGGAAGGAAGAATTTCATAAGGAAAATCCTTTTTGAGCTGGGTGTTTTAAGGTCTCTCTCTGCTAAATCTCTGACTGTGGGTCTCTGTATGGAATCTCATTTGATTCAGAAGGAAGCATCTCTATGGATCCAAGAACATGACACTGATCTATCATTGGAGGGCAGGGAGCAACATATTTTACTAACAACAGCCTGGGTTGCTTTAAAATTTTGGTAGGATTCCCTGGCCCAAAAACTCAATTAACTGCCACCCGTTCCCCTAGTGAATGAATGGTTTGGTCAGAAAGGATGACCCAAAGAAACTTTATCTCCCACTATTAGGAGATAATAAGTCAATACATAACATATTTTTTCAGCATTTTAGTTACTTAATTCACAATGATTTTCCTTGTTCCATTCATTTGCCTGAAAATATCATGATGTCATTTTCTTAGCTGAATAATACTCTGTTATGGAAATATTCCACATTTTCCCCAATGGAGATTGTCAGTCCTGTTCTTTAGAACTTGGAAGTAATTAGTCTTTAAATATTGTATTGAATGAAATACTATCAGGATAACTATGTTCTGTTAGCCTAGCCTCCATCTTTTTCCACTTCCTGTGATTTGAATTGCAATGTCCAGTGGAAACTCAGCCATTTACATGTTTAGTCCCCAGGGAAGAAATGTATGGGAAGGGGTAGAAGGAATGGCCTTGTTGTATAATATAATTCTTTTAGAAGTAATAATATAGGAGGGTGTGCTTTGAGGTTGATATGTCAATGAAAGTTACAAGACAGAATGGAGTCTTTCTCTCTCTCCATTTCTGTGACTTTGTATCTTTGTTTCTGTCAGTCTCATTCTATTTCTCAATCTGTCTCAATAGCAATTTATTTCTCTATCTCTCTCAGTCTTCCTCTCTCTGCCTGCTGTTTGTTGACCAGCATGAAAGCTCTCAGTTCTGCTGAAGGACAACAAGATGAATGATTGCTGAGGTGAGATACCTGATTGTCTCTGTAAAATATAACCAAGTTCCCAATTAATCCATTTTGTTCAAAGAGTTACCTTGGTCAGGTAACATTTTACCCAGAAATATTTCCATGACAGGGGAGATATATGTATATGTAACAAATATTAATGGAATCTGCAATAATGTGAAAGTAACATGTCAAAGAAATATGATTTTATTAATTACCACTTAAAAGAAATTTGTGACACTTTTTCTGAACTAAGAGACTTGGACACAGGAACTGTCGACTCTGTGTTGGTTGCTTTCAGCTGACCTGATTGAGCCATGTAGGGCTGCTCAGCCTTTCTCTCATGCATGCTCTCCACTTGGCCCTTTTAATAACTGGCTCATGAAACTCTTACTGATTTTCACCCTTTGCATGGTATCTTTTTTACATCTCAGCCAATCAGCACCTGAGAGAATCTTGAGGTTTCGATGGAGATGAGTAAAAAAAACTTTTCCCAATGTCCAATATATCTGATCCTATGCACACATGAGGTTTTCTCATGAAATCCAATAAGCCTTTATCTCATCCCTTTATGCAGATCCCACACCATTACAAATCCTGTTTATCTATGTGACAATGTCAGTTAGGAAATGAAAATTTAATGTTGATTTAATTTGAAAGCTTCCTAAGTAGTAAAGCTTCAAAGTGATGTGGGATTAAGTAGAATGTACTGAATGACAAGGTTGCCTCATAATGTGCTCTTGAATCTGAAATTTCCTAGGTTGTTACTTAGAACTGAAAAGGTACTGGTGTACTCACTAAATGTACCTTCCCATTCTTATTGATATAATAGACTGCCAGGGCATAGGTTTCCTTGCTGTATTGAGTCATTAAGAGCAGCAAAAACAGTAGGAAACCAGACAATTTATGGGACTGGATTGGGTGATACAGAGAAAGATCTTTGTATGTAAAAGTAGAACTGAGGCTCAATAAACTATTTGACAGCTGGGGCTGTTCCACACTAGGGTTACTATGTTGCATTGACTGACCTTTCCAATTTGGCAGCATTGTGCTACTCAGTGGTCTGTAAGTATTCCTCCTGGTCTTGGGGTTTACAAATAAAACTGGGCCTTCAGGACAGAGAAATACATCCATGTCATATGCCTAGTACACAAAGAACCACTGTGTTTCCTACTGTGGTCATCCAGACAAACCATCTAAATGTAGTATTAGTTCCAGGACTGCTTTTTAGGAGTACCACTTAAGCTCATGGGGTCTGAGGTAGGTGGGTAAAAACTAGTTCCATGGCTAGGATTCTCTGCTATATAATGAGTTCCTGGAAAGCATGCCTTATAAAGTCATACTCTCCTCTCCTTTAGCGGAATCATTTCTCCATGTTAAGTCATTGTGAAAGTTGTCTAAATTTTATTTTTATACCTTATGTAGAATTTCATATATTATACATTTCACTCCTTTTTCATTGATCCAAGGTTCAAATTCCTACACATGTGTCACATTAAAATATCTTTTCTTTAAAATAGATCAATTAAAGTATGTGTTGTTCATATATTCATTGGAATATGATCAGAGTCTCAACATAGTTCTGGAAGTCCTTGCTAGAGCAATAAGACAGTTAAAGGAAATCAAGGGGATACAAATTGGAAAGGAAGAAGTCAAATTATCACTATTTGCAGATGATATGACATTATACGTGAGTGACCCCAAAAACTCTACCAGGGAACTCCTACAGCTGATAAACACCTTCAGCAAAGTGGCCAGATACAAAATTAATGAAAAAAAAAATCAGTAGCCCCCCTGTATACAAAAGACAAAAGGGCTGAGAAAGAAATTAGGGAAACAACACCCTCCACAATAGCCACAAATGACATAAGGTACCTCAGAGTAACCCTAACCAAGGAAGTCAAAGACTTGTATGAAAAAAATTCAAATCTCTGAAGAAAGAACTAGAAGAAGATATGAGAAGATGGAAAGATGTCCAATGCTCATGGCTTGGCAAGATTAACATACTAAAAATGGTCATCTTACCAAAAGCAATCTACAGATTCAATGCAATGCCCATCAAATTACCAACACAATTCTTTACAGACCTGGAAAGAAAAATTCTCAACTTCATATGGAATAACAAGAAACCCAGAATTGCTAAAATAATCCTCTACAATAAAAGATCTTCTGGAGGTATCTCCATCCCTGATCTTAAGTTGTACTATAGAGCAACAGTTTTAAAAACTGCAGGGCACTAGCATAGAATCAGAATGGTGGATCAATGGAACCGAACAGAGGACCCAGAAATAAACTCATACACTTATGGACACCTGATCTTTGACAAAGGCGCCAAAACCATACAATGGAAAAAAGATAGCATCTTCAACAAATGGTGCTGGTCCAACTGGATGTCTACATGTAGAAAAATGAAAATAGTTCCATACTTATCACCCTGCACAAAACTGAAGTCCAAGTGGATCAAAGACATCAACATAAAACCAAACACATTAAATCGGCTTGAAATAAAAGTGGGAATACCCTAGAACTCATTGGTACAGGGGAAAACTTCTTGAACAGAATTCCAACAGCACAGGCTCTAAGAGCAACAATCAATAAATGGGACCTCATGAAACTGAAAAGCTGCTGCAAAGCAAAGGACATCACCATCAAAACAAAGAGACCTCCTACAGATTGGGAAAGAATCTTCACCAACCCTTTTTCTGACAGAGGACTCATATCAAGTATATATAAAGAACTAAAGAAGCTGAAAAGCAGCAAACCAAGTAACCCACTTAAAAATGGGGAACAGAGCTAAACAGAGAATTCTCTGTAGAGGAATACAGAATGGCAGAGAAGCACTTAAAGAAATGCTCAACCTCAGTAGCCATTAGGGAAATGCGAATCAAAACAACCCTGAGATTTCACCTTACACCCATGAGAATGGCCAAGATCAAAAACTCAAGTGACAACACATGCTGGAGAGGTTGTGGAGAAAGAGGAACCCTTCTCCACTGCTGGTGGGAATGTAAACTGGTACAACCACTTTGGAAATCAATCTGGCGTTTTCTCAGAGAACTAGGAACAGTGCTTCCCCAAGATCCAGGCATACCACTCCTAGGCATATATCCAAAAGAGGCTCAAGCACACAAAAAAGAAAATTGCTCAACCATGTTTGTAGCAGCTTTATTTGTAATAGCCAGAAGCTGGAAACAACCCAGATGCCTCTCAACTGAAGAATGGATGCAGAAAATGTGGTACATCTACACAATGGAATATTACTCAGCAATGAAAAATAAGGAAATCATGAAATTTTTAGGTAAATGGTGGGATCTGGAAAGGATCATCCTGAGTGAGTTGTTCCAGAAGCAAAAAGACACTCATGGTATATACTCACTCATATAGACATACAACATAGGACAAACCCACTAAAACCTGTGCATCTAAAGAAACTAAGCAAGACAGAGGACCCTAACTAAAATGTCCAATCCCCATCTGGAAAGGCAAAGAGGATGGACATCAGAAGAAGAAGAAAACAGGAAACAACCTAGGAACCTACCACAGAGGGCCTCTGAAAGCCTTTGCCCTACAGACTATCAAAGCAGATGCTAAGCCTAATGGGCAACTGTTGGGCAGAGTGAATGGAATTTTATGTAAGAACTGGGAAATAGTAAGAGCTGGAGAGGACAGGGTCTCCACAAGGAGAGCAACAGAACAAGAAAATTTGAACACAGGGAACTTCCCAGAGACTCATACTCCAACCAAGGACTCTTCATAGAGATAACCCAGAACCCCTGCACAGATGTAGCACAGGGCAGTTCAGAGTAAAATTGGGTTACATAGTAATGTGAATGGGGACTGCCTCTGACATGAACTGACTGGAGTGCTCTTTAGTCACCTCCTCCTGAGGGGGAGCAGCCTTACCAGGCCATAGTAGAGGACAATGCAGCCACTTTTGATGTGAACTGATGGACTAAGATCAGAAAGGAGAGGAGAACCTCCCCTCTCAGTGGACTTGGGGAGTGGCATGCATGCAGAGGGAGGAGGGACGGTGGAATTGGGAGGGGAGGAGGGAGGGGCTTATGGGGGGATGCAGAATGAATAAAGTGTAATTGATGAAAATTTTTAAAAAAAGGGAAAAAATAATTTAAGAACCTTAAATGACTTTCAAAAGTGGAGGAAAACATGGAGTTAGTCAATTGGCATGGAGCATGTCTTGCCCCTGGGGGCAATGGTCTCCTGAACCTACTCAGACCTCGGACACCACCACTGATAGTTCTAGAACTGATGCAGGATGTTCCAACGAGGGGGTTAAGGCTTCTCATAATATTTCCTACAAGCCCACACCTGTTTGTTTATATCCCCCGTTTTTATTCATTATTAGCCAGATAGAGCCAAGTAATTGTGGTGATGATAATTGCTTTTTTGCCCAATGCTGGAATGCTAGTAAATTTAGGTATGCCCTGGTTACTCGCATGCCTCGCTGGGTGCCTGTGCCTGTTGATGCCCTCACACTATGACTCTCTTCAGACAGAAAAGGCATCCTGGAATTACAGCTGCCATTGTTACTGCCATCTCATTGGCGGCTGTTGGAGCTACCACCACGGCATTAGCCATGAGTCGTACTGGGCAGACTGCTCAGACCCTGAATAACCTTTTAGCCAATGTAGCTCATGCCTTAGATGTACAAAAAGGAATTAATGCTCAACTAAAACGAGATTTGATGGTGTTCAATCAGAGGATTGACCTTGTGCAGGAGCAAATTGATACCCTATGGCAAATTGCTCAACTTGGCTGTCAATGAAAGTATGCTGGACTTTGAGTCACTAGCATACAACATGAGAATTTTCCCTGTGCTGCAAATCTGTCTAAACAATTGTCTAGGTATATTTTAGGTAATTGGACTGAAGAATTCGATACTACGCTGGATCAGCTGAGAGTGGCCATTGTCATGGTAAATTCTACCAGAGTGAACCCAGGGCTAGCCACAGGATTATCATCATGTATTGCTGCAACCATGAATCATCTGAAGGAATGGGCGGGTATGGGAGCATTCGCAGGCCTTCTGGTGTTGGTCACCTTGGTTTGTCTGTGGTATATATGCAAGACTAGAGTCTCACAACTGCGTAATGCAGCCATGACCATTCAGGTCTTTACAGCCATTGAAGCAGGACAGTCTCCCCAAGCATGGTTGGCTACCATAAAAAGTCAAAATGTTACGCTCAGGATGCGAGGCTAAGCACTGCACTCAGGGTCAGCCGTTTTTGGACCCAGAGAAGAGCATGTCTGATTGCATGCAGGTTGATGCCCCAGGTCCCGCCTCTGAGAAAACGGTATTGGACGGGTCTGATGCTCTTTGGGTGGATGACACCTAAATGAACATCGGTACAAAGTCCCAATTTATTTCTAATATCAGAGATCAGACCTCTACTCTTGCCTGATGCGTCTAAATCAAAAAGGGGGAACTATAGAGAGCTGCGGAATGCTATGCCTTATAGATGGAGCTGCTTTCCTCCTTCCACCTTCCCGATGGTGAGTGCTCTCTGTCACGAACAATTCCACATTTGGCTAAGGCTGAGGATCTGGCTTGCTTCCATGTATGTGGACCTATCTGCATTGCCCACGTGGCATGCTGAGGTTGGCTACACAGAGGCTATTTAAGCTGTGGGATGGCTTTCCCCAGGGTCAGATAATTGTTCAAGGTTCCTGAATAAACTGCATTGAAAAAAAAAAAAAAAAAAACTGAATTCATACTTGCAACACCCTAGCACCACTCCAAAGAAGCCATCAATCCTGAAGAGCTCTATTCTTCATTAACTATTTTTTTAATTTTTATTTCTTTAATATAATCATAGGTTATTTACTTTGTATCCCAGCCTCATTCCCTCCCAGTTCCACCCTCCCTTCTTCATCTCCTTCCTGTCCCTTTTCAAGTACCTGATATGGGAAGTCCTTCTCCTCTTCCGTCTGACTGTAGCTTATCATGTATCTTCAGGACTGGCTGCAATGTCCTCCTTTGTGGCCTAGAAAGGTGTTTCCTACCTGGGGGGTGGGTAGCTTGGTAAATGAGCCAGTCATTAAGTTCATATCAGAAATATTTCCCATTCCCCTTACTAGGAAAACCCACTTGGATACTGAGCTTCCATGTGTTTCATCTGAGCAGGGCTTCTAGGTTATATCCACACAGGTACATTGGCTGGAGCAACAGTTTCATAGAGGAATCCTGTGCCCTGATATATTTTGTCCTTGTGGAGTTCCTGTTCTCTCCCATTCATACTAACTCTCCCTTTTATCATATGATTCCCTGAACTCTACCAAAGATTTGGTTATGAGTCTCAGCATCTGTTTTGATAAACTGTTAGGTAGAGTCTTTCAGAGGCCCTCTGCTGTAGGCTCCTGTCCTGTTTTTTGTCTTCTCCTACTTCCCATATCCATCCCATTTGTCTTTCTAAGTTAGAATTGATAATTTTACCCCAGATCCTCTATTTTGTTTGTCTCCTTTAGGTGCACATATTTTAGTATATTTATCATATCTTAAAGGACTATATAAGTGAGTATATACCATGTGTGTCTTTCTGCTCCTGGGATAACTCAATAAGGATGATCTTTTCTAGATCCCACCATTTTTCTGCAAACTTCATGATTTCCTTGATGTTTTAATTGCCGAGTAGTATTCTATTGTGTAAAAGTGTCACAATTCCTGTATGCATTCCTCTGTTGAGGGACATCTGTGTTGTGTCCAGGTTCTATTACAAATATAGCTATTACAAATAAAGCTGCTATAAACATGGTTAAACAAATGCCTGTGTTATGTACTTGAGCATCTTTTGGATATATACCTAGGAGTGGTATACCTGGATCCCAAGGAAGTGCTATTCCTAATGGTCTGAGAATGTGCCAAATTGATTTCCACAGTGGTTGTATGAGTTTACATTCCCACCAGCAATGGAGGAGAGTTCCCCTTTTTCCACAACTTCTCCATCATGTGCTATCCCTTGAGTTTTTAACCTTTGCCATTCTGATGGGTGGAAGGTGAAATCTCAGGGTCATTTTTATTTGCATCTCTATGATGGCTAAGGACATCTAGCATCTCTTCAGGGGTTTCTCTAAATTCTTCTGGAAATAATTCTCTGTTTAGCTCTGTACCCCATTTTTTAATTGGATTGCTTGTTTTTTTGTTTTTTAGTTTGTTTAGTTTTTTATATATTCTGGATATCAGCCCCTCTGTCAGATATAGGGTTGGTGAAGATTCTTTTCCAGTCTGTAGGCTGTTGTTTTGTTCTGATGATAATGTCTTTTGCTTTACAGAAGCTGTTCAATTTCATGGGGTCCCATTTATTAATTTTTGCCCTCAGAGCCTGTGAGGTTGGAGTTCTCTTCAGTAAGTTATCTATTGTGCCAATCAGTTCAGGGTTCTTCCCCAGTTTTTCTTCTAACCAATTTAGTGTATCTGGTTTATGTTGAGGTCTTTGATCCACTTGGACTTTAGTTTTGTGCAGGTTGATAAATATGGATCTATTTTCATTTTACTGCATGTAGACAACCAGTTGTACCAGCACCATTTGAGAAGATGCTGTCCTTTTTCCATTGAATGGTTTTGGCTTCTTTGTTGAAAATCAAGTATTCATAGGTGTTTGGATTTATTTCAGCATCATCTTTTCAGTTCCATTGATCTTTTCTGCTTCTATGCCAATACCATGAAGTTTTTATTACTATGGCTCTGTAATATAGTTTGAGGTCAGGGATGGAGATTCCTCTAGATGATCTTTTGTCGTACAGGATATTTTTGTAAATTCAGGGTTTTTTGTTTCTCCATATGAAGTCAAGAATTTTTCTTTCAGTGTCTGAATCGTATCGGTATTTTGATGGGAATTGTATTGAATCTGTAGTTTGCTTTTGGAATGGTGGTCATTTTCACTATGTTAATCCTACCAATCCATGAGCTCCTGTGATCTTTACATTTTCTGATTTTCTTTCTTCAGAGACTTGAAGTTTTCTTCAAACAACTCTTTCACTCACTTGATTAAAGTCATTCCAAAGTACTTTATGTTATTTGTGGCTATTGTGAAGGGTATTGTTTCCCTGATTTATTTCTCATCCTTTTGGGTTGGCTATACAGGAGAGCTTCTGATTTCTTTTTAATTAATTTTGTATCCACCCACTTTGCTGACAGTGTTTATCAGCAGAAGGAGTTCTCTGCTTAAATTTTTGGGATCATTCAAGTATGGTATCATGTCATCTGCGAAAAGTGACTCTTTGACCTGTTCCTTTTTGATTTCTATCCTCTTGATCTCCTTTATTTGTCTTATTGCTCTAGCTAGGACTTCCAGTACTATGTTGAATATATATGGAGAGAGTGGGTAGCCTAGCCTTGTCTCTGATTTCATTGGGATTGATTTAAGTTTCTCTCAATTGAGTTTGTTGTTGGCTATAGGATTGCTGCATATTGCCTTTAGTATATTTAGGTATGTGCCTTGTTTTCCTGATCTCTCCAATACTTTAAATGGATGTTGGACTTTGTCAAATGCTTTTTTGGCATCTAAGGAGATGACTATGTGTTTTTTTCTCCTTCAGTTTGTTAATATGGTGGATTACACTGTGGATTTGCATATATTGAACTATCCTTGCATTACAGGGATGAAGCCAACTTGTTCATGGTGAATGATCTCTTTTATGTGCTCCTGGATTTGGTTTGTTAGTATTTAATTGAGGATCTTTGCATCAATGTTCATAAGTGATATAGGTCTGAAGTTCTCTTTTGTTGATGGTTTTTTGTGTAGTTTAGGTATCAAGGTGACTGTAGCTTTATATAATCAGACTGGTAAAGTTCCTTCTGTTTCTATTTTGTGGAATATTTTGGATACAATTAGAATTAGTACTTCTTTGAAGGTCTGGTAGAATTTTGTGCTGAAACTATCTTTACCAGGGTTTTTTATAAAGGGAGACTGTTGATGACTGCATCTATTTACTTGGGGCATTTAGGCCTATTCAATCTTTCAATCTGTCTTTGACTTAATTTTGGTTGATGGAATCTATCTGGAAAATTGTCCATTTCATTTAGCTTTTCAAATTTTGTGGCATATAGACTTTTGTAATATGACCTGATGATTGTTTGGATTTCTTCAATGTCTATAATTAGGCCCTCCTCTTCATTCCTAATTCTGCTAATTTGGATAGTTTCTCTCTGCCTTTGAGTTAGTTTGGCTATGGGTTTGTCTATCTTGATTTTCTCAAAGAACCAGCTCTTGGTTTTCATTTCTTCTTTGAATAGCTTTATTTGTTTATAATTAATTGATTTCAACCCTGAGTTTGATTATTTGCAGCTGTCTCTTCCTTTTGGGCATATCTACTTCTTTTTTCCCTAAGGCTTTTAGTGGGGCCATTAAGTTGCTTGTATGAAATGTTACAAATTTCTTCTTGTAGGCACTTCATGCTATGGATTTTCCTCTGAGCACTGCTTTCATTGTGTCCCATAAGTTTGGGTATGTTGTAGCTTCATTTTTACTGAATTCTAGGAGGTCTTTAATTTCTTTATTTCTTCCTTAACCCAGCTGTCATTGAGTAGCAACTTGTTCAGTTTCCATGTGTGGCTTTATCTTATCTCTATTGCTGTTGAGGTCCAGCTTTAGAACATGGTGCTCAGATAGAATATAGGGATTATTTGAATCTCCTTGTATCTGTTGAGGTTTGTGACCAACTATATGGTCTATTTTGGAGAAGGTTCTATAAGGTGCTGAAAAGAAGGTATACTCTTTTGAGTTCGGGTGAAAAGTTCTGTAGACATCTATTAGGTCCATTTGAATTAGGGCCTCTGTAAGTGCCTTTATTTCCCTATTTGGCTTCTGTCTAGATGAGCTATCCCTTGGTGAGAGTAGGGTATCAAAATCTCCCACTATTAAGGTCAATGTGTGTTTTAAGCTTTGATAATGTTTCCTTTACGAATGTAGGTGCTCTTGTATTTGGGGCATAGTTGATCAGAATTGTGATGTCCTCCTAGTGGATTTTTCCTTTAATGAGGATGTAGTGCCCTTTCTGATCTTTTTTTTTTTTTTTATTAATTTTGGTAGAAAATCCTTTTCATTAGATAATAGGATTGCTACCCCAACTTGTTTTCTGGGTGCATTTGCTTGAAAAACATTTTTCCAGCCCTTCACTCTAAGGTAGTGATTATCTTGGTTGCAGAGGTGTGTTTTTTTGGGTGCAGCAGAATGTTGGATTCTGTTTCCACACCCATTCTGTTATTCTGTGTCTTTTTATTGGAGAGTTGAGTCCATTGATGTTGATAGATAATAGTGACCAGTGAATGTTAATTCCATTTATTGTGGTGCTAGTGGTCATACTGTGATTCATTGCTCGTTTCTTTTAATTTTTGTAACATTATTTGTATCCTATGTTTTCCTGCATATAGTTGCTTTCGTTGTTTTTTTTTTTTTTTTAGTATCTTCTGTAGGGCTGGTTTGCTGTATAGAAATTTCTTAAATTTAGTTTTATCATGGAATATTTTTTCCATGTATGTTGATTGAAACTTTGCTGGGTATAGTAGTCTGGGATAGCATCTGTGCTGCCTTAAAGCCTGCATGACCTCTGGCCAGACCTTTCTGGCTTTCCTACTTTCTGATGAGAATTCCAGTGTGATTTTATAATAGGTCTACCTTCATACATTACTTGGTCATTTTCCTTTGCTGCTTTTAATATCTTTTCTTTGTTCTGTATATTTAATGTTTCAACAATGATATGACAGGAGGGTTTTCTTTTCTGGTCTAGTCTGGTGTTCTATAGCCTCTTGTATGTTTATGGACATCTCTTTCTTTAAGTTGGTGAAATTTCCTTCTATGATTTGAAGATATTTTCTGGACCTTGGAGACTGGAGCCTTCTTTTTCATCAATTCCTGTTATTCTTAGATTTTGCCTTTTCATGACGTCTTTGATTTCTAGGATTTTCTTTTTTTGGGGGGGGACTTTTCTGATTTTGCTTTTTCTTTGAGAGAAGTATCTATTTCTGCAAGCGTATCTTCAGCTCCAGAGATTCTTTCTTTTATCTCTTCTACTCTGTTGGTGATGCTTATTTTTGTGTTCCATGATCTTTTCTCTAAGTTTTCAAGCTCCAGGGTTTTCTCTGTTTGTGTTTTCTTTATTGACTCTAATTCTATTTTTATGTCTTGTACAATTTTTTTCATTTGTTTGAATGTGGCTTCCTATCTCTATGTTTTTTGTTTTTGTTTTTTTTGTTTGTTTTTTTTGTTTTGTTTTGTTTTCTTACCTTTATGCCACTAATGTTGCCTTTACTTGTCCTTCTATTTGCATGGCTATGTCTCTGAGAGATTTGTTTGTTTCCTTTTTATATGTTTCTAATAACTGAATAAGCATATCATTACAGTCACTTTCTAGTGTTTTTGAAGAACTGGGGTATCCATTTATTTGGAGGTTTGCTGGTGAGGCCATGATTTTCTGATATTTGTTGGGTGTGTTCTGTCGCCCACCTCTAGGCATTTCTTTATTTGTGACCTTCACTGAGTGTTCTTGGATTCTGCAGCTCATATTGGCACCATCTTTCTCTGGTGTCTGGATAATTCTTCAGAGAAATTAGAGAGGTCCAAAGGTTTCAGCCTGTGCATTGGTGCTTTAGCTGTACCTGCGAGAGGGAAGTCCCCTTGCACAAGACAGATGCAGACAAGGGAATATACATCTGTGTGCATGGAAGTTTGCCTTGAAGGACAGGGTGTTAGAGAATGCAGAGGACTTCAGTGTGAGGGATGGGCGCCTTGAGGTCACCAAAGGGTTCACAGGTGCTGAAGTAATTGCATTTACTGATTTGATCTTGTGAGCAAATTTCCTGGGTATGTCAGTGGACTACAGGCTACTGGAATTGTCTCTAACTGAGCTCCAGAATGTATTTGCCTAAACTCTACTGTTGGTGCCACAGAGTCCCAGTCTCTCTGTCTGAGGATACACTCTGTTTCCCACAGTAGATGTGTGGGTAGGAGGTTTCTGATGTCTGGCTGCTAGTTTAGAAGCACCCTGGATCTGGGGCTCTGCAGGCACTAGGGGTACATTCACTCTCTAGCAGTTTAATCATACAGCACAGAGGATCCTCCTGTTCTTTGAGCCAAATATGTGCTTAGACACCTATGTGGTGTTGTAGCCCATCTACCTAGAAGTCCAGCTGCGGGTGAAAAATTGGGCTGTCTAGTTGCCTGCCAGGAATACCTGTGGAGCCAGTTCCCTGGCTCAGCACTTTGGTGCACCTGTTTTTTACAGGACTGCCACACAGCCTATTGCACAGCCCTCTGTCCGCCACTGAGGGACTAAGTGGCCCCATGTAGTACATTCAGATGCTGTGGACTGGATAGAGCCAGACACTCTTGGGAGTGGGAACCAGGAAGGCTTTTACTGCAGATCTGGGGTTTGGCAAGCAGGTTATGCTGACTGCTGAGGGTGTGGTGCTAGTGTTACCGCCTCTGTTCTCTTAGTTCTCTGGTAGCAAGATCTGCATCACCGGAGCTGTGGTTCTGCTACCCCTAGGTGGAGGTAGTGCCTAGGAAGGTAAGTGCCCTTTTCCGTTCACAAGAAGTCCGTCTCTGACCTGAATCAAAGAGTTCCCCACTCCTATGCTATCCCCCCTCTTTCAGAAAGTCACAAATCATATTTACAGGCTTCAGTTGCCCCTTCACTCACCAGTTTCGAAGTTACAAATCTTCTGGCTCAAAGAAACAATGCACAGTGATGACCCCTAACTTGCCCTGCCCCCCAATTCATCACTCTGACAACAGTTTTTCTTATGTATTCATTTATTAAGATTTGTTCATTTTTGTATCTCCTCTGCAGCCTACTGTCTCTTCTCATTCCAGTCCAACCCACACTACTTCTTCTACCTCTATTTCCATTCTCTAGTTCTCTGATAGGGAAATCCTCCTCCCCCTTCACTCTGAACCTAGCTTATCAGGTCTCATCACAGCTGGTTGTATCATCTTACTCTGTGGTCTGATTCTCAGGGCATTGTTCTCCTTGTGTACTCAAGTCCCTCTACTTATGACACTCTTCCTGCCTCTTCTGCAGGCTTTCAAGAGCTCTGAGGGGAGGGAGAATTTTATAGGGAAATCCCATTTAGAGTAGTGTGTTTTTTTTAGGTCTCTGCATAATATCAGACTATGGGTCTCAATATGCAATTCCATTTGATGCAGAAGGAAGCATATCTGTGGATATAAGATCATGGCACTGTTCTGTCAGTTGACGGCAGAGAGCAGCATTTATAATAACATTAGCCTGGGATTCTTGAATTTAGTTAGGATGCCCTGGCCCAACAACTCAATTCACTGCCACCCAATCACATTAGTAGAAGACTTGATAGGTCACCATAGATGGCCTATTGATATTTTACACCCCACTATTAGACCTTGTAATAAGCGAATGCATGCTATAATTTTCCTTCTACATGTTAGTTACTTCACCAGGGATGATTTTTCCTGGTTCCATCCATTTTTCTGAAAATATCATGATGTCATTTTCTTAGCTAAATAATACTCTGTTATGGAAATATTAAACATTTTCCCCAAAGGAGATTGACAGTCCTATTCTTTAGTCCTTGGTAGTTCCTGGGACTTTACTAATTGTATTGAATGACAAACTATAAAGATAAGTATATTCTTTTAACCTAGAAGTCCCTCCATTTTCTTCCACTTCCTGGTGATTTGAATTGTACTATCCTATTGAAACACATCTGTTTACAAGTTGAGGCCACCAGTAAGGAAATGTCTGGGAAGGGTTAGAAGGTATGGACCTCTTAGATAATATAATTCCTATTGGAGTTATATTATAAGAGGGTGTGCTTTGAGGTTGATATGCCAGTGAAATTGACTAGACAGAATGGAGTCTCTGTCTCTCATTTTCTGTCACTTTACATCTTTGTTTCTGTAGATCTTGGTACCTCTATTTCTGAATTTGTGTCTCTAGCTCTTTCTCACACTCTCTCTTTCTCTGACTCCTTCTCTTTGCCTGCCACTTCTGATTCAGTATGATAAGTTCTCAGTTCTGTTGAAGGACTACAACAAGATCACTGCTTGCTGACATGTCATCGTGGATCATCTCTGTAAAAATACAAGCAAGGTCCTTATTAAACACTTTTTGTTCAAAGATTTGCCTATTCTCAGTGAGGGTTATCACAGTAAATAATTCACTGACTGAGGACATATCTGTGCATTTAACAAATGATAACATAATGTGTGATAATGTGAATGTCACGTGACTTTATTAATGACCACTTGAAAGAAATTTTTGACACATTTCCTGAAGTACAAGTTTTGGACACAGGAACATTCAATTCTGGGTTTGTGCTTTCAGTTGCCCATATTGAGGCATGTAGGGCTGCTCAGCCTTTCTCTTAAGAAGGCTGTTCACTTGGCCTTTTTAATAACTGGCTTCCCAGAGCTCTGAGGGGTTGGATAATTTTATAGCTAAGTCTCATTTAGAGCTGGGTGTTTGAAGATCTCTTTCTGCATAATATCAGACCATGGGTCTCTGTATGCAATCCCATTTGATGCAGAAGGAAGTATCTCTTTGAATCCAAGAACATGACACTGATCTATCAGTTGAGGGAAGAGAGCAACATATTTTAATAACAACAGCCTGGGTTGATTGAAAATTTCCATAGGATGCACTCACTCAACTACTCATTTAACTGCCACCCAATCCTCCTAGGGGCACACTGGTTTCATCATAATAGGTGGCCTATTGGAACTTTATTCCCCACTATTAGGAGACCTCCTAATAAGTGAATACATACCATATTTGTCTTTCTGCATTTTAGTTACCCAGGATGATTTTTCTTAGTTTCATCCATTTGCCTGAAAATAACATGATGTCATTTTGTTAGCTAAAAGATACTCCATTAGGGAAATATTCCACATTTTCTTCCAAAGAGATTGTCAGTCCTGTTCTTTAGTCCTTGGAAGTAATTGGATCTTTAAACATTGTATTGAATGACAAATTTCATGATAACCATGTTCTTTTAGCCTTTTAGTCCCTCCATCTTCTTCCACTTCCTGATGATTTGAATTGCAATATCTCCTTGAAGCTCATCTATTCACATGTTTAGTCCCCAGTGAGGAAATGTCTGGTTAGGGATAGGAGGTATGGTAATAATTTCTTTTGTTTCCCTATTTTCTTTCTCAGCCATGTGTTCTTTTGTATATTGGAGGGTTACTAACTTTTTTGAGTTAATTTTGTATCCATTCACTATGTGTGAGGTGTTTATCAGCTGTAGGATTTCTCTGGTACAATTTTTGAGTTCATATCTCTTACATTCATAATTTTAGAACTCTATAATGCTTGTGAGAAATTTCATGTTTGCAGAACAAAAGAACTGGACACCAGAGATGCTGGATCAAATATGAGAAAATCATTCTTCAGCATGCTCAGACACTGACAAATCTGTTCCTGCATCTTGCATGTTCCAGCATTCTGCTTGTTCCTGCCTCAACTGCTTCAATTGCTGTTTCTCCCCAAAGCCTGTTCCAAAAGAACTTTGAAGAAAGCTACTAATTTTAATTGGGCCAGCATTTAGACTGTTCCAAAGAGGACATTCATTAAGCCTGAATTTTCTCAAAATTCAAAAACTGGAACACAAATGTTATTGCTTTCTTAATTATCCATTTTTCCCAATTTTATTTGGGACCTTTACATGATTTCTAAATGTCCAAAATGTCAGCTAGAAGAAATCCATGAGAACAATGTCCAATTTTCCTTAAAGGGGTTGCATATGTTGTTGGTGGTTTGCTATGGCTATGAAACTTTAGAGTCATTGGGCGATGTTTATTATTAATGGTTTTATTCAAAGTGAAACAAGGGATATACAGGGATATCTTATAGGAATAGAAAAAAAAGGAATATTATTGAATCTACTCTACTTAGGGTTTTATTAGTTATTCACAAATAATGTGAATTTTAAATCTGGTATATGATTTTGCATATTGATGAAAAAAATAGGTCTATTTTTGATACATTGGTATTAGCTTTAGTATATTGATACAATCTCAAGGTTACTCCCAATACTTTAAAACTGCTATTAAAAACTGGTTAGGATATTAAGTAATGAAAGTTATTTGCTAGTTATTGAACTCATAGGCATCCCAGATTCTATGAGTCAGATGCTTTATCACAGGAGTATATATCCCAGGTTTAATAGATATGATTTTTGTACACAGGTCTATTTATTATATAAATATAGGTAGTCTTAAAAAACTTCAGAGACCTACAAATTATGGAATTTACATATATTTTTATTACTTTGAAGATTCTTTGACAATGAGACAGGTCATCTCCTCGCAGCACCCCATCTGCCTGAAAGAAGATAATTAGCATTGAAAAACTTCTATATGGAGATGGCCTCAAATTTGGCAAATGATAATAGGTGGCCTATTGGAAAATACCCTCACTTGGGTTAAGAAAATACCCTCACTTCTTGACAGACAAATTCTGCCAAAAATGGATTAGCTAATGCAGGACAAGTTGACTGCCAAACTCTGCCAAGACACAGTAAGCAAGTCCTAAATATTTCCTGCTTCACAAATATGTCTCTCAAGTAATCTATGCCAGAATGCTGAAGATGATGCTCCAACTTTATAGAGAGTTATGAGTGACTGTTCACACAGCAAACTGTTTCTGAGATTTTTTTTGAAGCTGCTAACATGCACTTCCTATTTACTCAAGTAACTAATTTTATTTTTCTCAAGTCTCTGATGGGGTTAAAGACTAAATAATCATAGTGTCACATTTAGGATTAAGTTGTTTAAAAATTAAGAAATCATTTCATATAGGTAATACCAGTAAGGATAAAAGTTAATTTAGGTATATAACTTTTAGCTTGTCAAGATAGATAGGATAATCAGATACTTTCTTTAAGTTGCTAAACACACATGGACTAGATGTTCCACATGTAGATTTTACCTAACAGTTTTCATAATTTCATAATTACGATTGTATTGAGAGAAAAAGCAGCCTTTTATTGGACTTAAAGGGAGAAATGTTTATATAATGTTCTTTTGAAATATATACACCTTACCCTTGTTCATTCAAATGCTGATTTCTATCCCCCACTCTCTGGTTCCAATCTGGAAATTACATTGTGATACTTATTGTAAGAATACTGTCTCAACTGTGTATCAACAGGCCAAAATAAAACAACTAGCCAGAATGTTGAGCAAAGGAAGGAGCCAGAGGAACAGAAAGAGGGAAGGAGCTAAATTGCAGGAAATGAGTTGAAGGAGAAAAGGTGAAGAGAGCTTAGAGAGGGATCTGGAGGAGAGATTTGTAACACATTAAGCATGAACCAGACCTAAGATAACACTAAAAGCAAGTATAATGTGGGAAATCTAAATGTTAGGAAACTATGAGGGCTTGGAGGTTTAGGATGGAGTAACTATTGCCCAGTATTGTGTTCTAGGTTAACTAAAGAAACCCAGTCTCTCTGTGATGAATTAGTTATACAGCTTTTTTAGGATTAACAGCAGCTTTATTAGAAGATAAATCCATAGTAAATATTTATAGATTCTTACAGCAGCCATCTGACTTTATTAATGAGTACTTAAAAGAAATATGTGACAGTTTAACTGAACTAATAGTGTTGGACACAGGAACAGTCATCTCTGAGTTGTGTTCTTTCAGCTGCACCAATTGAGGCATGTAGGCCTTCTCAGTCTTTCTCTCAAGCAGGTTGTCCACTTGGCCCTTTTAACAACTGGCTCCTGAAACTACTACTAGCTTTAACTTTAATGTTTCATGACATCATTCTCCCTCTCAGACAATCAGCCCCATTGGCTTTCATTGTGATTTCAATTTAAGATTGAGATGTCATGATGAATTTTGATGTTGTTATGTCATTGTGATGTCATAATAGCATTGTGATGTCATCATAGCATCTGAAGTCGTAATCTCATTGTGATGTCTTACCATTGTGAAGTCATAATAGCATTTTATGTCAAAATTCCATTGTGATGTCATACCAAAATCATTTCATAATACAATTGCAATGCCATAATAGCAAGGTCATATCATAACACTATTGTGAAGTCATTAAATAATTCTCATGTCATAAAAGCATTGTTATGTCATAATAGAATTTTTAATTCATAACACCATTGTGATACCATAATAGCATTGCTATGTCATCATAGCATTTTGAAGTCAAAAATACCATTGTGATGTTATAATACCATTGTGAGGTCATCTCATTGTGATGTCATAAATAGCATTTAGATGTCATACCATTGTGACGTCTTAAAAGATTTTTGATGTCATATAGCTTTGTGATTTCATAAAGCATTGTGATATCATAATAGCATTGAGATGTCATAAAATCATTGTGATATCATAATAGCATTGATATGTCTTGATATCATTGTAAAGACATACCGTGGTGAAGTCATAATAGCACTGTAATATCATAATGTAATTGTGATATCATAACACAATCCTATCATAAGAGCATTGTGATATCATGATAACATTGTGATGTCCCAAAGCAGTGTAATGTCATAATAACATTGTATTGCCATAATAGCATTGCAATGTCATAATAGCCTTCCGAAGTCATACACCATTTTGATAATATAATAGCACTGTGATGTCATCATAGCATTGTGAAGTCAAAATAGCATTGGGATATTATAATAAATTTGGATGTGATATCATCATACAATTGTTTTGTCATCATAACATTGATATCATAATAGCCACTGTGATGTCATATCATTTTGATATCATAATACCATTGTGATGTCAAAATAGCACTGTGTTGTCATAAAAGCATTGTGAAGTCATAACACCACTGTCATGTCATCACAGAATTGTAATGTTATAATTATATTGTGATCTCACATCATTGTGGTGTCATAATAACATTGGGACATCATACAATTGCCATGTCAAATGAGCATTGTGATATCATAATTCCATTGTGATGTTGAAACACAATCATATAGTAATAGCTTTGTGATGTCATAATAGAATGGTGATGTAATAATGCCATTGTGATTTTATAATAGTATTGTGATATCATAATATTATTTGGAGGTCTGAACAACATTTAGATGTCATCATAGCATTGGCTGTCCTAACACCATTTTGATGTCATTTGGGATGTCATCAAAGCATTGTGATATCATCATACCATTGTGATGTCATTATAACATTGTCATATCCTAAAATCTTTGATGTCATAATATCATTGTGATGCTATAATAGCATATGGAGCTCATAACCCTATTGTGATGTCATAATAGCAGTGTGATATCATAGTATTATTGTGATGTCATTATAGCATTGTGGTGTTTTCAAAGCATTGTGATGTCCTAATTTCATTGCAATGCCATAACACAATCATTTCATAATAGCATTGTGACTACATCATAACTTCATAATCCTTGTGAAATCATATTATAATTGGGATGTCATACAAGTGTGATATCATCTGGGCACAGTGATGTCATAATAGCATTGTGATGTCATGATGAATTTTGATGTCATAATTACATCATGATGTCATCATAATCTTGTGACGTCATGATAGCAATTTGGTGTTAAAATTCCATTGTGAAGTCGTACAATCATAATGTCGTAATACCATTGTGATATAATAGCATGGTGATGTCATATTACCATTGTAAAGTCATAGTTTTTGTCACATCATCATAGCATTATGATGGCATAATAGCATTATGATGTCATTGCTTCATTGCAATGTCATAAGAGCATTGTGATATCATAATAACATTATGAAATCATAATGACATTAGGATGTAATAACATTGTGAAGATTGTGAAATTTTTATTTGGATGTCATACCATTGTGATGTCATAATAGCATTGTGATATCATATCATTGTGATGTTATAACACAATTGTGTTGTGATATTAGCATTAGCATTATGCTGTCATAAAAGTATTGAGATGTCATAACATTGCCAGATTGTAATAGCATTTTGATGTCATATTAGCATTGTGATATCATCATAGCACAGTGATGTCATAATAGCATTGTGATATCATAATACAATTGTGATGAAATAATACCATTGTAATGTCATCATAGATTTGTGAAATCATAATACCATCTTGATATCAAAATTCCATTTTCATATCATAATACCATTGTGAGGTCATGATAGCATTGTGAGGTCACCTTAGCATTGTTATGTCATATTAACATTATGTGTCATAATACTATTTTGAAGTCACAGTGGCATTGTAATGTATAATATCATTGTGATGTCACAAATGCATTGTGATATCATAATAGAACCTTTTGTTCATGTCATTTTATTGTCATCATAGCATGGTAAAGTCATAACACCATTGTGATGTCAAAATAGCATTGTCATGTCATAAAAGAATTTACATGTCACACCTTTGAATGGCATAATAACATTGGTGTGTGATAATAGGATTGACTTCATGATTCCCTTGTGATTTCATAAAACTCTTATCATAATATTATGATGTTGTTATAGAATTGTGATGTCAAAATTCCACTCTGATCATATCAAAATCTTGTCTTAATATCATTGTGACATCACAATATCATTGTCATTTAAAAATACCATTTTGATGTCATGCCACAATCATGTCATAATAGCATTGTAATGTCATAATAGCATTGTGATGTTCTAACAGCTTTGTGTATCATTGTGATATCAACATTATATTGTGATGTCATACCATAATCATGTTGTTATAACATTTTGATGTCATTATAGTATTGTGATATCATAATAATATTGTGAACATATGCCGTTATGAAGTCATATTAGCATTGTGATGTCTTAATATCATTCTGATGTCAAAATACTATTGTGGTGTCAAAATATCATTTTCAGGTCATAAGGCCACTGATATATCAAAATTCCATTGTATCGATATACAACAATCATGTTTTAATAGCATTGTGATATCATAATAGCATTGAGTTATTATAATGGCATTGTGATGTCATATCATTGTGATGTAATAGCATTGTGAAGTCATAATACAATTGTGATGACATGATACCATTGTGATGTCACAATAGCATCACAATGTTCTATCATTGTGAAGTCATAAAACCACTGAGGTCATAACATTGATGTCATAATAGCATTGAGGTGACATACCAACATGATGTCATTATAGCATTTTGATGTCATAATACCACTGTGATGTTAAAATATTATTATTGTGATATTATAATTATATTGTGATATCATATAACACGATGATATAATAGCATATGTCCTAATAGCATTGTGAAGTCTTAATAGCACTGAGATGTCATGATACCATTGAGATGACATAACACCATTGAGATATCATAAACAATTGTAATGTCATAATAAAATTGTGATATCATAATAAAATTATGATGTCATATTATTGTGTTTTCAGGATACATTTGATATGTCTTACCATTGTGATGTAAAAATTTAATTGTGATGTCATAATAGCATTGTAAAGTCCTAAATCCATTGTGAAGACATAATACCACTGTGATGTTATAATACCATTGTGATGTCATACCAAAATCATGCTGTAATAGCATTGGGATGTCATAATACCATTATGACATCTTAATAGACTGCCATTGAGCGATCTTATCACAATCATGTTGTAATAGCATTTCAATGTCATACTATTGTGATATCATATGGCATTGCTATTTCAAAATAACTTTGTGATGCTGTCATAATACCATTGTGATATCATAATAGCACTGTGAAATAATACATTTGTGATTTCACACAATTGCCATGTCATTATATCTTTGTTATGTTATAATTGCACTGAGATGTCACATGAGCATTGGGATGCCATAATAACATTAAGAAACCATAGTACCTTTGTGATATCATAATTGCACTGAGATGCCATATGTGCAAGTGATGTCATAATAGCATTTTGAGGTAAAAATGAAATTGTGCTGTCAAGATTCCACTGTGATGTCATAATGACAATGTGAGATCATAATAGAATTGTGATGTCATAGTAACATTGGGATATCAGGACACCATTGTTATGTCATAATGCAACTGTGATGTCATAATAGCACTTAGATATCATGACACCATTGTGATGACATGATACCATAGAGATGTAATAATAAAGTTGTGGTGATATAATACTATTGTGATGTCATAATATATTTTAGATGTCATATTATCATGGTGATGTCATAATAACACTGAAATGTCATGACACAATTGTGATGATATGGTACAATTATTATGTCATAATAGCATATTGAGATCATAAACCCTTTGTGATGTCATAATAGCATTGTGATATTGTGATGCCATTGTTGGTATAATGTTCGTTTAAAATACATATACATTACTCTTATTTATTCAAATACTTATATCTGCCCTCAACTCTGGATTTAATCTGGATATTGCATTTTGATACTTATTCTAAGCATCCTGTCCCAACTTTGTGTAAACAGGCCAAATAAAGCAACTAGCCAGAATGTTGAGCAATGGGAGGAGCCAGAGTGCAGGAAATGAGTGGGAGGAAAGAGGGAGGGAGCAGAGCTTGGAGAGCAGAGCTAGAGCAGAGATCTTGGAACAGCATGGCGATAATGAACCAGACCTAAGACTTCACAAAAAGCAAGTATAATGGGTAAAATCTAAATGTTAGGAAACTAGGAGGGCTTGAAGTTTTTGGAGGGAGTAACTATGGACCAGCATTGTTTTCTAAGTTAACTAAATATACACAGTCTCTGTGTGTTGAATTGGTTATACAGCTGTTTAGACTTAACAGCAAGCACTAATAAAAATTAAACCAATAGTAAATATTAATCATCACCTACAAGAATCATCATCTACAACATACCATTGTGAAGCCTTTATACCACTGTGATGTCATAACACAGTTCCAATTTAATATCATTATGAAGAAACAATAACATTGTGAAGTCAAAATTTCATTGTGATGTCATACCACAATGAGGTTGTAATAGCATTGTGATGTCATAATATGACTGAGATATGATAACAATAATGTAATGTCATGATAACATTATGATGTCCAAATTGCATTATTAGATTATATTATGTTATAATATATTATAATGATGTTATATTTCCATTGTGAAATCATACCATATGAATAATAACATTGTGATATCATAATAGCCTTGTGATGTCATAATATCAATGCGATGGCAAAATAACATATTGAGGACATAACCCCATTGTGGTGTCATAAAAGCATTGCAATGTCATAATAACATTGTGATGTCAAAATTTCAATCTGCTCTCATACCAGGTAAAATGATTAATGACCTTTTGAAAAAAAAATATGTGATACTATTTCTAAACTAAGATTCTTGGACAGGAACTGTCATCACTGGGTTTCTGTTATAGGCTCCTCAGATTGAGGCATTTAGGGCCTCTCAGCCTTTCTCTCAAGCAGGCTGTTCACTTGGCCCTTTAAATATTTGGCTCCTGAAACTCTTACTGGCTTTCACCTTTTGCATGACATCATTCTCCTCTCAGCCAATCAGCACCTGAGGGAATCTTGATGTTTCCATGGAGATCAGTAAACAAACTTTCCTCAATGTCCAGTATCTCTTATCAGGTCTCATCAAGGTTGGCTGCATCATCTCTCTCTCTCTATGACCTGTTTCTCAGGACATAGTTTTTATATTGTCCTCAATTCCCTGTAATTATGACACTCTTTGTGCCTCCTCTCCTGAAGGCTTCCCAGAGCTTTGAGGGAGAATTTCATAGGGAAATATCACTTAGGGCTGGGTACTTTAAGGACTCTCTTTCTCTCTCTCTGTATAATATCTGACTTTTGGTCTCTGAATGTAATCCCATTGATGAAGAAAGAAGCATCTCTGTGGATGCAAGAACATGGCAATGAACTATCAGTTGAGGGCAGAGAGCAAAATATTTTTTAACAACAGCCTGGTTTGCTTGAAATTTTCTGTAGGATGCCCTGTCCCAACAACTCAATTAACTGCCATCAAACCCCATACTGGAAGAATGGTTTGGTCACAATAGATGGCCCACTGGAACTTTATACCCCACTATAATGAGCCCTCCTAATTAATGAATACATACCATATTTGTATTTCTATATTTATTTACTTCACCCAGGATGATTTTCCATTATTCCATCCATTTGATTGAAAATATCATGATGACATTTTCTTAGCTGATAACTGCACTGTTATGGAAATATTACAAATTTTCCCCAAAGAAGATTGTCAGTCCTGCTGTTTAGAACTTGGAAGTTTCTGAGACCTAATCATTGTATTGAATGACAAACTATATGGATAACTTTAATCTTTTAGTCTTGAAGGCCCCCCATCTTCTTCCAATTCCTGGTGATTTGAATTGCCATGTCCTGCTGAAGTTCTCTATTTCTGAATCTGTCACTCTAACACTTTCTCTCTGTGTCTCTCCCAGTCTCCCTCTCTGAGGCTGCCACTTGTGGTTCAGTATGTAAAGCTCTCAGTTCTGCTGAATGAGTACAACAAGATGACTGCTTGATAACATAACATCATAGATGGTCTGTGTAAAAATATAAGCAAGGTCCCAATTAAATGCTTTTTGTTAAAAAAGTTGCCTTGGTCAGGGAGCATTTTTCCAGTAAGTAATTCACTGACTGAGGACATATCTGTGCATTTAACAAATACTAATGGAATCCATGATAATGGGAAAGTCACATGTCAAGGACAAGTGATTTTTTTAGTGACTACTTGAAAGAAATGTGTGACATTTTTCCTGAACTAAGAGTCTTGGACATAGCAACTGTCATATCTGGGTTGTGTTCTATCAGCTGTCAAGACTGAAGCATGTAGGGCTGCTCAGCCTTTCTCTCAAGCATGCTGTCCAATTGGCCCTTTTTTTTTCACGAGAAAAACTTTTATATCAAGATTAGCATGAGTTCATATCCAGTATATATAAAGAACTAAAGAAGCTGAAAAGCAGCAAACCAAGTAATCCACTTAAAAAAAGGGGAACAGAGCTAAACAGAGAATTCTCTGTAGAGGAATACCAAATGGCAGAGAAGCACTTAAAGAAATGTTCAACCTCACTAGCCATTAGGGAAATGCAAATCAAAACAACCCTGAGATTTCACCTTACACCCATAAGAATGGCCAAGATCAAAAACTCAAGTGACAACACATGCTGGAGAGGTTGTGGAGAAAGGGGAACCCTTTTTCACTGCTGGTGGGAATGTAAACTTGTACAACCCCTCTGGAAATCAATCTGGCGCTTTCTCAGACAACTAGGAATAGCGCTTCCTCAACATCCAGCCATACCACTCCTAGGCATATATCCAAAAGAGGCTCAAGTACACAAAAAGGACATTTGCTCAACCATGTTTGTAGCAGCTTTATTTGTAATAGCCAGAAGCTGGAAACAACCCAGATGCCCCTCAACTGAAGAATGGATGCAGAAATTGTGGTACATTTACACAATGGAATATTACTCAGCAATGAAAAATAAGGAAATCATGAAATTTGCAGGTAAATGGTGGGATCTGGAAAGGATCATCCTGAGTGAGTTGTCCCAGAAGCAAAAAGACACACATGGTATATACTCACTCATATAGACATACAACATAGGACAAACCCACTAAAACCTGTGCATCTGAAGAAACTAAGCAAGAGAGAGGACCCTAACTAAAATGTCCAATCCCCATCCTGAAAGGCAAAGAGGATGGACATCAGAAGAAGAAGAAAACAGGAAACAACCTAGGAACCTACCACAGAGGGTCTCTGAAAGGCTCTGCCCTTCAGACTATCAAAGCAGATGCTGAGCCTGATGGGCAACTGTTGGGCAGAGTGGATGGAATTTTTGGTAAGTACTGGGAAATAGTAAGAGCTGGAGAGGACAGGGTCTCCACAAAGAGAGCAACAGAACAAGAAAATTTGAACACAGGGAACTTCCCAGAGACTCATACTCCAACCAAGGACTATTCATGGAGATAACCCAGAACCCCTACACAGATGTAGCCCAGGGCAGTTCGGAGTCCAGTTGGGTTACATTGTAATGTGAAGAGGGACTGCCTCTGACATAATCTGATTGGCCTGCTCTTTGATCACCTCCCTCTGAGGGGGAGCAGCCTTACCAGGCCATAGTAGATGACAATGCAGCCACTTTTGATGTGAACTGACAGACTAAGATCAGAAAGGAGAGGAGAACCTCTCCTATTAGTGGATTTGGGTAGTGGCATGCAAGCAGAGGGAGGAGGGAGGGTGGGATTGGGAGGGGAGGAGGTAGGGGGTGATGGGGGGATACAGAATGAATAAAGTGTAATTGATGAAAAATTTTAAAAAAGGGAAAAAATAATTTAAGAACTTTAAATGACTTTCAAAAGTGGAGGAAAACATGGACTTAGTCAATTGGCATGGAGCATGTCTCACTCCTGGGGACAATGGTCTCCTGACCCTACTCAGACCTCGGACACCACCACTGCTAGTTCTAGAACTGATGCAGGATGTTCCAACGAGGGGTTAAGGCTTCTCATAATATTTCCTATAAGCCCACACCTGTTTGTCTATATCCCCCATTTTTATTCATTATTAGCCAGATAGAGCCAAGTAATTGTGGTAATGATACTTGCTTTTTTGCCCAATGCTGGAATGCTAGTGAAATTTGGTATGCCCTAGTTACTCGCATGCCTCACTGGGTGCCTTTGCCCGTTGATGCCCCTCATGCTATGACTCTCTTCAGACAGAAAAGGGATCTTGGAACTACAGCCACCATTGTTACTACCATCTCATTGGCGGCTGTTGGAGCTCCCACCAGGGCATTAGCCATGAGTCATACTGGGCAGACTGCTCAGACCCTGAATAATCATTTAGCCAATGTAGCTCATGCCTTAGTTGTACATAAAGGAATTAATGCTCAACTAAAAGGAAGCCTGATGGTGTTCAATCAGAGGATTGACCTCTTGCAGGAGCAAATTGATACCCTATGGCAAATCGCTCAACCTGGCTGTCAATGAAAGTATGCTGGACTTTGTGTCACTAGCATACAACATGAGAATTTTTCCTGTGCTGCAAATCTGTCTAAACAATTTTCAAGCTATATTTTAGGTAATTGGACTGGAGAATTCGATGCTACGATGGAGCAGCTGAGAGTGGCCATTGTCACAGTAAATTCTACCAGAGTGGACGCAGGACTAGCCACAGGATTATCAACATGGATTGCTGCAGCCATGAATCATCTGAAGAAATGGGTGGGCATGGGAGCATTAGCAGGCCTTCTGGTGTTGGTCTCCTTGGTTTGCCTGTGCAAGATTAGAGTCTCACAACAGTGTGATGCAGCCATGATCATTCAGGCCTTTACAGTCATTGAAGCAGGACATTCTCACCAAGCATAGTTGGATACCATAAAAAGCTAAAATGTTATGCTCAGGATGCGAGGCTAAGCACTGCACTCAGGGTCAGCTGCTTTGGACCCAGAGAACAGCATGTCTGATTGCATGTGGGTTGATGCCCCAGGTCCCTCCTCTGAGAAAAAGGTTTTGGACGGGTCTGATGTTCTTTGGGTGGATGACACCTAAATGAACATTGGTACAAAGTCCCAATTTATTTCTAATATCAGAGATCAGACCTCTACTCTTGCCTGATGCGTCTAAAACAAAAAGGGGGAACTGTAGAGAGCTGCGGAATGCTATGCCTTAAAGATGGGGCTGGTTTCCGCCTTCCACCTTCCCGATGGTGAGTGCTCTCTGTCACGAACAATTCCACATTTGGATAAGGCTGAGGATCTGGCTTGCTTCCATGTATGTGGACCTATCTGCATTGCCCACGTGGCACGGCTGGGTTGGCTACCCAGGGGCTATTTAAGCTGTGGGCTGGCTTTCCCCAGGGTCCGAGGATTGTTCAAGGTTCCTCAATAAACTGTATTGAAAAAAAAAAGTTGTCAACATCTTATTTTAATTGCTTATGAGTGAATTTGATATAATATACATTATACTTATTTTCCATTGTTCTTAGTTTCAAATTCCTATCCATGTGGCTCTCTAGTTTTTTGTTTGTTTGTTTGTTGGTTTGTTTCTTTTTTCCTTTAAAATACCTCAATTTTAATAGGTTTTGTTCATCTAATAATTGGCATATGGTCAGAGTCTCAGCACCAAATCTTTTAAAGAAAAATGTTCCTTTAAGATAGATAAATGGGTATGAATTATATACCCAGGACACAAGACCATCTGTGTTTCCTGCTGTGCTCTTCCAGACAAACACTCTGAAATGAACACAGTGTTAGTTCCAGGACTTCTTGTTCAGAGGGGCCAGTTGAGCTCTTGGGGTCTGTGGTAGCTGGGTAAACACTCATTCATGACTAGGATTCTCTTCTAAATAACGGGTTCTTGGAAAGTATGCCGTACAAAGTCAAACTGTGCCCTCCATTAGCAGAATCTTTTCTACATGTTAAAAGATATTGTAAAAGTTGTCAATATATTATTTTTATTGATTATGTGGTAATTTCATATAACATACATTGCACTCCTATTCCATTACTCCCAGGATTAAATTCCTACCATATGTCACAATATTTTTTTTCTTTAAAATACATCAATTGAAGTATATGTTGTTCATATACTCATTGGAATATTATCAGAGTCTCAGTGCCAAGTGCCTTAAAGAAAACTGAGTTCTTCCTGCAGCAACCTGGCAACACACCCATCAGTCTTGAAGAGCTCTGTACTTCATCACTTTGATCAAAGTTTGTCTTATGTGTTTATTTATAAAGTATTGTTTACTTTGTATCCCCTCTGCTGCCCCCACCATCTTCTCCTTCCAGTCCCTCCCAACCTCCTTATCCTTCCCCTATTCCCTTTATAAAATTCCCCTGATTGTGAAGTTGCTCCTCCCCCTTATACCTGACCATAGCTTATCAGTTCTCTTCAAAGCTGGCTGCAGTGTCTTCCTCTGGCCTGATTTTCAAAGCATTGTTCTCCTTGTGTCCTCAATTCCCTCTACTTATGACACTCTTCCTGCCTCCACTCCTGAAGCCCTTCCAGAGCTCTGAGGGAGAATTTGATGAGAAAAATACCATTTAGATCTGGGTTTTTAAGGTCTCTGTGGGCATAATATTGGAGTGTGGGTCTCTGTATGTAATCCCAGTTGAGGCAGAAGGAAGAAACTCTGTGGGTACAAGAACATGTCACTGATCTATTAGGTAAGGGCAGAGAGCAACATATTTTAATAACAACAGCCAGGGTTTCTTTAAAATTTCCATAGGATGCCCTATTACCACAATTCAAATCAATGCATCTAATTCCCCTATTGGAAGATTGATTTGGTCACAATAGATGGACTGTGGAAAATTTATCCCCTAGTATTAGGAGACCTTGGATTAAGTGAATAGATATCATATTTGTCTTTCTACATTTCAGGTACTCCACCCAGAGTGACTTTTACTGGTTCCATCCATTTGGCTTAAAATAAAATGATGTAATTTTCTTAGTTGAATAATACTCCATATGGAAAACTTCCACACTTTCCCCAAAGGAAGTAGTTGGTCCCGTTCTTTAGTCTTCGGAAGTTGAAGGAACTTTAATCTTTGTATTGAATGACAAACTATGAGGATAACTATGTTTTTTTAGCCTAGAATTCCCTCCGTATTCTTCCACTTCCTGGTGTTTTAATTGCAATGTCTCCTTGAAGCTCATCTACTTACATGTGGAATCCCCAGTAAGGAAACATCTGGAAAGTGTTAGGAGGTAAGGCCTTGTTAAATAATATAATTACTTTTATTCTCCTTATTTTTTTATCAGCCCTTTTCTCTATTTTATGCAGGAGATGTACTGATTCTTTTTTTCTTTTGAGTTAATATAATATCCAACCATTTTGCATGAGGTGTTTATCAGCTGGTAGAATTTTGGGTGTCACTCTGGGGGACTATCACATCATCTGCAAATAGTGATATTTTGACTTCTTACTTACTGATATCTATCCCCTTGATCTCCTTCAATTGTTTTATTGTTCTATCAAGGACCTCCAGAATTATGTTTAAGAGATATGGAGAGAGTGATGAGACTTGCCTTGTTTCTGATATCAGTAGGACTGCTTTAAGTTTTTTTTTTCAGTTTAGTTTAATATTGGCTATAGGCTTGCTTTATATTGCCTTTACTATATTTAGATATGTGTCTAGTATCCCTGATCTCTCCAATACTTTAAACCTGAATGGATGATGGATTTTGTCAAATGCTTTTTCAGCATCTAAGGAGATTATCATGTGCTATTTTTCTTTGAGTTTGTTAATATGGTGGATCACCTTCATGTATTTCCATATATTGAAACACCCCTGCATACCTGGGATGAATCCTACTTGATCATAGTGGATGATCTCTTTGATGTGTTCTTGTATTTGGTCAAAGTACCTTGGTGCAAACCTTAAGAAGGAAGTCAAAGACTCATATGAAAATAATTTCAAGTCTTTGAAGAAAGAATTAGAAGAATATATCAGCATATGGAAATAACTCCCATCCTCATGGCTTGGCAGGAATAACATAATAAAAATGACAATCTTACCAAAAGCAAACTACAGATTCAATGCAATTCTCATCAAATTACCAAAACAAATCTTTACAGAACTTGAAAGAAAAGTTATTAACTTCACATGGAAAAACAAGAAACACAGAATTGCTAAAACAGTGTTCTACAAAAAAAGATCTTCTGTAGGTATCTCCATGCATGACCTATTAAGCAATAGTAATAACAACTCTCTGATACTGGCATAGAAACAGAATGGCGAATCAATGGAACTGAATACAAGATCCAGAAATAAACCCCCTCATGTATGGATAACTGTTTTTTGACAAAGATGCCAAAACCATACAATGGAAAAAAAAGATAGCAACTTCAACAAATGGTGCTAGTCTAACTGCAAGTCTACATGTAGAAAAATGCAAATATATCTATACTTATCAGCCTGCAGAAAACTAAAGTCCAAGTTGATCAACATAAAACCAGGCATATTAAATTGGTTAGAATAAAAATTGGGCAAGAGCCTTGAACTCATTGGCACAGGAGACACCTTCCTGACTAGAACACCAACAGCACAGGCTCTAAGAACAAAAATCATTAAATGGACCTCATGAAACTGAAAAGCTTCTGTAAAGCAAAGGACATTGTCATTAAATCAAAATGAATCCATACAGATTGGGAATGAACCTCCACCAAGCCTTTATGTTCCACTAATTATAAAGCACAGAAGAAGTTGAAAAGCAACAAATCAAGTAATCAATTAAAAATGGGTAACAGAACTAAACAGAAAAATTCTCTTGCCTGATGTGTCTAAAACAAAAAGGGGGAACTGTAGAGAGCTGCATAATGCCACCCCTTAAAGATGGAGATGGTTTCCACCTTCCACCTTCCAGATGGTGAGTGCTCTCTGTCACGAACAACTCCACATTTGGCTAAGGCTGAGGATCTGGCTTGCTTCCATGTATGTGGACCTATCTGCATTGCCCACGTGGCACGCTGGTGTTGGCTGCCCAGAGGCTACTTAAGCTGTGGGCTGGCTTTCCCCAGGGTCCGAGGATTGTTCAAGGTTCCTGAATAAACTGCATTGAAAAAAAATTCTTAATAGAGGAATATCTAATGGCAGACCAACATTGAAAGAAATGCTCAAGTCATTAGCCATAGCAGAAATGCAAAATAGAATGACACTGAGATTTCACCATACATCCATCAGAATGGACAAGATCAAAAACTCAAGTGACAACACCTGCTGGAGAGGTTGTGGAAAGGGAAACCCTCCTCCACTGCTGGTGGAAATGTAAACTTGTACAATTGCTATTAGGAATGTAAACTTGTACAACCACTCTTGAAATCAATCTGGTGCTTTATCAGATGCTAATTATAGGGCTTCCCCAAGATCCAGTTCTACCACTCCTAGGCATATATTTAAAAAGGCTCAAGTATACAATAAGGACATTTGCTCAACCATATTTTAGCAGCTTTTTTTGTAATAGCCAGAACCTGGAAATGACTGAGATGCCCCCGAACTGAAGAAGGATAAAGAAATTGTGGAAATCAATAAATGGGACCTCATGAAACTGAAAAGCTTCTGTAAAGCAAAGGACACCATTATCAAAACAAAATGACTGCCTACATCTTGGGAAAGAATCTTCACCAACCTTTTATTTGACAGAGGGCTAATATCAAGTATATATAAAGAACTAAAGAAGCTGAAAAGCAACAAATCAAATATTCCAATAAAAAATGGGGAACAGAGCTAAACAGAGAATTCTTAATAGAGAAATATTGAATTGCAGAGAAAGATTTAAATAAATGCTCAACCTCATTAGCCATTAGGGAAATGCAAATAAAAACAACCCTGAGATTTCACCTTCTACCCATCATGATGGCCAAGATGAAAAACTCAAGAGACAACACAAGCTGGAGAGGTCGTGGAGAAAGGGGAACCCTCCTCTGCTGCAGGTGGGAATATAAACTGGTACAACCACTTTGGAAGCCTATCTGGTGCTTTCTCAGACAATTAGGAACAGTGTTTCCTCAAGACCCAGCTATACCACTGCTATGTATACACCTAAAATTTGGTCAAGTACATAACAAGGACATTTGCTCAACCATGTTTATAGAAGCTTTATTTGTTATAGCCTGAACTTGGAAACAACCCAGATATACATCAATGGAGGAATGGATACAAAAATTGTGGTATTTTTACACAATAGATTACTACTCAGCAATCAAAAAGGAGGAAATCATGAAATTTGCAGGCAAATGGTGGGATCTAGAAAAGATCATTCTGAGTGAAGTTTCCCAGAAGAAGAAAGACAAAAGACAAACATGGTATATACTCGCTTATATAATAAACATAATGAAATCTATACACCTAAAAAAGATAATCAAGAAAGCAGACATGTGGTAAGATGATGATTCATCATTTAGAAAGACAAATGAGATGTGCATTGAACGTATGACAGGAATCTATTGCAGAAGGCATCTGAAAGACTCTACCTAGCAGTGTGTCAAAGCAGATACTAAGACTCATAACCAAGCCTTCGGCAGAGTACAGTGAATCATTTGAAAGAAGGGGAGTTAGTATGATGTGGAAAGGACAGGAATTCCACAAGGAAAAAATATATTTGGGCACAGGGTCTTTTCTGAGACTGACACTCAAACAAGGACCATGTATGGATATAACCTAGAACCTCTGCTTGGATGTAGCCCTTGGTAGCTCAGTAACCAATTAGTTTCCCATAGTAAGGGGAACAAGGACTATTTTTAACAGGAATTCAATGGCTTTGTCTTTGACCTTCCTACTCTCCAAGGTAGGAGCAGTCCTGTTAGGACACAGAAGATGACTTTGCAGCCAGTCCTGAAGATACCTGATAAAACAGGGTCAGATGAAAGAGGAGGAGGTCCTCCCCTATCATTGGACTTGGAAAGGGGCAGGGAGGAGATGAGGGAGGGAGGGTGGAATTGGGAGGGAATGAGGGAGCAGGATACAGCTGGATATAGAGTTAACAAAATGTAATGAATAAGAAAAATTATATATATATGTATATATATAATTATGGATATATGTATATCCATAATTAAAAGCAGAAAATTTAAACATAGTTAAATTTTATAGGAATTAATAAGAAAATGGGGTAGGTTTTTTTTTCTTTCTTATTTTTATTCTGTAAAAAGTGGAGAAAGTTTTTCAGGTGAAGTTACAACAGCTCCTTTATTCCTTGATATCAGCGTATGTATGTTTAAGCTTCCATGTTCAAAATATTGTGTGCTTGTATGTAAATGTGGATTAGGAAGAGACATAATTTGGCGTGCTAAAGAAATCACCTATCATGATGCATAAATCTAAATCTTCCCCCAGGGAACTCACCTAGATGTCCTCTTTCGTCTATGTCTTATTTTTCTCAGCTTTTGTCATTAAAATATATAGTTAATATAAAAAGCTATAAAAATGAAATTTGCAGGAGAATGGTGGAAACTGGAAGTGAGTGATCCCAGAAGCAGAAAGACACACACAGTATATTCTCAATCATATAGATATATAATATAGGATAAACCTACTAATATCTGTACAGCTAAAGAAACTAATCAAGAGGGAGGACTTTGGCTAAAATGCTCAATCTCTATCCTGAAAGACAAAGAGGATGTACATCAGAAGGAGAAAACAGGGAATATGTTAGGAGCTGCCAAAAAGCTGATACTGAGACTTATGGAAAACTGTTGGGGGAGACTTCATGGAATCTAATGAAAGAAGTGGGAAATAGTAAGATCTCGAGAAGACAGGACCTCCACAGGGAGAACAACAGAACCAAAATATCTGAGCACAAGGATCTTTCCTGAGACTCATACTCCAACCAAGTACCTTGCAAGGAGATAAACTAGAGCCCCTGTGCAGTTGTAGCCCATGTCAGTTGAGTGTTCAAGGCTGTTCTATAATAATTGAAACAAGGACTACCTCTAACATGAACTGATTGGCTTGTCTTTGAAAACCACACCCTGATGGTGTAGCGGCCTTAACAGGCCACAGAGGAAGACAATGCAGCCACTTCAGATGAGATCTGATAGACTAGGATCAGAAGAAAGGAGATTAAGACATCCACTATCAATGGATTTGGGGAAGGTCCTTCATGGAAAAGGGGGAGGGATGGTGGGATTGGAAGGGGAGGATGGAGGAATTTATGGGTGTATACAGTGTGAATAAAGGATAATTAATAAAAATTAAAATGAACAAATATTAAAAAATATAATTCATTTTGGAGTTATAATATGGGAGGTTGTGCTTGGAAGTTGATATGCTAATAAATGTGACCAGATAGAATGGAGTCTCTGTCTCTTGGTATCTGTCACATCATATCTTTGTTTCTGTTGGTCTGGATCTTTCTATTTCTGAATCTCTCTCTCTCTCTCTCTCTCTCTCTCTCTCTCTCTCTCTCTCTCCCTACCTCTTGTGGTTCAGTATGAAAATCTATCAGTTCTGCTGAAGGGCTACAACAAGATGCCTGCTTACTGATGTGAAGTCCTGGATGGTCTCTGTAAAAATATAAGTAAGGTCCCAATTATATGTTTTTTTCCCAAGATTTACCTTGATAAGGGAGTGTTTTCCCAGTAAGTAATTCACTGACTGAGGACATATGTGTACATTATCAAATAATAATGGAAACTATGATAAGATGAAACTCACAGGTCAAGGACACATGACTTTTAAATTACCGCTTGAAAGAAATATGTGACACTTTTCCTGAACTAAGTGTCTTGGACACAGGATTTTCACCTCTGCGTTGTGCATTTTCAGCTGCCCAGATTGAAGAATATAGGGCTGCTCAGCCTTTTATCAAACAGTCTTTCCACTTGGCCCTTTTAATAACTAACTCCTGAAAATCTTATGGGCTTTCACTTGTTTCATGTCATCATTCTCCCTCTCAGCCAATCAGCACCTGAGAGAATCTTGAGGTTTCCATGGAGATGTGTAAACAAAGTTTCCTCAGTGTCCAGTATCTCTCATCCTGTGCACATCCTGTGACTTTTTCTTGTGAAAAACAAGAAGTCTTTATCTCATCCCTTTATCTAGATCCCACCCACTCCTGCTACCTTTGTGACAATGTCAGGTAGGAAATGAAACTTTAATGTTTATTTAACTGGAAAGCTTCCTAAATAGGGGACTTCAAAGTGATGTGGGATAAAGGGGAACATACCAAATGAAAAGGTGATCTCCTACTATGCTCTTGGATCTGTAATTTCCTAGGTTGTGACTTTGAACTGAGCAGTTACTCACTCACATCGTCACTAAATGTACCCTAACGTCCTTGTTGATATTACAGGCTGGCAGGCTCTAGGGTTCCCTAGAGCAGGGAAAAGAGAAGGAAACCATACAATTCCTGGACAGGTTTGGCTGAAACAGAGGATGATCGTTGAGTGTAAGAGAATTGAGGGACAATAAACTATTTGACAGCTGGTGCTGTCCGCACTAGTTTTGGCAACCCTATGTGTGAGCAAGGTTTCCTTGTCTGTCCTGGCTGGATCTACAGCTGTGTCCTCCACAGTGGTTAGTGAGGAACCCTCCAGGTCCTGGTGTTTACAGTTAAAACTGGACCTTCAGAATAGAAAAATGTGTCCCTCTTATATGCCTAGGATAAAAGAGCAACTGCTTCCTTCATGCAAACTGAATGTACTGTTACTGCCATGACATCTTGTTCAGAAGTGTCACCTGATCTCATGGGATCTGAGGCAAGTGCATATCCACTAGTACATAGTTAGGACTCTCTGCTACATAGTGAGTTCCTGGAAAGCTTTAAATACTTTACACAGTCAAACTCTGCACTCCTTTAGCAGCACCTAAAAGTCATTATAAAAGTTGTCAACTTATTATTTTTATTGATTTTGGTGGAATTTCATATAATATGCATTACAGTACTGTTTCATTGCTCCAGGTTCAAATACCAACCCATGTGTCACACTAAAATTATATTTCTTTAAAATATATCAATTGAAGTATGTTTTGTTCATATATTCATTGCAACATGATTAGAGTCTCAGTGCCAAATCTCTTAAACAAAATTGAGTTCATCCTTGCTACACCCTTGGCCCACACACATGAAGGAGCCATCAGTCCTGAAGAGCTCTATACTTCATTACCTTGATCACAGTTTTTCTTATGTATTTACTATTTTTTTCTCTTTGTATTCCCTCTGCTGCTCCCTCCCTCTTCTTCTTCCTGTTCCACCCCACACTCCTCCTTCTTCCCCTATGACCTTTCTCTAGTTCCCTGATATGAGAGGTCCTCCTCCTTCTTCTCCCTGACCCTAGCTTGTCAGGTCTCAACAAGGCTGGCTGTGTTATCTTCCTCTGCAGCCTGATTCTCAGGGCATTGTTCTCCTTGTGTCCTCAATTCCCTCTACTTATGACACTCTTCAGGTATTCCAGAGCACTGATGGGAGGGAGAATTTCATAGAGAAATCTTATTTAGAGTTGGGTGTTTTTATTTTTTATTTTATTTCTTTAAATTTTATTAGTTATGCTTTATTCACTTTGTATCCCCCCATAAACTTCCCCTCCTTCCCTCCTAATCTCAATCTCACTCGCCTTTCTTCATGCATGGCCCTCCCCAAGTCTATTGATATAATAGGTCCCCCTCTCCTTCCTTCTGATCTTAGTCTATCAGATCTTATCAGGAGTGACTGCATTGTCATCTTCTGAGCCTGGTAAGGCTACTCCTCCCTCAGGGGGAGGTGAGGAAAGAACAGGCCAATCAGTTTATGTCAGAGGCAGTCCCTCTTCCCATTACTATGGAACACACTAGGACACTGAACTTCCATGGGCAACATCTGTGCAGGGGTTCTAGGTAATCTCAATGCCTGGTACTTGGTTGGAGTATGAGTGTCTGGAAAGACCCCTGTGTTCAAATTTTCTGGTTCTGTGGCTCTCCATGTGGAGCTCCTGTCCTCTCCAGATCCCTCCATCTCCCACTTCTTTTATAAGATTTCATGCACTTTGCCCAACAGTTGGCCACAAGTCTCAGCATCTTCTCTGATAGACTGCAGAGTCTTTCAGAGGCCCTCCATTGCAGGCTCACAACCCATTTCCTATTTCTTCTTCTTCTGGTGTCCATCCTCTTTGTCTTTCAGGATAGGGATCAAGCATTTTAGTCAGGGTCCTCCTTCTTGATTAGTTTCTCCAGATGTACAGAACTTAGTAGGTTCATCCTATATTATATGTCTATATGACTGAGTATATACCATTTGTGTCTCTCTGACTCTAGGACAGCCCACTCAGGATAATCCCCTCCAGATCCCAACATCCACCTGCAAATTTCATGATGTCCTTATTTTTCATTGCTGAGTAATATTCCATTGTGTAGATGCACCACAATCTCTGCATCCATTCTTTAGTTGAGGGGCATCTGGGCCATTTCCATCTTCTTACTATCACAAATAAAGCTGCTACAAACATGGTTGAACAAATGTCTTTACTGTGTACCTGAGCCTCTTTTGGCTATAAACCTAGGAGTTGTATGACTGGATCTCCAGGAAGCATTATTCCTGGTTGTCTGAGAAAGCACCAGATTGATTTCCAGAGTGGCATATCAAGTCAACATTCCCACCAGCTGGATATTTTAAGGTCTCTCTCTGCATAATACTGAACTGTCAGTCTCTGTATGCAAGTCCATTTTATACAGAAGGAAGTATCTCTGTGGATCCAAGAACATGGCACTGATCTATCAGTTGAAGGCAGAGAGCAACATATTTTAATAACAACACCCTGAATTTCTTGAAAATTTTTGTAGGATCTCCTGGTCCCACAACTCAATTCACTTCCTCAAAATACCCCTAGTAGAAGATTGTTTTTTTCACAGTAGATGGTCTTTTGGAACTTTATCACCCACTATTAAGATATATTGTAAGAAGTGAATACAAACCATATTTGTCTTTCATCATTTCAGTTACTTCACTCAGAATGAATTTTCCTGGTTCCACCCATTTACCTGAAAATATAATGTCATTTTCTTAGCTGAATAATACTCCATTATGGAAATATTCTACATTTTCCCCAAAGGAGATTTTTAGTCCTGTTCTTTAGTCCCTGGAAGTTACTGGGCCTTTAATCATTTTATTGAATGACAGAGTATCAGGATAACTATGTTCTTTTAGCCTAGAATTCCTCCATCTTCTTCCATTTCCTTCTGTTTTTAATGGCAATTCCCCCTTGATGCTCATCTATTTACAGGTGGAGTCCCCAATGAGGCAATGTTTGGGAAGTGTTCAGAGGTATGAACTTTTTAGATAATATAATTCATATTGTAATTACAATATAGGAGGGTTTGCTTTGAGGTTGATAGGCCAATGAAAGTCACAAGACAGAATGGAGTCTCTGTCTCTCAGTCCTTGTCACTTTATATATTTGCTTATGTTGGTCTAGGTGTCTCTATCTGAATCTGTCTTTCTAACTCTCTCTCATTCTCTCTTTCTGTCTTTCTCTCTGTGTCTACTTCTCTCTTCATGGCCCTTGTGATAAATTAGGAAAAGCTTTCAGTTCTCCTGAAGTATTACAGTAAGATGACTGCTTGCAGATGTGTTCCTAGATGGTCTCTATAAAAACATAAGCAAGGTCCCAATTAAACACGTGGTGTTAAAAATTTGCCTTTGTGAGGGAGTGTTTGCCCACAAAGTAATTCATTGACTGAGGATTTTTCTATTCATTTAATAAATAATAATGAAATCTGTGATAATGTGAAACTTCCATATCAAGGACATGTGACTTTATTGATGACTAATTTTAAGAAATATGTAACAGGTTTCCTAAACTAAGATTCTTGGACACAAGAACAGACATCTGTGGGTTGTGTACTTTCAAGCTGCCCAGATTTAGGCATGTAGGAGAGCTCAGCCTTTCTCTTAAGCAGGCTGTCCACGTGGCCCTTTTAATAACTGGCTCTTGAAACTCTTACTGGTTTTCTCCCAATTCATGACATTATTCTCCCTCTCACCCAATCAGCACCTGAGAGAATTTTGAGGTTTCCATGAAGATGAGTAAACAAACTTTCCCCAGTGTCCTGTATCTAAGATCCTGTGTACATGTGACATTTTCTTTTGAAACCCAACAAGCCTTTATCTTATCCCTTTATCCAGCTCCCCCACCTTTATTCCTCTTTACTTTTATGAAAATGTCAAGTAGGAAATGAAACTTTAATGTTTATTTAACCAGTCAGCATCCTAAGTAGGGAAGCTTCAAAGTGATGTGGGATTAAGGGGAACATAAGGAATGGAAAGGTGGTCTCCTACTGTGGTCTTGGATCTCAAATTTCCTGGGTTGTGACTTTCAACTGAGCAGTTCCTGGTGTACTGAGTAAATGTATCTTCACATTCTTATTGATATAATAGGCTGGCAGGATCTAGGGTTTCCTGTACTATTGAGTCTTTACAGCAGGGTAAAGAGAAGAAAACCAGACAATTCCTGGGAATGGTTTGTGTGAAATAGAGAAATATATGTGTATGTAAAAGTAGAACTGAGGGGCAATAAACTTTTAGACAGTTGGTGCTGTTCCGAGCTAGTGTTGCCATCCCTCTATGAGCATGGTTGACTTGGCTGACATGGCAAGGTGCTGACATGATCAGCAGCTGTGTCCTACTCAGTGGTCATTGAGAAATCCTCCTGGCCCTGGGGTTTATAAATAAAACTGGTCATTTGGACAGAGAAATGGCTTTGTGTTATAGGCCTAGGACACAGAGAAGAATTGTTTCTTGATGTTGTTCTCCAGACAAACCATCTAAACATAGTGTTAGAGAACTGCTTATTCAGAAATGCCACCTGAGCTAATGGTGTCTGAAGTTGTTGGGTTAACCACTTGTTCATGTCTAGGATTTTCTGCTACATAATGAGTTCATGAAAAGCATGCCTTATATAGTCAAACTGTACCCTTCTTAGTGGAACCTTTTCTTCATGTTAAAAGTCATGGTAAAATTGTCAACCAATTATTTTTATTAAATATTTGTAAATCTCATATAATATACATTATATTCCTTTTCCATTGCTCCCAGCCTGAAATTCCTACACATGTGTCACACTATTTTTTTCTTTAAAATACATCAATTCCAGTATATATTGTTCATATCATTGGAACATGATCAGAATCTCAGTGCCAAATCCCTTAAAGAAAACTGAGTTCATCCATCCCGCACCCTAACACTGCCGCCAAGAAGAAGTTATCAGTCCTGAAGAGCTTTATACATCATCACCTTTATCACATTTTTCTTAATTATTTACTTATTACGATTTGTTCAATTTCTATCCCTCTGCTACCTCCTCCCTCTTCTAATTCCAGTCGCTCCCACGGTCCTTCTTCTACCCCTATGCCCTTTTTCTATTTCCCTAATAGGGGAAGTCCTCCTCTGGGTTATATCTCACCCTAGCTTTTCAGATCTCACCAAGGATGGCTTCATCAACTTTCTCTGCGGACTGAATATCAGGGTATTGTTCTCCTGTGTCCTCAATTCCCTCTACTTATGATGCTTTTTGCTTCCTCTGCTGCAGGATTCTCACACCTTTGAGGGGAGTGACAGTTTCATAGGGAAATCCCATTTAGAGCTGGGTGTGTTAAGATTTCTCTCTGTGCATAATATCAGACTGTGGATATCTGTATGCAATCTATTTAATGCAGAAGGAAATATCTCTTTGGATGCAAGAACATGACACTGGTCTATTATTTGAGGACAGATAGCAAGATATTTTAATAACAACAGCCTGAGTTACTCGACATTTTTCATAGGAAGCCCTGGCCCACAACAATAGTCCTTTGGAAGACTATTTTGGTTATAACAGATGGCCTATTAGAACTTTATCCCCCACTATTAGGAGACCTCATAATAAGTGAATACATATCATATTTGTCTTTCTGAATTTTATTTACTTTACTCAGGATGATTTTTCCTTGTTCTATACATTTACCTGAAAATGTCATGGTTTCATTTTCTTAGCTGAATAATACCTCATTATGGAAATATTCCTCATTTTCCCAAAAGTATATTGGCAGTCCTGTTCTTTAGAACTGGGAAGTAATTGGGCCAAGAAGTCTCCTCATCTTCTTTTACTTCCTGGTGATTTGAATTGCAATATCCCCTGGAAGCTCCTCAATTTACATATTTAGTCTCATGGAGATGAGTAAATAAACTTTCCTCAGTATCCAGTCTCTGATCCTGTGCACAGGTGACTTTTTCTTGTGAAACCCAACAAGCGTCTTTCTCATCCCCTTCTCCTGATCCCACACCTTTACTCCTGTTTACCCCTGTGATAATGTCAGGTAGGAAATGAAACTTTAATATTTATTTAACAAGACAACTTCCTAAGTAGGGAAGCTTCAAAGTGTTGGGGAATTAAGGGGGATATACCAAATGACAAGGTAATCTCTTACTTTGATCTTAGATCTGAAATTTCTTATGTGTGACTTTGAACTAAGCAGTTACTCCTGAACTCACTAAATGTACCTGCACATTCTTATGGATATAATAGGCTTATAGGGCCTCAGGTTCCCTGGGGTATTGAGTCTTTAAAAGAAGGGAAAATAGAAGAAAAGCAGACAATTCTTGGGAGTGTTTTGGCTGAAACAGAAAGAGTGGTGAGTGTAAAAGGAGAAAGAAAAGGAAATAAAATATTTGACAGGTGGTGCTCTTCCATACTAGTGTTGGCAACCCTCTATGAGCATGTTTGCCTTGCCTAACCTGGCTGGATATGCAGCTGTGTCCTCCTCAGTGGTCAGTGAGGAACCACCTTGGTCCTGGGGTTTAGATTTAAAACTGGATCTTCAGGACAGAAAAAATGGTTCTGTGTTCTATGCCTAGGACACAAGAGCACCTTTCCTCTAGCAAACACTCTAGACATAGTGTTAGTGCCAGAAATGCTTGTTCAGAGGTGACTCCTGAGCTCTTGGGGTGTGAAGTAGCTGGGTAACCACTAGTTCATGACTAGGATTCTCTGCTACATAATGAGTTCCTGGAAAACATGCCTAACAAAGTCAAACTCTGCCTGTCCTTGAGCAGAATTTTTCTCCATGTCATTGTAATTATTGCCAACATATATTTTTATTGATTATATGGGAAATTCTTTAAACAAATATAACACATTTTCTACTGCACCCACTTTCAAATTCCTACTCATGTTTCACACTAATTTTTTTTAAATGCATCAATTGAAATATGAGTTGTTCATCTACTCATTGGAACATGATCATAGTCTCAGTGCTAAGTCCCTAAAAGAAAACTGAGTTAATCTTTAAAGTACCCTGGCACAACCCACAAGAAGAAGCCGTCATTCATGAATAGCTCTATCTTCATCACCTTGGTTACAGATTTTCTTATGTATTTACTTATTACAATTTTCCCCATTATATTTTTCTCTCCTGTCTTCTCCCTCTTCTCCTTCTAGTTTCACTCAGGATCCTTATTCTACCCCTATGACCTTTCTCTAGTTCCCTGATAGGGGAGGTCCTCCTAACCCTTCTATTTGGCCCTAGCTCATTAGGTATAAATAAGGCTGTTTCAATCATCTTCCTCTGTGGCCTGATTCTCAGGGCATTGTTTTCCTTGTGTCCTCAATGCCTTCTACTTATGACAGTCGCACTGCCTCCTGTTTTGCAGGTATCCCTGAGCTCTGAGGGAAAGGAGAATTTCATAGGGAAATCCCATTTAAGCTGGATGTTTTAAGATCTCTCTCTACATAATATCATTGAGTGGATCTCCATTTACAGTTCCTTTTGATGCAGAAGGAAGCATCTCCATGGATCTAAGAACATGGCATTGATGTATCAGTTGAGTGCAGAGGACAAGATATTTTAATAACAAGAGCCTGGGTTGCTTGAAAATTTCAGTAGCATCCCCTGGCCTAACTCAATTTACTGCCACCTAACCCCTATGTGGAAGATTGGCTTGGTCACAATATATAGCCAATTGGAACTTTATCCCCCACTATTAGGAGACCTCCTAACAAGTAAATACATACCACATCAGTCATTCTGCATTTTACTTACTTTACTGAGGATGATTTTTTCTGGTTACATCCATTTGCCTGAAAGTATCATGATGTCATTTTCTTAGCTGAATAATATTCCATTATGGAAATACTCTACAGTTTTCACAAAGAAAATTGTCATTCCCATCTTTAGACCTTCGAAGTTGCTGAGATTTTAATTAACTCTGTTGAATGATAAACTATCTGTATAACTACATTCTTTTAGCCTAGCAGTTCCTCCATTTTCTTCTACTTCCTAGTAATTGGAATTGCATTGTCCCCTGGAAGCTCTTTTGTTTACAAGATTAGTCCACCATGAGGAAATGTCTGGGAAAGGTTAGATGGTATGGCCTTGTTAGATAATGTAACTCCTATTGGAGTTATATTATAGGAGGTGTGCTTTGAGGTTGATATGCCAATGAAATTGAACAGACAGAATGGAGTCTCTGTCTCTCAGTCTGTTACTTTATGTCTTTGTTTCTGTCTCTCTAAGTCTCTCTGTTTCTCACTATGTCTGTCTAGCTCTTCCTCAGTCTCCCTCCCTCTCTCTGCATGCCACTAATGCTTCAGTATGAAAACTCTCAATTCTGTTGAAGGACTAAAAGAAGATGACTGCTTGCTGACCTCACATCCTGGATGTCTGAAACTCCTGGGTGGATTTTCTGTAAAAATGTAAGCAAGGTCACAATTTAAAGCATTTTGTTCAAAGAATTGCCTTAGTCAGGGAGCATTTTCACAGTAAGTAATTCACTAATTGAGGACATATCTTTGCATTTAATAAATAATAATGTAATCTGTAATAATGTGGAAGTCATATGTCAAGAACACATGACTTTATTAATGACCAATTGAAAGAAATGTGTGACACTTTTCCTAAACTAAGAGTCTTAGACACAGGAACTGTCATCTCTGGGTTGTGTGGTTTCAGCTGCCCAGATTGAGGCACGTAAGGATACTCAGCCTTTCTCTCATGCAGGCTGTCCACTTGGCCCTTTTAATAACTTGCTCCTGAAACACTATTGGCTTTCACCTTTTTCATGACATTATTCTCCCTCTCAGCAAATCAGCAACTGAGAAAATCTTGAGGATTCTATGGAGATGAGTAAACAAACTTTCCTCAGTGTCCATTATCTCTGATCCTGTGCACAAGTGACTTTTTTTCGTAGAACCCAACAAGCCTTTATATCATCCGTTTATCCATATTCCAAAACTTTACTCTGGTTTAATTTTGTGACAATGTCAGATACAAAATGAAGCTTCAAAGTCATGTGGGATTAAGGGGAATGCACCAAATGACAAGGTGGTCTCCTACTGTTGAATTGTATCTGTAATTTCCTCAGTTGTGACTTAGAACTGAGGAGTTACTTGCACACTAACTAAATGTACTTTCACATTCTTATTGAAATATTATAGGCTGGCAGTATCTAGGGGTCACTGGATTAGATTCTTTAAGAGCTGGGAAAAGAGAATTAAATCAGATAATTCCTGAAAGTTGGCAAGATATTATGACACCTGGTGCTATTCCACACTAGTGTTGGTAACCCTCTATGAGCGGGTTGTCTTGGCTGACCTGGTTAGATGGATAGCTGTATCCTACTCAATGATCAGTGATCAAGTTTCCTGGTCCTAGGTTTACAGTTAAAACGGGGTCATCAGGACAGAGAAATGGGATCATGTTATGTGCCTAGGATACAAGAACAGCTATGTTAACTGCTGTGGTCCTCCAGACAAACCCTCTAAACGTAGTGTTAGTGGCAGGACTGCCTGTTCAAAGGTGCCAGCTGAGCTCATTGGGTTTGACATATCTTGGTAAACACTGTCATTGCAAAGATTCTCTGTTACATAATGAGTTCCTAGAATGAATGCCTTATAAAATAAAACACTGCTCTCCTTTAGTCTAATCTTTTCTCCATATTAAAAGTTATTGTAAAAGTTGGGGACATATTTTTTTTATTAATTATGTGAGAATTTCATATTACATTTCTTTTCTATTGCTCCCAGGTTCAAATTCTTACCTACGTGTCATACTATTGTTTAATACATTAGTTGTAGTAAGTGTTGTTCATATACTCATTGGAACTGAATCAGAGTGTCAGTGTCAAGTCTCTAAAAGAAAACTGAGTTCATTTTGTCACACACTGGCACCACCCTCAAGAAGAAGCCATCAGTCCTGAAGAGATCTATCACCTTCTTCACAGATTTCTTATGCATTTATTTATTACAAATTGTTGACTTTGTATCACCACTGCTACCCCCTCCTTCTTCTCCTTCCTCTCCCACCCACCTTCCTTCTTATATCCCTATGCCCTTTAGCTAGTTACCTGATAGGGTAGGACCTCCTTATCCTTCTATCTGACCCTAGTTCATCAGGTCTCATCAAAGCTGGCTGTATCATCTTCCTCTGCAGCCTGACTCTCAGGGCATTGTTCTCCTTGTATCTTCAATTTCCTGTACATAAGAGTGTCTTCATGCCTCCTCTCCTGCAGGCATTTCAGAGAACTGAGAAAGGTAGAATTCCATAGGGAAATTTCATTTAGAGCTGGGTGTGTTAATGTCGTTCTCTGTATAATATAGGACTCTGGGTCTGTGTATGCAATCCCATTTGATGCAAAAGGAAGCATCTATGTGGAACCAAGAACATGGAACCGATCTATCAGTTGAGGGCAGAGAGCTACATGTTTTAATAACAACAGCCTGGTATCTTTGACAATTTCCATAGGATGTCTTGATGCAACAACTCAATTAACTGCCATCCAATCCCCCTAGGGTAAGTCTGGTTTGATTACAATAGATGGCTCTTTGGAACTTAATCCCCCACTATTAGGAGGCCTCCTAATAACTGAATACAAACTATATTTATCTTTCTGCATTTTAGTTATTTCACCCAGAATGTTTTTTCTTGGTTCCATCCATTTGCCTGAAAATATTATGATGTCATTTTCTTAGCTGGATAATACTCTATTATGGAAATATTCTACATTATCCCTGAAGGAGATTGTCAGTCCTGTTCTTTAGTCTTTGGAATTTGCTGGGACATTCATCATTGTATTGAATGACAAACTTTTAGGATAACAATGTTCTTTAAGATTCGAAGTCCATCCAACTTCTTCTACTCCATGGTGATTTGAATTGCAATTTCCCCCTGAAACCATTCTGTTTACAAATTGAGTCTCCAGTGAGAAAACATCTGGTTAGGGTTAGGAGATATGGCCTTGTTAAATAATATAATTACTTTTGGTTCCCTAATTTTTTTCTCAGCCCTTTTATCTTGTGTATACAGCAAGGCTGCTAAGTTATTTGAGTTTATTTTGTATCCAGCCACATTGCTGATGGTGTTTATCAGGAGTAGGTGTTCTCTGGTACAATTTTTGAGGTCATTCAGGTATCATATCATCTGCAAACAGTGATATATTGACTTCTTCCTTTCCAATTTGTATTCCCTTGATCTACTTCAATTGTTTTATTGCTCTATCAAGGACTTCCAGAATTATGTTGAAGAATAATGGAGAGAGTGGGCAGCCTTGCCTTGTTCCTGATTTCAGTGGTATTGCTTTAAGTTTCTCTCAGTTTAGTTTGATGTTGGTTATAGGCCCGCTGTATATTGCCTTTCCTATATTTACTTATGTGCTTTGTGTCCCTGATATCTCCAATACTTTAAACATAAATGGATGTTGGATTTTGTCAAATGATTTTTCAGTATCTAAGGGGATTATCATTATTATTTTTTCTTTCATTTTATTTTTTTAATATGCTGGATTACAATGATGGATTTCCATATATTGAACCACCCCTGCATTTCTGGGATGAAGCCCTTCTTGGTCATAGTGGATGATGTATAAATAATGATGTGTTTAAAATGCTTTCATGTGTTCATGTATTTGGTCAAAAACATAAAATACCTTGGTGTGACCATTAGCAAGGACGTCAAAGACTCCTTTGAAAACAACAATTCAAGTCTCTGAAGAAAGAATTAGAAGATGATATGAGAAGATGAAAAGAACACCCATGCTCATGGCTTTGCAGGATTAACATAATAAAAATGGCAACATTACCAAAAGCAATCTACAGATTGAAAGCTGTTCCTATTAAATTAACAACACAATTCTTTACAGACTTTGTAAGAAAAATTCTCAACTTCATATGGAAAAACAAGAAACCCAGAATTGCTAAAACAAACCTCTACAATCTTCTAGATACATCTCTATCATTGTTCTCAAGGATATTATAGAGCAACAGTAATAAAATGTGCATGGTATTAGGATAGACACAGAATGGTGAATCAATGGAACTAAATAGAAGACCCAGAATTTAACCCACATACATAGGGACACCTGTGTTTTGACAAAGATGTCAAAACCATACAATGGAAAAAAGATAGAATCTTCAACAAATAGTGCTGATCTAACTGCATGTCTACATGTAAAAAATGCAAATAGATATATACTTATCTGCCTTCATAAAACTAAAGTTCAAGTGGATCAAAGACCTCAACATAAAACCAGACACATTAAATCGGTTAGAAGAAAAAGTGAGGAAAAGCTTAAATACATTGGCATAGGAGACAACTTCTTGAACAGAACACCAACAGCATTGGCTGTAAGAGCAACAATCATGCATGGAATCTATTGAAAGAAGTGGGGAATAGTTAAGATCTGGAGAGGACAGGATCTCCACAAGGAGAGAACAGAACCGAAAAATCTGATCATAGGGGCCTTTCCTGAGACTCATACTCCAACCAAGTGCCATGAATGGAGATGACCTAGAGCCCTTGCACAGATGTAGCCCATGGCATTTCAGTGCCCAAGTAGGTTGAATAGTAATGGGAACAGGGACTGCTTCTGACATGAACTGATTGACCTGCTCTTTGATCCCCTCACCCTGATTTTGGAGCATCCTTACCAGGCCACAAAGGAAGACAATGCAGCCACTCCTGATGAGATATGATAGACTAACATCAGAAGGAAGAAGAAGAACTCCCCTTTCAGTTTACTTGGGGAAGAGCATGTGAGGAGAAGGGGAAAGGAGGTGGGTTTTGAAAGAGGGAGGGGGTTTTATAGGGATATACAAAGTGAATAAACAGTAATTTGTAAAAAATAAAATGAAAATTTTTAAAAATTTATTTTTAATTATATTACAGGAGGTGTGCTTTGAAGTCGATATGCCAATGAAAGTGACCAGACAGAATGGAGTCTCTTTCTCAGTCTCTGTCTATTTGTTTCTGTTGGTCTTGGTCTCTATTTTTGAATCTGTCTCGCCAGATCTTTCTTTCTCTGTCTCTCTTAGTCTCTCTCTCTCAGCCTGATGCTTGTGATTCAGTATGAAATGCTCTCAGTTCTGCTGAAGAACTAAAACAAGATGACATCTTCCTGACATGACCTCTTGGATGATCTCTGTAAAAAAATATCAAGAAGGTCCCAATTAAACACTTTTTGTTCCAAAGTTGGCTTGATCAGGGAATATTTTTATCAGTAAGTAATTCACTGACTGAGGACATATCAGTGCATTTAACAAGTAATAATGGAATCTTTGATAATGTGATGCGACTTTGTTAATGACCATTTGAAAGAAGTATGTGACAATAGTCCTTAATTAAGAATCTCTGACACAGGAGTTGTCACCTCTCTGTTGTGTGCTTTCAGCTGCTCTGATGGAGGCATGTAGGGCTGTTCAGCCTCTCAAGCACACTGTCCACTTGGCCCTTTGAAAAACTAGCTCCGTAAACTCTTACTGGCTCTCACCTGTTTCATGACATCATTCTCCCTCTCAGCCAATCAGCACCTGAGAGAATCTTGAGGTTCCATGGAGATGAGTAAACAAACTTTCCTCAGTGTCCAGTCTCTCTGATCCTGGGCACTTATGAATTTTTCTTGTGAAACCCCACAAGCCTTTATCTCTTCCCTGTAAAATTTATTTAATAGGACATATCCCTAAGGAGGAGAGCTTCAAGGTATGTTAGATTAATGAAAATATACCCAATGACAAGGTGATCTCCTACTATGGTCTTTTTTTCTGAAATTTCCTAGGTTGTGACTTTAAACTGAGCAATTCCTGGCATACTCACTATATCAATTTTCACATTCTTATTGATGTAATAGGCTGGCAGGGTCTAGGGGTTTTTGGGGTATTGAAACTTTAAAAGCAGTAAAATGAGAAGGAAACCAGACAATCCCTGGGACTGGTTTGGCTGAAACAGAATAATTGCTGTATATAAAAGAAGAACTGAGTGGCAATAAACATTTTGACAGCTGGTGCTCTTCCCCTCTACTGTTGCCAACCCTCTATAGCAGGCTTTTCTTGGCTGATCTGGCTGGATCATCAGCTGTGTCACACTGCATGGTCAGTAAGGAACATTCCTGATCCTGGGGTTTACAGTTAAATCTTTGCTTTCAGGATAGCACAATGTGTCTGTGTTATATGTCTCGGACATATAGCATGTGTGTCCTTTAAACAAATTTGCTAAAAGTTTGGTTAGTGCCAGGACTGCTTATTCAGAGCTGTCACCTGAGCTCAAGGGAATATGAGGTAGCTGGGTAACCACTAGTTCATGGCCAGGATTCTCTGCTCCTTAATGAGTTTCTGGCAAGCATGCCATACAATGTCAAAACTCTGTCCTCCTTTAGCGGAATAATTTCTCCATGTTGAAAGTCATTGTAAAAGTTGCCAACCTATTTTTTTTCATTGCTTATGTGAGAATTTCATAAAATACACATTACACTCCTTTTCTATTTCTCCCAGGTTCAAATTCCTACCAATGTTTCACACTAAAAAATTTCTATCTTTATACACATTAATTGAAGTGTATGTGTTGATCATATACCCATTGAAACATGATCAAAGGCTCAGTGACAAGTCCCTTAAAGAAAACTGAGTTCATCCTTGCTGCGCTCTGTAACCACCCTCAAGAAGAAGCCATCAGTCCTGAAGAGCTCTATACTTCATCTCCTTTATCACAGTTTTTCATATATATATATATATATATATATATATATATATATATATATATTCCTAATATATATTCTCATATATAACATATTTAAAATATATATATGTATTATGATTTGTTCACTTTGTTTCTCCTCCCTGCTACATTCTCCCTCTTCTCCTTCCAGTCCCATCTACATTCCTATACCCTTTCTCTATTTCTTTGACAAGGTAGGTCCTCCTCACCCTTCTATATGACCCTATTTCATCAGGTCTCCTCAGTCTGGATGCATTATCTTCCTAAGTTGCCTGATTCTCAGGGCATTGTTCTCCTTGTGTCCTCATTTCCCTTTAGATAGTACAATCTTCCTGCCTCCACTCCTTCAAGATTCCCAGAGCACTGAAAGGAAGGTGAATTTCATTGGTAAATCCTATTTAGAGCTGGATGTTTTAGGTCTCTCTGAATAATATTGGTCTGGGTGGCTCTATATGCTATCCCATTTGATAAAAAAGGAAACATCTCTGTGGATCCAAGAGGACTTTACTCATCAATCAGTTGAGGGCAGAGAATGATATATTTTAATAACAACAGAGTGGGTTGCTCTACATTTTCCATAAGATGTATTGGTATCCATATTGGTATTGCTACCCCCTCTTGTTTTCTGGGTCCATTTGGTTGAAAAACGTTTTCCAGCCCTTTACTCAGAAGTAGTGTTTTTTTTTTTCTTTCCATAGGTGTGTTTCTTGTATGCAGCAGAACGGTGGACCCTGTTTCTGCAACCATTCTCTTAGTCTGTGTCTTGTTATTGGAGTGTTGAGTCCATTTATGTTGATAGATAATAGTGACCAATGATTGTTAGTTCCTTTTATTGTGTAGTTGCTTTTTTTTTCTTTTAATTTTTTGTTGGGGAATTATCTGTATCCTATATTTTCTTTGTTGTAGTTGTTTTCATTGAATTGGAGTTTTATTTCTATTATCTTCTGTAGGGCTAGTTTGCTGTGTAAGTATTGCATAAATTTAGTTTCATCATGAGCTATTTTGTTTTCTCCATCTATGTTGACTGAAAGCTTTGCTGAGTATAGTAGTCTAGGTTGGCATCTATGTTCCCTTAAAGATTATATGACCTCTGCCCAGGCCCTTCTGGCTTTCATAGTTTCTGATGAGAAGTCTGGTGTGATTCTGATTGGTCTACCTTCATATGTTACTTGACCTTTTTTCCTTGCTGCCATTAATATTTTTTGTTTGTTTTCTAGGTTTAGTGTTTTGACTGTGATGTGTCATGAACTATTTCTTTTCTGGTCTGTAGGCTTCTTGTATATTTATGGACATCTCTTTCTTTAACTTGGGAAATTTTTTTTCTATGATTTGCTTAAGAATATTTTCTAATCCTTAGAGCCTGGAGTCTTCTTTTTCATATATTCCTATTATTCTAATGTTTCGTCTTTCCATGGCATCCTTGACTTCTTATAAGTTTTGTGTTTGGAACTTTTCTGATTTTACCTTTTCTTTGAGGGAGGAATCAATTTCAGCAAGTGTATCTTCAGCACCCAAGATTCTCTCTTCCATCACTTGTATTTTATTGGTGATGCTGATCTTTTCTCTAAGTTCTCCAGTTCCAGGGTTTTCTCTCTTTGTATTTTCTTTATAGATTCTAATTCTGTTTTCATGCTTTGCTTCATTTCCTTCATCTGAGTGAATGTGGCTCCTATTTTTTTTTTTTTTTTGCTTGTTTCATCTCCCTTGCTGCCTTTAATATTTTTTCTTTGTTTTGTAAGTTTAGTGTTTTGACTATGATATAACGTAATTTTTTTTTCTGGTCCAATGTATTTGGTGTTCTGTAGGCTTCTTGTATGGTCATGGACATCTCTTTCTTTAAGTTTGGAAAATCTTCTTTTATGACTTTATTAAAAATATTTTCTGGTCCTTGGAGCCTGGAGTCTTCTTTTTCATCTATTCCTATTATTCTTAGGTTTCGTCTTTTCATGGTGTCCTTGATTTCTTCTACATTTTGTGTTTGCAACTTTTCTGATTTTACCTTTTCGTTGAGGGAGGAATCAATTTCAGCAAGTGTATCTTCAGTACCCGAGATTCTGTCTTCCATATCTTGTATTCTATTGGTGACGCTGTTCTTTGTGGTACCTGATCTTTTCTCTAAGTTCCTTAGTTTCAGGGATTCATCTCTCTGTGTTTTCTTTATAGATTCTAATTCTGTTTTCATGCTTTTCACCATTTCCTTCATCTGAGTGAATGTGGCTCCTATTTTTTGTTTGTTTCTTCTCTAAATATCCCTAATTGTTCCTGGACATGCATAGTTATAGTCTTTTGTATTTCTTCAAGAGCTCTGTTCATTTCCTCTTTTTGTTCCTCTAATAGCTGCATAAGAATAGCTTTAAAGTCATTTTCCTGTGTTTCCCCTGAATTAAAATATCCTTTGATTTTGGGGGTTGCTGGTAGGTCCATGGTGTCCTGATTTTTGTTGGGTGAGTACTTATGCCTACCTTTGGCCATTTGCTTATATGTGATCTTCACTGTTTTTTTCCTTGAGTCTGAAATTCAGATTGGAACTGTCTTTCTCTGGTCTCTGAAGTATTCTTCAAGAAGATCAGGGAGGTCCAGTGGTTTGAGAGTATGTGTTGCTGCTTAAGTTGTACCTGAGGAAGAAAAAGCCACTGGCATAGATTCATTGTTGAGAGGGAGTAAGCATGTGCATGTGTGTGTGTGCGCGGATGTGCATGCATCTTAAAGGGGAGTGCTAGAGATTCTAGGTGCTTGGGATATGGGGGTTGGAAGCAAGCGCAGGAAGGTATGTGGATGCTGGTGTGGTTAGCAAGCACAGACTGTGGGCACAAAGTGCCTGTGCATGTTTCCTAAATACCCAGTGGTCTCCAATCTTTGTAGGGCTCTGTAGTCTGGACTCTGAGGTTTAGGGCTGATGCTGCAGGCAGGACAAGTACTCTGTTACGGGCTCTGTTTGCCCAGCCCTGTTCTCTCTTTTTGAAGCTGTGATAACAGCAGGCTGGTCTCTGCTCACTGAGTTGGTTGTGCTTCCTCTGCTGCTTCCCTCTCAGGCAAGGCTGGAGATCTGAGGTCTTAGGGGAAATGCCAGGGGTTTGAGTGTGCTCAGTTCAAATATCAAGGAGGGAGATCTGTGCTTGGAGCAGGCAGCACTGTGTGCAGGCAAGCTCTGTGCACTGTCAGGTGTCTCCTCTGCTTCAGATGCTAGTTGCAGTAACTCTGGTAACTCAGCTGCTGCCTCCCTGTTGGCTGCAGTACCTCCACCTCCTCCATAGCAGGATTGGTTACCTCTGCCGCTGCTTCTGCTCATTATGGGGATGTGCCTGGGAATCAATTCCCCAGGAGAAGTCCACAGAGATGTTGGCAGTTGACATGCAGCCAATTCCGACTTTCACTTCCTCTGAATACTGTATGAGCTAGTCGCTGCCATCTTGGATTTCCCCTATTATGTTCCTTTAGCCCAGAAATCTCTCCATCTTCTTCTATGTCCTGGTGATTTGAATTGCAATGTCCCCTGAAACTCTTACTGGCTTTCACTTGTATGACATCTTTCTCCCTCTAAGCCAATTAACACCTGAGAAAATTTTGATGTTTCCATGGAGATGAGAGAAAAAACTTTCATCAGTGTCCAGTATCTCTGATCCTGTGCAAACGTGACATTTTCTTGTGAAACACAACAAGCCTTTATCTTATCCCTTTATTCATATCCCATACACTTACTCCTGTTTACCTCTGTGACAATGTCAGGAAATGAAACTTTTGTGTTTATTGAATTGGACAGCTTCCTAAGTAGGGAAGCTTCAATGTAATGTGGGATTAAGAGGAGTGTAACAAATGACAACAGGGTCTCCTACTGTGGTCTTGGGTCTGAAATTTACTAGGTTGTGACTTTTTACTAAGCAGTTACTGGTGTACTCACTTATATAACTTTACATTCTTATTGATATAATAAGCTGTCAGGGTCTAGGGTTCCCTGGGGCATTTAGACTTTAAGAGCAGAGAAAAGAGAAGGAAACCAGAAGATTCCTTGGATTGCTTTGGGTGAAACAGACCAAGACTTGTTTATGTAAAAGGAGAAAAAGGAGCAAGATATCATTTGACAGGTGGTACTATTCCACACTAGTGTTGTCAAACCTCTAAGAGCAGAGTTGCCTTGGCTGACCTGATTGGATTAGCAGCTATGTCCTACTGAGTGGTCAGAGCAATCCTCCTAGGTCTCTGGTTTTAAAGTTAAAACGGTGCCTTTGGGACAGCAAAATGGGTCCATGTTTTATGCCTATGATACAAGAGCAGTTGTGTTTCCTGCTGTGGTCCACCAGACAAACCCTTTAAACATAATGTTAGTGCCAGGACTGATAGTTCAGATGTAGCAACTGAGCTCATGGGGTCTGAAATACCTGGGTAACCACTAGTTCATGGGTAGGATTCTCTGCTACATAATGAGTTCCTGGAAAGGATACCTTACAAAGTCAAACTCTGCCCTCCATTAGTGAAATCTTTACTTCAAGTTAAAAGTCATTGCAAAAGTGGTCAACATATTATTTTTATTGATTATGTGGGAATTTCATATAATATACATTACACTCCTTTTTCATTGCTACCAGGTTCAATTCCTTCCCAGGCTTCACACTAATTTTTTTGGCTTAAAAATACATCAACTGAAGTAAGTATTGTTCGTACAATCATTGGTACATGATCAGAGTCTCAGTGCAAAGTCCCTTAAAGAAAATTAAGTTCATCCTGCACTCCCCCTGGCACCATCCCCCAGAAGAAGCCATCAATCCAGAGAGCTCTATAATTCATCACCTTGATCACATTTTTCTACTGTATTTAACTATTATTATTTTTTTTTTGGTATCTCCTTTGCTGCCCCCTCCCTCTTCTCCTTCCAGACCTACCAACTCTACTTCTTATGCATTTCTCTAGTTCCCTGATAGGGGAGGTCTTCCTCCTCCTTCTGTCTGACCCTAGCTTATCAGATATCCTCAAGGATCACTGTGTCATCTTTTCCTGAGGCATGATTCTCAACGCATTGTGTCCTCAATTCCCTCTTACTTATGACACTCTTCTTTTTTTTTCTCTTTTAAATTTTTTATTTCATTATTATCAATTACAGAATACTCACTTTGTATTCCAGCTATAGCTCCCTCCCCATCCCTTCCCAATTCCTCTTTCTTCTTATCCTATGCCCCTCACCCAGTCTAATGACAGGGGAGGTCCTTCTCCCTTTCCATTTAACCCTAGTCTATCAGGTCTCTTCAGGACTGGCTTCATTGTCTACTTCTGTGGCCTCATAAGGTTGCTCCTCCCTCAGGTGGAGGTGATCAAAGAGCCAGCCCATGAGTTCATGTTAGAGACATTATGACATTCTTCTTGTCTCCTTTCCTGCAGTCTTCCCAGAGATCTGAGGGGAGGGAGAATTTCTTTGTGAAATCCCATTTTTTTTTTTTATTAATTACACTTTTATTCACTTTGTATCCCCCTATAACCCTTCCTTTCTCCCCACTGGTTCTGGTAAAATCCCATTAGTGCAGGGTGTTTTAAGGTCTCTCTGCATAATATTTGACTGTGGGTCTCTCTATGCAATACCATGTGATGCCAAAGGTAGCATCTCTGTGGACCAAAGAATACCACACTGATTTATCAGTTGCGGGCAGAGAGTAACATATTTTAATAACAACAGCCTAGGTGCTTGAACATTTCTGTAGGATGCCCTGGCCCAACCACTCAATTTACTGCCACCCAATACCACTAGAGGAAGACAGGTTTAGTCAGAAATCATGGCCTATTTGGACATCTGTCTATTAGGAGACCTCCTAATAAGTAAATACATACCATATTTGTCTTCCTGAATGTTATTTACTTCACACAGGATGATTTTTCCTGGATTCATCCATTTGCCTCAAAATATCATGATGTCATTTTTTTCACCTGAATAATACTCTGTTATGGAAATATTCCATATTCTCTGCAAAGGAGACTGTCAGTCCTGTTCTTTAGAACTTGGAAGTTGCTGGGACATTTCTCATTTTATTGAATGTCAAACTCTCAGGATAACTGTGTTCTTTTAGCCTAAAAATATGTGCATCTTATTCTGCTTCCTGGTGATTTCAATTGCAATGTCCCCTTGAAGCTCTTTTCTTAACATTTTGAGTCTCCAATGAAGAAATGAATGGGAAACATTAGGACATATGGACTCCCCAGGTAATATAATTCCTATTGGAGTTATATTATAGGAGGGTGTGCTTTGAGATTGATATGCCAAAGAAAGTGACCATACTGAATGGAGTCTCTATTTCTTGGTCTCTGTAACTTTATATCTTTGTTTCTGATTGTCTCAGTCTTCCTATTTCTGAAACTATCTCTGTAGCTTTTTCTCACTCTGTCTTCTTCAGTTTTCCTCTCTCTATCTGCCACTTGCGGTTCAGTATAACATGCTTTCAGTTCTCCTGAAGGACTAAGAATGTGAGTGCTTGCTGATATAACAAATTCAATGGTCTCTGTAAAAATATAAGCAAGTTCCCAATTTATCACTTTTTGTTTAAAGATTTTCCTTGCTCGAGGAGCATTTTCCACTAAGTAATTCACTGACTGAGGACATATCTGTGCATTTAACAAATAATAATGGAATCTGTGATAACATGACAATCACATGTAAAGAAAACGTGGCTTTTTAAGGACCACTTGAAAGAAATATGTGACACTTTTCTGAACTAAGAGTCTTGGACACAATAACTGTCATCTCTGGTTTGTGTGCTTTCAGCTACCCTGATTGAGCCATGTAGGGAAGCTCAGCCTTTCTGTTAAGGAAGCTGTCCACTTGGCCCTTTTAATAAATGGCTCCTGAAACTCTTACTGGCTTTCACCTGTTGTAAGACATCATTCTCAATCTCAGCCAATCGCACCTGAAAGAATCTTGAGGTTTTCATGGAGATGAGTAAACAAACTTTCCTCAGTGTCCAGTATCTCTGATTCTGATTCTATGCACACATTTTTTTAGGGGGGGTGGAACAACAAGCCTTTATCTCATCCCTTTATCCAGATCCCACAACTTTACTCCTTTTTACCTCTGTGGCAATGTCAGGTAGTAAATGATACTTTAATATTTATTTAATTGGACAGCTTAATAAGTATGGACTCATCAAAGTGAGCAGTTACTTGTGTCCTCACTAATGTAGCTTAACATTCTTATTGATATAATATACTGTCAGAGTCTAGTGTTCCCTGGTGTATTGCTTCGTTAAGAGCAGGGAATAGAGATGGAAACCAACAATTCCTGGTACTTGTTTTGGGTGAAATAAAGAATGGTGAGTATAAAAGGAGAACTGAAGGGCAAGATATTATTTGAGAGATGGTGATGTTCTACACTAGTTTTGCCAACCCTCTATGAGCAAGGTTCTCTTTATTGCCCTGGCTGGATCAGCAGCTGTGCCCTACTCAGTAGTAACTGAACTGAACAATTCACCTGATCATGGGGTTTACAGAAAAATGGGTCCATGCCTAAGACACAAGAGCAGCTATGTTTCCCCATGTAGTACTCAAGACAAACACTCTAAATATAGGGTTAATGCTAGTACTGCTTGTTCAGTGGTGTCACCTGAGCTTATGGGATGTGAGGTAGCTGGGTAACCCCTAGTTCATGCCTAGGATTCTCTGACACATGATGAGTTCCTGGAAAGCATGCCTTACAAAGTCATTCTTTGCCCCAATGTAGTGGAATCTTTTCTCCATGTTAAAAATAATTGTAAAAGTTGTCACAATATTATTTTATTGATTATGTGAGAATTTCATAAAACACACATTACACACATTTTCCATTGAAACCAGGTTCAAATTTCTACCCATGTGTCACACTAATATTTTTTTCTTTTAAATACATCAATTGAAGTATGTGTTGTTCATATATTCATTGAAATATGATCAGAGTCTCAGTGCTAAGTCCTTTAAAGAAAACAGAGTTCATCTTTGCCTGAGCCAGGTACTACCACAAAGAAGAAACCATCAGTCTTGAAGAGCTCTATACTTCAATCCCTTTTTCACAGATTTTCTTATTACTTATTCATATGATTTTTTCACTTTGTATCCCCTCTTCTGCCCCCTCCCTCATCTCCTTCCAAACCCACTCAACCTCACTCTTCTACCAATGCCCTTTTTCTAGTTCACTGATAGGGGAGATCCTCCTTAGCTTATCACGTCTCAACAAGGATGGCTGCATCTTCTTCTTCTTCTGCAGCCTGATTCTCAGCACATAGTTCTCTTTCTGTCCTCAAATCCCTCTGCTCATGACACATTTCCTGCCTTTTCTGATGAAGGCTTTCCAGAGCTCTGAGGGGAGGGAGATTTTCATTGTGAAATCCGACTTAGATCTGGGTGTTTTAAGTTCTCATTATGCATAATAATGGATTGAAGGTCTTTCCATGCAATACTATTTGATGTAGAAGGCAGACCTCTGTAGATCAAAGAACCTTGCACTGATCTATTAGTTAGGGCCAGTGAGCAACATATTTTAATAACAACAGACTGGGTTGCTTGGAAATTTCCATAGGATGGCCTTGCCCAACAACTGAATTACCTGCACCCCAATCATATTAGTGGAAGACTAGTTTGGTCAAAATAGATGGCCTTTTGGAACTTTATTCCTCACTATTAGGAGACCTCCTAATAAGTGTATACATTTCATATTTGTCTTTCTGCATTTTAGTTACTTCACCCAGGATGATATTTCCTGGTTCAATCCATCTGCCTGAAAATGTCATGTCATTTTTTAGCTGAATAATACTCTTTTATGGAAACATTCTACATTTTTTCCTAAAGGAGATTGTCAGTCCTGTTCTTTAGAAATTGGAAGTTGATGGGACATTAATCATTATATTGAAAGAAAAACTATCAGGATAACTACCTTCTCTTGTTTTGTTTTTTCTGTTTCACTGAATTTGTTTATTTGGTTACTTTTTTAACTTTTATTAATTACACTTCATTCATTTTGTACCCCCCATAAGCCCCTTCCTTTTCCCCTCCCAATCTCACCCTCCCTCCCCTTCTTCATGCATACCTCTCCACAAGTCTAGTGATAGGGGAGGTACTCCTCTCCTACTTTCTGATCCTAGTCTATCAGATCTCATCAGAAGAGGCTACATTATCATGTTCTGTGGCCTGGTAAGGCTGCTCCCCCATCTCGGTGAGGTGATCAAAGATCAGGCAACTCAGATTATGTCAGAGGCAGTCCCTCTTCCCATTACTATGGAATCTACTTGGACACTGAACTGCCATGGCCTACATCTGTGTAGAGGTTCTAGGTTATATCCATCCATGATATTTGGTTGGAATATGAGTTAATGGGAGGATCCCAGTGTTCAAATTTTCTGGTTCTGTTGCTCTCCTTGTGCAGTTTCTGACTTTCCCAAACCTTATTATTTACCACTTCTTACATAAGATTCTATACACTCTGCCCAACAGTTGGCCATAAATCTCAGTGTCTTCATTGATAGTATGCAGGGCAGAGCCTTTCAGAGGCCCTCTATGGCAGGTTCCTAGCTTGTTTCCTGTTTTGTTCTTCTTCTGATGTCCATCCTCTTTGTCTTTCAGGATGGGGATTGAGCATTTTAGTCAGGGTTCTCACTCTTGATTAGTTTCTTTATATGTACAGATTTTAGTAGGTTTATCCTATATTATATATCTATATGAATGAGTATATACTGTATATATGTTTCTGCTTCTGGGACAGTTCAATCAGGATGATCCTTTCCATTTCCCACCATTTACCTGCAAATTTCTGAATTTCCTTGTTTTTCATTGCTGAGTAATATTCAATTGTGTACATGTACCGCAATTTCTGCATCCATTCTTCAGTTTTGGGGCACCTGGGCTGTTTCCAGCTTCTGGCTAAGACAAATAAAGCAGCTACAGACACGGTTGAGCAGAACTCCATACTGTATACTTGAGCCTCTTTAGGATATATGCCTAGGAGTGTTATGCCTGGATCTCAAGGAAGTGCTATTTCTAGTTGTCTGAGAAAGCTCCAGATTGATTTCAAGAGGGGTTGTACAAGTTTACATTCACACCAGCAGTAGAAGAGGGTTTGACTTTGTCCACAACCTCTCTAGCATATGTTGTTCCTTGAGGTTTTCATCGTGGACATTCTGATGGGTGTAATGTGAAATCTCAATGTTCTTTTATTTGCGTTTTCCTAATGGCTAATGATGTTGAGCATTTATTTAAGTCTTTCTCTGCCATTCAATATTCCTCTACAGAGAATTCTCTGTTTAGCTCTGTTCACCATTTTTTAATTGGATTACTTGGTTTGCTGCTTTTCACCTTTTTTAGTTCTTTATATATATTGGATATTAGGCCTCTGACAGATAAAGGGTTGGTGATGATTCTTTCCCAATCTGTAGGCAGTCATTTTGTTATGATGACAGTATCCTTTGCTTTATAGAAGCTTTTCAGTTTCATGAGGTCCCATATATTGATGGTTGCTCTTAGAGCCTTTGCTGTTGGTGTTCTATTTAGGAAATTTTCTCCTGTACCAATGAGTTCTAGGATTTTCTCCACTTTTTCTTCTAACCGATTTAATTGGTCTGGTTTTATGTTGAGGTCTTTTAACCACCTCAGACTTTAGTTTTGTGCTGGTTAATAAGTATGGAACCTTTAGCATCTTTCTACATGTAGATATCCAGTTAGACCCGCACTACTTGTTGAAGATGCTATTTTTTTTCCATTGTAAGATTTTGGCATCTTTGTCAAAGATCAGGTGTCCATAAGTGTGTAGGTTTATTTCTAGGTCTTCTGTTCAGTTCTGTTGATCCACAATTATGTTTCTATGCTATTAACATGCAGTTTTTATTACTGTTGCTCTATAGTACAGCTTAAGATCAGGGATGAGAATACCTTCAGAAGATCTTTTATTGTAGAGGATTGTTTAATCAATTCTGTATTTCTTTTTATTCCATATGATGTTGAGAAATTTTCTTTCCAGGTCTGTAAAGAAATTTGTTGGTAATTTGATGGAAATTGCATTGAATGTGTAGATTGCTTTTGGCAAGATGGCCATTTTTGTTATGTTAATTCTGCCAAAGCATGAGCATGAGAGACCTTTCCATTTTCTGACATCTTCTTCTAATTCTATCTTCAGAGATTTGATTTTTTTTTTTCATAAAAATTCTTGACTTCCTTGATTAGGTTTTCACCAAGGTACATTATGTCATGTGTGGATATCATGAAGGATGTTGTTACCCTAATTTTTTTTTCAATGCACTTTATTCAGGAATCTTGAACAATCATTGGACCCTGGGGAAAGCCAGCCCACAGCTTAAATAGCCTCTGGGTAGCAAACCCCAGCATGCCATGTGGGCAATGTAGATAGGTCCACATACATGGAAGCAAGCCAGATCCTCAGCCTTAGCCAAATGTGGAGTTGTTTGTGACAGAGAGCACTCACCATCGGGAAGGTGGAAGGCGGAAACCAGCTCCATCTTTAAGGCACAGCATTACCTAGTTCTCTACAGTTCCCCCTTTTTGTTTTAGACGCATCAGGCAAGAGTAGAGGTCTGATCTCTGATATTAGAAATAAATTGGGACTTTGTACTGATGTTCATTTAGGTGTCATCCACCAAAAGAGCATCAGACCCGTCCGATACCATTTTCTTAGAGGCGGGACCTGGGGCATCAACACGCATGCAATCACACATGCTCTTCTCTGGGTCCAAAACGGCTGACCCTGAGTGCAGTGCTTAGCCTCGCATCCTGAGCGTATCATTTTAGCTTTTTATGGTAGCTAACCATGCTTGGGGATACTGTCCTGCTTCAATGGCTGTAAAGGCCTGAATGCTCATGGCTGCATTACGCTGTTGTGAGACTCTATTCTTGCATATACACCACAGGCAAACCAAGGAGACCAACACCAGAAGGCCTGCTATCACTCCCATGCCCGCCCATTCCTTCAGATGATTCATGGCTGAGCAATCCATGGTGATAATCCTGTGGCTAGTCCTGCTTACACTCTGGTAGATTTTACTGTGATAATGGCCACTCTCAGCTGCTCCATCGTAGTATCGAATTCTCCAGTCCAATTACCTAAAATATAGTTAGACAATTGTTTAGACAGATTTGCAGCACAGGAAAAATTCTCATATTGTATGCTAGTGACTCAAAGTCCAGCATATTTTCATTGACAGCCAAGTTGAGCGATTTGCCATAGGGTATCAATTTGCTCCTGCACGAGGTCAATCCTCTGATTGAACACCATCAAGCTTCTTTTTAGTTGAGCATTAATTCCTTTATGTACAACTAAGGCATGAGCTACATTGGCTAAAAGATTATTCAGGGTCTGAGCAGTCTGCCCAGTATGACTCATGGCTAATGCCCTGGTGGGAGCTCCAACAGCCGCCAATGAGATGGCAGTAACAGTGGCAGCTGTAGTTCCAATATCCCTTTTCTGTCTGAAGAGAGTCATAGGGTGAGGGGCATCAATGGGCTCAGGCACCCAGCGAGGCATGCGAGTAACCAGGGCATACCTAAATTTGCTAGCATTCCAGCATTGGGCAAAAAAGCAAGTATCATCACCACAATTACTTGGCTCTATCTGGCTAATAATGAATGAAAATGGGGGATATAAACAAACAGGTGTGGGCTTGTAGGAAATATTATGAGAAGCCTTAACTCCCTCATTGGAACATCTTGCATTAGTTCTAGAACTAGCAGTGGTGGTGTCCGAGGTCTGAGTAGGTTCAGGAGACCATTGCCCCCAGGGGCGAGACATGCTCCATGTAAATTGACTAACTCCATGTTTTGCTCCACTTTTGAAAGTCATTTAAGGTTCTTAAATTATTTCCTCCCTTTTTTTTTAATTTTTCCTCAATTATACTTTATTCATTCTGCATCCCCCTATAAGCCCCTCCCTCCTCCCCTCCCAGTCCCACCCTCCCTCCTCTCTCTGCATGCATGCCACTCTCCAAGTCCACTGATAGGGGAGGTTCTCCTCTCCTTTCTGATCTTAGTCCATCAGTTCACATCAAAAGTGGCTGCATTGTCATCTACTATGGCCTGGTAAGGCTGCTCCCCCCCAGGGGGAGGTGATCAAAGAGCAGGCCAATCAGATTATGTCAGAGGCAGTCCCTCTTCCCATTACTATGTAACCCAATTGGACTCTGAACTGCCCTGGGCTACATCTGTGCAGGGGTTCTGGGTTATCTCCAAGAATAGACCTTGGATGGAGGATGAGTCTCTGGGAAGTTCCCTGTGTTCAAATTTTCTTGTTCTGTTGCTCTCCTTGTGGAGACTCTGTCCTCTCCAGCTCTTACTATTTCCCAGTTCTTACATAAAATTCCATTCACTTTGCCCAACACTTGCCCATCAGGCTCAACATCTGCTTTGATAGTCTGTAGGGCAGAGGATTTCAGAAGCCCTCCGTGGTAGATTCCTAGGTTGTTTCCTGTTTTCTTCTTCTCCTGATGTCCATCCTCTTTGCCTTTCAGGATGGTTATTGGACATTTTAGTTAGGGTCCTCTCTCTTGCTTAGTTTCTTTAGATGCAAAGGGTATAGTGGGTTTGTCCTATGTTGCATGTCTATGTGAGCGAGTATATACCATGCGTGTCTTTTTGCTTCTGGGATAACTCAGAATGATCCTTTCCAGATCCCACCATTTGCCTGCAAATTTCATGATTTCCTTATTTTTCATTGCTGAGTAATATTCCATTGTGTAGATGTACACACTTTCTGAATTGATTAGGAGAATGGGGTTTAAACTGAGTCGTGGAAGAGTGAGGAAAGACAGGAAATGCATGTGGCCAAACCTGGGTGACCCTGACATCACTAGTCTGAGACAAAGTGGTCTCTTTTGTGGGCACAGCTGTGGATGACCATACTCTCTGGGTGGAGGATGGAAAGAAAGCACATGCACAATTTCTGCATCCATTCTTCAGTTGAGGGGCATCTGGGTTGTTTCCAGCTTCTGCTATCACAAATAAAGCTGCTACAAACACGGTTGAGCAAATGTCCTTTTTGTGTACTTGAGCCTCTTTTGGATAAATGCCTACGAGTGGTATGGCTGGATCATGGGGAAGCACTATCCGTAGTTGTCTGAGAAAGCGCCAAATTGATTTCCAGAGTGGTTGTACAAGTTTACATTCCCACCAGCAGTGGGGAAGGGTTCCCCTTTCTCCACAACCTCTCCAACATGTGTTGTCACTTGAGTTTTTGATCTTGGCCATTCTCATGGGTGTAAGGTGAAATCTCAGGGTTATTTTGATTTGCATTTCCCTAATGTATAGCGAGGTTGAGCATTTCTTTAAGTGCTTCTCTGCCATTCGGTATTCCTCTACAGAGAATTCTCTGTTTAGCTCTGTTCCCCATTTTTTAAGTGGATTACTTGGTTTGCTGCTTTTCAGCTTCTTTAGTTCTTTATATATACTGGGTATGAGTCCTCTGTCAGATAAAGGGTTGGTGAAGATTCTTTCCCAATCTGTAGGTGGTCGCTTTGTTTTGGTGATGGTCTCCTTTGCTTTGCAGAAGCTTTTCAGTTTCATGAGGTCCCATTTGTTGATTGTTGCTCTTAGAGCCTGTGCTGTTGGTGTTCTGTTCAGGATATTTTCTCCTGTACCAATGAGTTCTAGGGTATTTTCCACTTTTTTTCAAGCAGATTTAATGTGTCAGGTTTTATGTTGAGGTCTTTGATCCACTTGGACTTCAGTTTTGTGCAGGGTTATAAGTATGGATCTATTTTCATTTTTCTACATGTAGACATCCACTTGGACCAGCAGCATTTGTTGAAGATGCTATCTTTTTTCCATTGTATGGTTTTGGCACCTTTGTCAAAGATCAGGTGTCCATAAGTGTGTGGGTTTATTTCTGGGTCCTCTGTTTGGTTCCATTGATCCACTATTCTGTTATTATGTCAGTACCATTCAGTTTTTAAAACTGTTGCTCTATAGTACAACTTCAGATCAGTGATGGAGATACCTCCAGAAGATCTTTTATTGTAGAGGATTGTTTTAGCAATTCTGGGTTTCTTGTTATTCCAGATGAAGTTGAGAATTTTTCTTTCCAGGTCTGTAAAGAATTGTGCTGGTAATTTGATGGGCATTGCATTGAATCTGTAGATTGCTTTTGGTAAAATGGCCATTTTTACTATGTTAATCCTGCCAAGCCATGAACATGGGAGATCTTTCCATCTTCTCATATCTTCTTCTAATTCTTTCTTTAGAGACTTGAAATTTTTTTCATACAAGTCTTTGACTTCCTTGGTTAGGGTTACTCTGAGGTACCTTATGTCATTTGTGGCTATTGGGAAGGGTGTTTTTTCCCTAATTTCTTTCTCAGCCCTTTTGTCTTTTGTATATAGGAGGGCTACTGATTTTTTTGAGTTAATTTTGTATCCATCCACTTTGCTGAAGGTGTTTATCAGCTGTAGGAGTTCCCTGGTAGAGTTTTTGGGGTCACTCATGTATACTGTCATATCATCTGCAAATAGTGATAATTTGATTTCTTCCTTTCCAATTTTTATCTCCTTGATCTCCTTCAACTGTCTTATTGCTCTAGCAAGGACTTCCAGCACTATGTTGAAGAGATATGGAGAGAGTCAGCAGCCTTGTCTTGTCCCTGATTTTAGTGGGATTGCTTTAACTTTCTCTCCATTCAGTTTGATGTTGGCTATAGGTTTGCTGTATATCGCCTTTACTATGTTTAGATATGTGCCTTTTATCCCTGATCTCTCCAATACTTTAAACATAAATGGATGTTGGATTTTGTCTGTAAATGTCTGTTAGGTCCATTTGATTTATGACCTCTGTTAGAGATATTGTTTCTTTGTTTAATTTCTGTTTTGTTGACCTGTCCTTTGTTGAGAGTGGGGTTTTGAGTTCTCCCACTATTACTGTGTGGGGATCTTTATGTGATTTAAATTTTATCAATGTTTCTTTCACATATGTGGGTGCCCTTGTATTTGGCGCATAGATGTTCAGGATTGTGATGTCTTCTTGGTGGAATTTTCCCTTGATGAGTATGAAGTGTCCTTCCCCATCACTTTTGATTAATTTTTGTTGAAAGACTATTTTATCAGATATTAGAATGGCTACTCCTGCTTGCTTCTTGAGTCCATTTGCTTGAAAAGCCGTCTTTCATCCCTTTACCCTCAGGTAATGTCTATCTTTGTGACTTAGGTGTGTTTCTTGTATACAACTGATTGCTGGGTTTTGTTTATGTATCCATTCTGTTAATCTGTGTCTTTTTATTGGAGAATTAAGTCCATTGATATTGAGAGATTAATGACCAGTGGCTGTTAGATCCTTTGAATTTGATGTTGGCTGTGGTCATAAGGTTGTGTGCTTGGTTCCTTTTTGTTTTACTGTAGTGGGGTTACTTATTTTCTATGTTTTCTTGAATGTAGCTAACTTTCTTGGGTTGTATTTTCCCTTCCAGTGTCTTCTGTAATGCTGGATTTTTTTATAGGTATTGTTGAAATTTGTTTTTGTCATTGAATATCTTGTTTTCTCCGTCTATGAGGACTGAGAGTTTTGCAGGGTATAGTAGCCTGGGCTGACATCTGTGTTCTCTTAGGGTCTGCATGATATCCTTCCAGGCCCTTCTGGCTTTCATAGTCTCTGTTGAAAAGTCAGGTGTGATTCTAATGGGTTTGACATTATATGTTACTTGGCCTTTTTCTCTTGCAGCTTTTAGTATTTTTTCTTTGTTCTGTATACTTACAGTTTTGATTATTATGTGGCTGGAGGATTTTCTTTTCTGGTCTAATTTATTGGGTGTTCTATAGGCCTCTTGTATTCTTATTGGTCTCTCCTTTAATTTGGGGAAATTTTCTTCAATGATTTTGTTGAAAATATTTTCTGTGCCTTGGTGCAGGGAATCTTCTTTTTCCTCTATTCCTATTATTCTTAGGTTTTGTCTTTTTATGTTGTCTTGAATTTCTTGGACGGTCTGTGTCAGGAATTTTTTTTAGATTTAACATTTTCTTTGACAGATACATCTATTTCTTCCATTGTATCTTCCACACCTGAGATTCTTTCTTCCATTTCTTGTATCCTATTGTTTATGCTAACCTCTGTAGTTCCTGCTATCTTCCCTAAGTTCTTTCTCTACACAATTTCTTCCATTTGTATATTTTTTAATTTTTCCAAATCTATCTTCAGGTCTTGAGCTATTTTGTTGGTTTCCTTCCCCTGTCTGACTGTATTTTCATGTTTTTCCCTCAATTCCTTCAGCTGTTTGTTTGAAAAATCCACTGTTTCTTTTATTTCATTCAGTGATTTATGCATTTCCTCTCTAAAGTCCACAGACTCTTTGGCTGCAGCTTCCTGTATTTCTTCACGGATGGCCATAATCTCCTTGTCTTTAATTTCCTCCATTTCTTTACGAATAGCCATGATCTGTTTGTTTTTATCTTCCTCTAATTCTTTTCGTATTTTATTTGTTTCCTCTGTTATCTTCTTCATGAGCATAGATGTTCGGTCATCTCCTTGAATTTCATTTATGCTGGGGTGTCTAGGGCTATTTGCCCCTGGATAACTGGGTTCTGATGATGCCATATTGCTCTGGCTTTTGTTGGTTGGACTTTTACGCTATCCTCTACCCATTGGGCTATCTTAGTTGTTTGAATTTAGTTTCTGGTTGTTCCTGGACTCTTGTAGTGGAGCGAATCCCTTTGGCAGGAAGATGGTTTTTCCTGAAGGAAGCCTTTCCAGCTTTTTGGGTATAGTCACTGGATGTCTGGTGTTTTTCAGGAGTTGCTACAGCTCACCTCAAGCATAGAGACCAGGGTAGTAATTGTGGTCCTGATTAGTTGAGAGGGCTCTCCTCTCACTGAGAGAAGTCCTGGAGACAGTTGCCCTCCTTCTGGTTTTCTTGCTGTAAATTTAGTGATCAACTGCTGTAACCTGTGTGTCCCGTGGTTTGGTCAGTTTTGTTAGGGATAACTGGTTGCCCCTTGGAGCAGTATCTGGGGGGTTGATCTCACGGTTCCTGGTCTTTTGTAGGTCTTTTGTGCTATCTTAGGTGTTTGGGGTTATTTTCTGGTGGTTCCTGGGGATCGTGTGGTGGAGAGAATCCCCTTTGCAGAAAGCTGGTTTTTCCTGAAGGATGTCTTCTCAGCTTTTTGGGTATAGTCCCTAGATGGCTGGTGTTTTTTCAGGAGTTGCTGCTGCTCACCTCAGGGATAGAGACCTGAGTGGTAACTGTGATCTTTGTTAGTTGAGAGGGTTCTCCTCTCACCCAGGGAAGTCCTGAGGACAGCTGCCCTGTTTCTGGGTTTCTTGCTGTAAATTTAATAATCAGCTGCTGTGACCCAGTTGGACATCTGGCGCACAGCAACTGTTTGTGCCTGTGTCTGGAGCACAGCTGAGTGATGGCGGCTTGGCCCAGCTGGTCTTTGCTAGACTTTTTCCAGGTAAGGATTGGGTGATTTAAGTCAGTCAGTACAGTTTCCTTCCTTCCATATGGATCCTCTGGAGACAGGGACTTTCATCAGTCTCTCTCTCTCTCTTTTTTTTTTTTTTGCCCTAGTGTGCACTGCTCAGTCTCTGTCAGCTGGCTGGCTGCAGAAACTGCCTGTGTCTGGAGCACAGCTGAGTGATGGTGGCTCAGTCTCTGCCTTTCTGGCCTTTGGGAACCTGAGTGTTTGCCTTAAACTGGATAATTTTCCCGAGACCTTTTCAGGGTAGGGATGTCAGCTGAGTGCTCTGAGATCAGACCAGCTGTTTCCCTCCTTGTGTGTTTGCACCGGACAGTGAAACTCATTCACTGGTGCCCTGGTGCGCACAGTTCTATCTCAGGTGGTGAATCAGGTGCGCAGGCAGGCAGGGCTCTGTGCCGGAGCCTGGGTCCCCAGCTCTGGCTCCTGGGGTGCCCGTGGAACCCGAGTCTTTTCCATGGGATGTCTGGGTGACCTAAGGACGGTCCCAATCGTTTCCTGTATTGTGGGGTTATCTCTCAACTGAAAATTCCAGTCTCTGATAGTGTGGTGTGCATGGTTCAGTCTGGGACTGTGACCAGAGACACTGGCTTGTGGCTCTGGGCTGGGGCTGGGGCTGGTGGCTGGCAGCCAAGCGTCAGGCGAAACCGGGATCTCTTCCGTGGTTTCGCAGGGTGAGTTAAAAGCTGATTGAATCCCCCACCATGGGGTATCCTCTCACCCGGGAAACACAATGACTGTGTTTTATGGCCGAGAGTTCTGATTGCTGGTCACTGTGCTGATCCTGCTGCTGCTGCTCAGAATGAGAGTCCTCTCGGAGCTGCCATCTTGCCCCTCCTCCTCCAGAGAGCTTTTATTCCCATGGAAATTGTATCTCCTTTCTGTTTGCATAATTTTATGCTCTCATAGAACATTTTTATGCTATACAGAGGACTCCTGGAGTTAGTGTAGCAGTCTGTGTCAGGAATTTTTTATTTTTATCATTTTCTTTGACAGATACATTTATTTCCTCCATTGTATCTTACACACCTGAGGTTCTTTCCTCTGTCTCTTGTAGACTATTGGTTATGCTAACCTCTGTACTTCCTGTTTTCTTTGTTAATTTCTTTCCACAATTTCCTCCATTTGTGTTTTTTTTTTTAATTTTTCAAATTCTATCTTCAGATATTGAGCCATTTTATTGATTTCCTTCACCTTTCTTACTGCATTTTTCTGTTTTTCCTTCAATTCCTTCAGTTGTTTTTTTTAACAATCCTTTCTTTCTTTTATTTCTTTCAATGATTTAAGCAATTCCTGTCTAAAGGCCACAAACATTTTGCCTGCAACTTTGTCTATTTCTTTAGGGATGGCCATACTTTGAGTTTATCTTCTTCTAGGTCTTCATGTATTTATTTTTTTTCCTCTGTTATCCTTTTCATGAGCACAGATGTTAGGTCTTCTTGAATTTCAATTATGCTGAGGTATACTTGCTCCTGGATAACTGGGCTCTGGAGACACCATATTGCTCTGTCTTTTGTTGATTGAGATTTTATGGTGGCCTCTACCCATTGGGCAACCTTAGGTGTTTGGAGTTAGTTTCTGGTGGTTCCTGAAATCCTGTGGTGGAGAGAATCCCCTTGGCAGGAAGATGTTTTTTTCTGAAAGAAGCATCCCCAGCTTTTTAGGTATGGTCAATTTATGGGTGGCGTTTTTCAGGAGTTGCCACAGCTCACCTCATGAGTAGAGACCTGAGTGGTCCTTTATAGTGTAGATGGCTCTCCTCTCATACAGAGAAGTCCTGGAGACAGCTGCCCTACTTCTGGGTTTATTGCTGTAAATTTAATGAGCTGCTACTATAACCTGTGTGTCCTTTTGTTTGGTCAGTTTTGTTAGCGATAACTGGTTGCTCCTTGGAGCAGTATCAGGGTGCTGATATTGGGATCCTGGGCTTTTGTAGGTCTAAGGTTGGGGCTCTGTTCCCTAATACCCAAGCAGTAATCTGTGACAGGTGAGTACTGCTATCCTAGTAGCAGCAGGCTAGCTGGTGCACAGCAGGTACCTGGGTTGGAACAATCTGCAGGACGTTTTCCAGGACTGGCATAAGTCTTTCCCCTTTGCTTCATTCCCTGTGAGGATTTCACCCTCAGTGACTCCAAGTCTCTGGTGCCCTGGGGCACACAGTTCTGTCTGTGAGAAATAGTTTATACAGAGCAAGTCTCTGACCTGGCATTGTGCCTGCCTGCCAGTCTGTGGGAGCAATTCGAGGGATATACTAGATGACCTAATTTTACTCCCAACAGGGACTCCCTATCTGTGTTGCCCTGGGGTGCACAGCTCTGTCTGTGACAGAGAGCTGGGTGCACAAAAACTCTCTGTGCTCTTAGCGGGACCTCAGTTCAGTGATGGTGGCTTGCACCCACCATTTTTGTGAGAATTTTTCAAGGGAAGGACTGGGTGACCCTAATCAGTACTATTTCCTACCTTCCCTGTGGGGTTTTCTCCCAATAGGGACTCCTAGTCTCTATTGCCCTGGGACACACATCTCTGTCTGTGCTGGAGAGCTGGGTGTGCAACAACTCTCTGTGCTCACCACTGGAGCCCAGTTCAGTAATGGCGGCTTGCACCTGCCAGTCTGTGAGACTTTTTTCAGGTAAAGAGTGGGTGACCTGAGGCCAGTCCCATTGCCTTCCTTCCCTTTGGGTTTTTCTCACAACCAGGACTACCAGTCTCTGGGGGTTTTGTGCCCAACATTCAGCCTGGGAAGGTGATCAGGATATGCAAGTGTGCGGCTCTGTTCTGGAGACATAGTACATGCATGACTCTGGATCTCTTTTGGGTTCTGGATGGGTGATCTGAGGGTGGACCTGACTGATTCCCACATTTTTGGGATTTCCTATCACCTAGGAAACATGATTGCTGTTGTTTTAGGGCCCAGAGTTCATTCTTTTTGTCATTGTATGGAAAATGTTGTCCTGCTCCTCAGATGCAGTGTTCACCTGGCACCTCCATCTTGTCCCTCAAACTAAGTTCTTTTAGCCTAGAAATCCCTCCAACTTCTTTCAATTCCTCCTAATTTGAATTGCAAAGTCCCCTTGAAGTTCCTCTACTTACATTTTAAATCCCCAGTGAGAAAAATTCTGGGTAGCATTAGGATGTACAAACTTCTTAGATTATATAATTCCTATTGGATTTATGTTATAGGAGGGAATGGTTTGAGTTTGATAATCCAATAAATGTGATCATACAGAATGGAGTCTCTGTCTCTCAGTTTCTGTCACTTTATATTTTTTTTCCAGTTGGTCCTGGTCTTTCTATTTCTGAATCTGTCTCTCTAGCTATTTCTCTCTTTGTCTTTCTCTATCTCCCTCTCTCTGTCTGCTGCTTATGGTTTAGTATGAAAAGCTCTCACTTCTGCTGAAGGACTACAACAAGATGACTGCTTGCTGACATGAAATCAAAGATGGTCTCTGTAAAAATATAAGCAATGTCCCAATAAGACCCTTTTTGTTCAAAGATTTTGCCTTGGCCAGGGAGGATTTTCCAATAAGTAAATCACGAACTACTGACATTTCTGTGGATTTAACAAACAATAATGGAATCTGTAAAAACATAAAAGTCACATATCAAGGAAACATGACTTTATAAATAATGAACACTTGAAAGAAATATGTGACACTTTTCCTGAACTAATTGTCTTGGACACAGGGACTGTCATTTCCTTGTTCTGTGCTTTCAGAAGCACAGATTGAGACATGTAGGGCTGCTCAGCCTTTCTCTCATACAGGCTGACCACTTAGCCTGCATGAGAGAATAACAATTGGCTCCTATGTCTTTTACTGGCTTTCACCTGTTTCGTGACATTGTTCTCTCTCTCAGCCAATCTGCAACTGAGAGAATCTTGATGTTTCCATAGAGATGAATAAACAAACTTTCCTCAGTGTCCATTATCTCTGATCCTGTACATACATGAATTTTTTCTTGTGAAACCCAACAAGCCTGTATCCCAATCCTTTATCTATTTTCTCCTGTTTACCTCTGTGACAATGTCAGGTAGAAAATATAAATTTACTGTTTATTGAATTGCACAGTTTCCTAATAGGGAAGCTTATAAATGATGTTAGATTTAGGGGGATATACAGAATGACAAGGTGGTCTCCTACTATGGTCTTGCATCTGAAATTTACTAGATTTTTTACTTTGAACTAAGCAGTTACTGGTGTACTCACCTATTTACCTTCACATTCTTTTTGATATAATATGCTGATAGAGTCTAGGGTACCCTATGGTATTCAGTCTTTAAGAACATGGAATAGAGAAGGAAACCAGATAATTCCTGTGTGGGCTGAAAAAGAGAAAATTCAGTGTATGTAAAATTAGAAATGAGGGGCAATATACTCTTTGACAGCTGGTACTTTTCAAAACTACTGTTGCCAACCCTCTATGAGTAGCAATGCCTTGGCTGACCTGGGTGGAATGGCAGCTCTGTCTTCCTTGATGGTAAGTGAAAATTCCCCCTGATCCTGAAGAGCTTAAGATAGCCTGAATATAACTCCATTTTGAAATAAAGATCTTGACTAGGAAGTGAATTCAGGTACCAGGAAATATCACAGAATGTACACCTGGCAGAAAACAAAGTTAACTCTCCTAGCAACAGCCTCCAGGAAATATAACAGAATAAATGCTTCATAGACAATAGAGATAAACTTTCTGGCAATAATCAGTGGGAATCGGTTGAGAATCTGGTGGGAAAATTCTCCCCGATGTTTCAGATGTGGTTTAGAAAAATAGCCATTGTGATTATATGCCTTAGCCATTGTGATTGTGTGCCTCAGAAAAGGTCACCCTACCCTGCTAAACTTCACCCAATTCTGTAATGCCAAGGCTTGTGCCCTCCTGCTTGCTGCCATGGAAACCCCCAGCTCACAGACATTCCCTTTAAAAATCCTGTTCACTCAGAGCTTGGGGTCCCACTTCTCTACTGCTGTGCCAGTGAGACTTGGATCCCGAGTTTGATAGCTCTCGTAATAAAGCTCTCTTGCAATTGCATTGGAGTCTCCTGGTGGTCTCTGAGGGTCCCATAAACCTGGCATAACATTTGGGGGCTCGTCCATCCGGGATGCCTCGGGACCTCTAGGACTCCTGACTCGGAGAGCTTAGTCCCGGGCGTAAGTGTAATGTCTTCTATGTTGTCTGTCTGCTTTAAATGTTTGTTTGCCTTTATTCTTTGTTTCTTTTCCTGAAAAGCCTCGACGTGCTTATGGGAGCAGCCAGATTAGGTATGACAGATGTGTCAGGGCCTAGGCTGTGGGGGCGTCAAAAGACGTTTTGATGTCCTGGAATTTCTGCCTCCTCAGGACCCCTGGGATAGGGGGACTGGAGTGAGCATCTGTTTCTGCCTCCGGAGTGAGGCTCGGTTTCCTGGAACTTCTGTAGCAGAGAAGTCCAGGTTTTGTCTGCTTCTGCCTCCTTGGAACCCCTGGGATAGGGGGACTGGAGTGAGGATCTGTCTTTACCTCCTTGGAACTCCTGGGATAGGGGAACTGGAGTGAGGATCGGTTTTCTGGAACTTCTGTGGCAGAGAAGTCCAGGTTTTCTGTGTTACTTGGTTTCTATGTGTGATTAATTGTTCCCACCCCCCGTTGGTGTTGTGCCCGGGGTTACTATTTAATTTTTGTGATTAATTGTTTGTGGTTTTGCGTCTACTTGAGAGTGCTTGATTTTACTTTTGTTTAAAACTGCAGCTGTTTTCGTTTCTATGAGTTCAGTTTTGTCCCGTGATGTTAGCCCGGGTATAGGCTGTAAGTTATTGCCTTTGGTTTCGTTTTTGTCTGAGACAAAACGAATGAGTGATTTTCTATTTTTTCTGTATGAGTGATTTACTATTTGAGGAAATTGTTTTCCTTACTTCTTTTACGTTCTCCTGAATTCTCTTTACGAATAGACTGATTGACAATATGGGACGGAATACCTCCAAACCTCTTGACTTGGTTCTGACTCATTTTGGAGAAGTTAAAACTAGCACTCACGGTCTTTCAGTTGACGTGAGAAAAGAAAAAATAATGACTTTTTTTGCAGCTCAGAAAAAAAAGGCTCACCTAAAATGTGAGCTAGTTGCCAGAAGGAACCTTCCACCTTCACACTGGCCTTGCTATGGGAAATAGAGTCTTTCAGAAAGCATGCAGGCACCAAGACCAAGTGCCTCATATTGTAGTTTGGGAGGATCTAGTTATTCATCTACCTCCATAGATTAAGCCTTTTCTGACCCTCACTAACAGTCCTCCTTCCACAGGCTCTCTGCAACCAGAGGCCACCGCCCTGGCTCCATAGACCACCCCTTAATCTGTTTTACAGGATAGGACTCCCATGGAAATAATTTTTTCCATCTCCTCCTCCTCCCACTCCTCAACCAACTCCTGTTCCTTTCCAAGAACCCAAAGCCTCCATGCAGCTTCTCCCTCTGGGGAACCAGAGACAGATTCTACAGTCCTTCCCTTTTGGGCCACGGGGCCCTCCAGATACAAATATATCACAGGTTTAACTGGAGAAATCGGATTGCCAGGTTCTCTGGTGGCTTTTTACCCACCAGCCTACCCCGGAGGATTCCCAGCAGCTTTTACAAGTCTTGTTTACCAAGAGGAGTGGGGATGTATTATTTCAAAGGTGCACAAAATTGTCCCAGAGACTACAGGAGTTCCAACTACAAATCCCATATTGATTATTACTTTCCCTATAAGATGCCCAATTGTGATTACAACACAACTACAGGTAGGGAAAGTCTCCTAGTCTACTATCAGGCTCTGTTGGCAGGTCTCAAGGCAATCACAAGACAGCCCACTAATTTGGCCAAGATATACAGAAACAGGAAAGAATAGGCCAGCATTTGTGTCCAAGGTAAGTCAGAATGTAGCTAAGTTTATTGGGGCAAATTGGAGATTGCATTGTGCATATAGGCCCCAAAGTTCAGGACAGGTAGAAAGGATAAACAGAACATTAAAAGAGACCTTAACAAAATTGACCTTGGAGACTGGCATTGACTGGGTGATGCTCCTCTCCATTTCCCTTTATATGGTTAGGAATTCCCCTTACCAGCTAGGTTTAATTTCCTTTGAGATTACATATGGGATGCCAGCCCCTATAGTACCCAACCTTAAGATTGATGCTACTGCTGAAATGGATTAAAACAAGTTTTGAGAAATGTTTAAGTCTTCTGTGCAAGCAGGCAGCTCTTAAAGGAGCAACAGCAGCTTCTCAGGTTAAAAAAAAAAAAGGCTGCAAGCCTCTATGGTCATAAAAATTGGATCTAACGGGTAACAAGATATTCTGCCCTTGAAATTACAGCTAAAGGGAATAAAAATAAGTTTTGTAATTTTGTTTGTTTGTTTTGAATATATACATTAACTAGGTTCTATATATCATGATATATGTTATTATTAAATATATTAATAATCAATACTGCACATAATTTCTGTCCTGTTTTAAAAACCAGGATTATAAAAATAATAAGGTTTAAAACTATGTTTATATAAAATATTAAAAGTGCACCTTCATGTGTTTATATATAGGAACTTCTTTTGCTGGCAGCCAACATCAAAATAATACATTTAATATTGATTTTAAAAGTACTAAATTGTTTGCATTGATAAAATTTGGTTTTGCCTTTTAATATTATGGTTATACTTTGTGACTTCATTCCTAAAAAGGGTATCTTATTTTGATATTGCAAAAATAGGTTTTAAAAAAACTATATTTAAGGCAATAAAGCATTTTAAAGTTTATCAGGTATTTTAGACAATGACCTTAGGCATTCTAACAAAGAACTTGGAACAGTTTCTCAATCCTTTGGGGGAGAACAAAAGACTTTGATATTTGTTTTGTTAATTTTACCAAATAAAACCAAGTTATACTATTTGAGCCAATTTTGAAAATTGCAGTTTTGATAAAATAATAAAAAATGATTCTGATAAAAACTTTTATATGGTTTAAGAATTTTTAAAAATGTCTGGCTAAATCAAAAGAATGGAGCTTGGAAGAGCATAACCTGAAGATATACAGACTGTTATAAAAGATATAAATTGTATTTGCTTTTGTTTTTATATCTGCAAGCATGATTTGAGAAAGAACTGTAAGATATATTGCTCTTCATTTGAAAGGCTAGTGTTTTTTTTCAATGCAAAATGTTTTCTTATGCTTTTTAGCCCAGGTTTATATAGGGTTATATTCAACTCATTTTTAATTATTATAAAAATATATGCCTGGTTGCCAGTTCCTATATAAATTACTTAATACTGTCTCTAAATGAAAATTTTGTCCTCCGTGTTGTTTTGCTGTTCAGTTTTAATACGATATAATAGGATGACAAGATTTTCTGGCCCTTCTATATATTGTATTTGATTAAATGTTTTGCTTTGATTTTAGTTCAGAGAGATATTTAAAGTAATGCTAATAAAGATAAATAACTATATAATTATATATTTATATTATGTAAATATAAATAAATCCTAATAAATGCAGTTAGTTATAAAAATGGATTTTATCTGGTATTTTGTTTATGGGTAATTATAAAGTTGGCCTACATAGATCTACTAAAAATAAATATGGGTTTAAAAATATTTATTTAAAAATTATGCCAGAATTAGAGATTATGGCATTCTATTTCATAGGATGCAATTTAAAATAAATAATTTAAAGAGAGATAAAAATAATTCAGATATGCCGGCCCTCAATCTTGTCAGAGATCTGATGAATATGGCATTTTAGCATGTGTAAGTTTATTATGACAGAGTCCCAAAATCCTGGCAGTAGCTTCCCCAAGGTCTCCAAGAAGATTTGGGCAAATGTGACTCTGGATTATGGTATGCTAGCCACTGGGCAAGACTGCCCCAACTGGCCCACTGCCTGGGCCCAGCCCAAATTGTGGACAAAACTGTGGACACCTGGAGAGTCAATGTTTCAAGCTGCTAAGGGCGAGGTGAGGCCATTCTCTCATTTATTTCTCCACAGAAACAGTCTCTCATCTTCTGTGCCTGATTGCTGGACTTTCCTTCTCATGATGCCTTTAGAACACAGGAGCCAAGGACAGCTGCCTAGAGTGATGGACTGACTAGTTGTCACTGTCATTTTGATTGGTACATGGATTGGTACATACTTATCCTTCTCAGGTCTCTGATAACATTGATGGCTAAGCTAAGATAATGGTAGCCTTGCAACTAAAGAGCAGATAGTTAAAACCATTGTTAGTATATTGGTTAATTTATTAGTTAGTTAAAATTCCCAGGTACAAGGTTTTCTATTTCAAGAAGGCAACCAGGTTTGCCTAGCCTACAGGTTTCATGTTAATTATCTATGTCTTATAATGGATGGCTAGATAGAAAAATAATGAAATTTATGTAGGGTCTGAGGATATAGGAGTTTATGTTTTGAGAAGCTAGAAAATGTTGTTTGGTTTGGGAAAATGTTTCAGGGTTTATAAATACAAAAAAGATTGAAGGATATAAATAGATGTTTTAAAATATATAAACATAAATTGTAATGATACAGAAAAATAATTTGAGGCATATTAAAAATGGGAGATATCTTATATTTTAGACTTCTCTCCTCTCTCTCTGCTATTGTTGTGCTTATGTTATTATAAGATTTAAGGAGTCCAGAGTTATGACATTGACTAATAGAGTTCTGATAAGCTGATTGTTTTATACCTAGTCACAAGTTTCAGATTTTAATTGCCCTTTGATGGTTTTCTGGAGATAAATATAAAAATGCATTTCATCATGCTAAACACAATGTGTATATTTGACCCAAAAGGCAAAACTTTTACTATATCTTTAATATTTGCCATTTTTGAGGTAGACTTTGATACAGAAGTTAAAAATATTTTAAATCTATTTTTTCTAGTTGCTTTGTTAAGGGAAGTCCAAGCATCCAGAGTGCAGTACTAAAGCCACTAATGTATTTCTACCTAACTTTCCAGTGTAACATGGAGATGGGAACTAAAAATAAATTCTAAGAAGATCTAAAAAATAGTGGCCCAGCTCTATTGGTGGGTGATTACCAACAGCTGTATCCACAGTTAAAATGTTAGTTTCAGATCATGGATACACTTAAATTGTTGCTCATTCCATTGGATGCAGTTTTACCTGTTATTCACAAAATGTTTTAGGAAATCAAAAAGTCATGAGACCTGAATTTGACATAGCTCAAACAGACCCCAGATGAGTTTCCCCTGGTCTTGTGATTTCTCATTTTTCCCATTTATTAGACAAATTTTAATTTCTGTTTCTAGTTTAAACTTGTCTCAGCAGATTTTCATCTGGTTAAAAATGCAAGCTGGAATCTGAACTTCCTGGAAGCTGTCATGATTAATCACTGCCTTCTTGGTTGGACCACCTAACCAGACATTTCTGAGGACTGCCCCATTGCCCAGCCTTTGACTGGCATTTCAGCCTTCCTGGCCCCTGAAGACAACGTTCCTACTGTCAGAACTGAAGTAGTTTTAGAAGAGGAAACCACCAGTCCAAAATCCCACCTACAGGCTGAAATGCTAAGTCAAAGGTGGCTCCCTGATATTAGCTATTATCTTGGGGATTACTTAGCTGGTGCAGAAACTGGTATTGGAATACAATACTGGATGTACAAAGCTAGAGTTATTGCAGCTTAAGGGTAAATCTTTTGCTTTTGGCCATTTTTGGATCAGGCTAACTTAACAAGTTGTTAAAATATTGGAAAAGACTAGGAACTATACAGTTCATGGTAATAAAAAACCAATGCAGTCAGCTTGGAGATGACCTTGAGCTGTAAGAGCACAAGATTGGCCTCTTCGGTTACATGGAAAGGGGGAAATGAAGAGCTTAAGATAGCCTGAATATAACTCCATTTAGAAATAAAGATCTTGACTGGGAAGTGAATTCAGGTACCAGGAAGTTTCACAGAATGTACACCTAGCAGAAAACAAAGTTAACTCTTCTAGCAACAGCCTCCAGGAAATGTAACAGAATAAATGCTTCATAGACAATAGAGATAAACTCCCTGGCAATAATCAGTGGGAATCGGTTGAGAATCTGGTGGGAAAATTCTCCCCGATGTTTCAGATGTGGTTTAGAAAAATAGCCATTGTGATTATATGCCTTAGCCATTGTGATTGTGTGCCTCAGAAAAGGTCACCCTGCCCTGCTAAACTTCACCCAATTCTGTAATGCCAAGGCTTGTGCCCTCCTGCTTGCTGCCATGGAAACCCCCAGCTCACAGACATTCCCTTTAAAAATTCTGTTCACTCAGAGCTTGGGGTCACACTTCTCTACTGCTGTGCCAGTGAGACTTGGATCCTGAGTTTGATGGCTCTCATAATAAAGCTCTCTTGCAATTGCATTGGAGTCATCTCCTGGTGGTGTCTGAGGGTCCCATGAACCTGGCATAACAATCCTAGCGTTTTCATTTAAAACTGGCCTTCAGGACAGAGAAATGTGTTTGTGTTATATGATGAGGACAGAAGAGGAGGTCTGTTTCCTGCTATGGTCCTACAGACAAGCCCTCTAAAGATAGTGTTAGTGCCAAGAATGCTTGTTGAGACATGTCACCTGAGCTCATGGGGTCTGAGGTGGCTTGGTAACCAGTAGTTCATGGCTAGGTTTCTCTGCTACATAATGTTTTCCTGGAAAGTATGCCTTATATAGTCAAACTTTCTCCTCCTTTAACAGAATATTTTCCCCATGTTAAAAGTCATTGTAAAAGTTGTCAACATATTATTTTTAATTATTATGTGGAAATATCATATAAAATACATTACACTCCTTTTCCATGGCATCCAGGTTTAAATTTCTATCCATGTGTCACACTAAAAATTTGTTTTACTCTAAAATACTTCATTTCAAGTATGTGTGGTTCATATACTCATTGGAATGTGATCAGATTCTCATTACCAACGCCCTAAAAGAAAACTGAGTTCATCCTTACCACACCCTGGCAACACCCCTAATAAGTAGACATCATTCCTGACAAGCTCTATACATCATCCCTTATTATTTTTTATGTATTTATTTATTACATTTTGTTTATTGTATATCTGCTCTACAGCACCCTCCCTCTTCTCCTTACAGTCCCACTCATGCTCCTTCTTCTATACCTATGCCCTCTTTTTGGATCACTGATAAGGGAGGCTCTCCTCATTCTTTTATCTGCCCCTAGCTTATCAGGTCTCATCAAGGCTGGTGGCATCAGCATCCTCTGTGATCTTATTCTCAGGGCATTGTTCTCCTTGTGTTCTCAATTCCCTCTACTTATGACACTCTTACTGCTTTCTCTCCTGCAGGCTTCCCAGAGCTCTAAGGGGAAAGAGAATTTCATAGAGAAATACCATTTAGGCCTGGAGTTTTAAGGTCTCTTTCTCTGCATGTGCCTTGAATTCCAGATTCAACATTTACATGAACATTTAACATGAACGTGTGTTTAGTTTTATGAAATGCTTTTTTTCTGCATCTAAGAAGGTAATCATGTGGATTTCTTTCTTTATCATATTTATTCAGTGGATGAATTTCTGATCATTGAACAATAACTGCATGATAGGATTGAAAACAATATAGTCCTTGTGGATGATCCCTTTAATGTGTTTATGGATATGGGTTGTGAATATTTTATTGACTATTGTAGCATCACTGCTCAAAATAGAAGTTTATCGGAAAATTTCTTTCTTTCTTTTTTGATCATTGGCAGTTTAATTATCAAGGCAACCTTGGTTATTGAATGAGATTGGTACGGTTGCTTTTGTTTGTACTTTGTGGAATAATTGGTAGAATATTGTTATTAGCACTTTTTTGAAAGTCTGCTCTAATTGCCTGCTGATAAAATGTGTGGTCATGTGTTTATCAGATGGGAGACTTTTAATGACAACTTTTATTTCCTTAGCTGATATGGGATTTTTTTCTCCCTTTATTTTTATTTTTTATTTTTTCCTTTATTTAATGTAAACAATTTACTCACTTTGTATCTCAGCCACTGCCTTCTGTCCTTCCCAATCCTTCCCTCCCTCCCTCATCTCCTCCCATGCCCCTCCCACAGTACACTGAAAGGGGAGGTCCTCCTTCTCTTCCATCTGACCCCAGCTTTTCAGGTCTCATCAGGACTGGCTGCATTGTCTTTTCCTGTGGCTTCATAAGGTTGCCTTCCCCTTCAGGGGGAGGTCATCAATGAGCCAACCACTGAGTTCCTATCAGAAACAGACCCTGTTCTCCTTGCTAGGAAACCCACATGGAGACAGAGCTGCCCTGCAATAGATGATCTCCATGAATGAACTTAATTTGGAAAATCAGTGTGAGAAAAGGCTCCAGAACCGTGATATTTTTTGGTTCTATTGAAGAATTTGTGGGACTGCTGTACCCTCAGTGTCTTTCTATTTAACCTTCCTTCATAAGATTATCATTATTCTGCCCAAATTTTGCTAAGAAGACATCTCAAATGACAACACATGGAGAGATGTGGAGAAATGGGAACAATGCTCTATAGCTGTTGGGAGAGTAACAATTGTACATCCACTTTTGATAATGATCTGTCACTTTCTCAGGAAAATAGGAATTGTGATACCTTAAGATCTAACTATACTGTGTATCTCAGGCTTGTCTCAAACTTGTGATCCTCCTGCCTCTGCCTCCTTCAGCAAATCCTAACAGTTGTGTGTGCCACCACAACCACTATGGTAGGTAATCTGGTGCTTTCTCAGACAAATAAGAGCAGTGATTCCTCAAGATCCATGTATACTACTCCTAGGCATATATCCAAAAGAGGCTCAAGTACACAAGGACATTTGCTCAACTATGTTTGAAGCAGCTTTATTCGTAATATCCAGAAGTTAGAAACAACCCAACTGCCCTCAAACTGTAGAATGAATATAGAAATTGTGGTACATTTACACAATGGAATATTACTCAGCAATTAAAAACAAGGAAATGATGATATTTGTATGTAAATGGTGGCAATTGGAAAGGATCATCCTGAGTGAGCTACTGAAGAAGCAGAAAGACAGACATGGTATAAACTCACTCATGTAGATACTTAATTTAGTATAAACCTACTAAAATCTGCACACCTAAAGAAACTAATCAAGAGGAGGACTCTGGGTAAAATGATCAATCCCTATCCTGAAGGGTAAAGATGATGGACATTAGAAGAAGAAGAACATAGGAAAGAATTTAGAACATGTCACAGAGGACTTCTGAAAAGCTCTGCCCTGCAGACTATCAAAGCATATGCTGAAACTTATGTCCAACTTTTGGGAAGAGTACATGGACCCTTATGAAAGAAGTAGGAAATAGTAAGATCTGGAGAGGACAGGATCTTCACATGGAGAGCAACAAAACCAAAAAAAAATTGAGCATTGGGGTCTTTCCAGAAACTTTTATTCCAACCAAGTAAATGATGCAGATAACCTAGAACCCTTGCACAGATGTAGCCCAAGGTAGTTCAGTGACCAAGGTGGTCCTATTGTAATGAGAACAGGGACTACCTCTGACATGAATGGAATGGCCTACTCTTTGATCACCACTCCCTGAGTGGGAACAGCCTCACCAGACCACAAATAATTATAATGTAATCATTCCTGAGGAGTTCTAATAGACTAGGATCAGAAGGAAGGAAAGAAGACCTCTCCTATCAGTGGACTTTTGGAGGGACATGCATGGAGAAGGGGGAGAGAAAGTGGGATTAGGAGGGGAGGAGAGAGGGATTTATGAGGGATACAAATTAAATAAAGTGCAATTAATTAAAATTAAAATAAAAAATGGAAAAAAGATCCCACTATACCTCTCCTAGGCAAATATTCAAAAATGTTCAGGTATACAGCAAGAACATTTGTCCAAACATGTTTGTACTAGGTTTACTTGAAAGAGCCAGAATCTGGAAAGAATACAGATGTCCCTCAACTGAGAAATACATACAGAAATTTTGGTATCTTTCCACAATGAAATACTACTCAGCCCTTAAAAACAAGGAGATCATGAAATTTGCAGGCAGAGAGTGGGAACTAGGAAAGATCACCCTGAGTGTAGTCACACAGAAGCAGAAAGGCACACATGGTACATACTCACATAAGTGGATATTAGACATATAATATAGGATAAAACACACTAAAATTTGTAAACCTAAACTATCTCAGCAAGGAGGATGACCCCGGGCAAGATGCTCAATCCTCATTCAGAACAGTAAATTTAATGGACATCTGAAGAATGAGACAACAGGATACATGAAAGAAGCCTATCACAGAGTGCTTCTGAAAGACCACACCTAGCAGGTAGATACTGAGACTCATTGAACATTTTTATTTTCCTCATCTGAATTCAAATTTGGTAAGTGGTCTCTATCAAGAAAATTGTCCATTTCATGTAGTTATTCAAATTGTGGAATATCGGCATTTGAAGTAGGATTACTGATTTTTTTTTTTTTTTACTTCCTCGGTGCCTGTCATTATAACTTCTGATTTTGTTAATTAGGAAAGTGTCTCTCTGACTTCTAGTTAGATTGTCTAAGGGTCCGTTAACCTTCTCAATTTTCTCAAAGAAGTACCTTTTGGTTTCATTGATAATTTAAATGGTTCTCTTTCTGCTGCACTGACCCAGAAAGGCAAATGCTGCATGTTCTTATCTGAGGTTTCCAACATGGAATGTGAATGCATTACCTGGAATTACTACAGAAACCAAATGTTATAAGTTTTTAAATTAAAACAAAGAAAATACAGAAAATACAGAGAACAAAGAAAATACAGAACAAGCAAGATGCGGGTAATCTGAAAAGAGTAATAGGAAAACAACTGTCTTATATTGGGATGGAGTGTGAAATAAATAAGAGGACAAGTTTAACATAATAAGGAAACATATTTGCTTCAATCTTGAGGTTTTCTCTAGGGATCTACTCTCCTAGAGAATGTCTGCATCTTCTTTCTTCCTCTGACCTCCATTTGTGCCATTAAGTTGCTTGTAAGAGATGTCTCCAATATGAAGGCACTTAGTTTTCAATACTATGTGCCTTCATTTTCACTGAATACTAGGAAATCTTTAATTTCTTTATTTGTTCCCTGTCCCTGTGTTCATTGAATAAAAAATTCTTTAGTTCCTAAGAGTCTGTAGGCTTTTTAAATTTTTGTTGTTGAGGTCTACCTTTATTCCATTGTGATCTGATAGGCTCCAAGGGATTATTTCCATCATCTTGGTTATGTTAAATCTTCCCTTTTGACCAACTACATGGTCAATTTTGAGAAAGATTCCATGTAAAGATGAACAGAAGGGTAAATTCTTTTGTATTTGTTTGAAAAGTTCTCTGCATGTCTGTTGGTTCCATTTGATATAGAACATATGTTATTGTTCTTTTTTCTTGCTTAATGTCTATTGATTTGAACTGCCTTTTTTGAGAATGGCGTGTTGAGGTATCCCAGTTTTAATGATTAGGGGACTATGTGTGGCTTAAGCTTTATTAATGTTTATTTTACAGGTATGGTTGTGCTTGTTATATGTGGCATGGATGTTCAAAATTGAGATTTAATCTTAGGGGGATTTTTCTTTGATGTTTATGAAATGTCTTTTCTTACCCCTTTGGATTAATTTTGGTTGTTATTCTATTTCATTAGATATTAGGATGGAAACTGGAGCTTTCTTTTTTGCATCCTTTAGGTTGGAAAACCATTTTAAAAATATATTTTAATTTCAGAAAATATGTATCATTGTGGCTGAGGTGTATTTCTTCTATACAGAAGAAAGAGATGGATCCTGTTTACAAGTCCATTCTTTTAGTCTTTGTCTTTTTATTGTATAGTTGTCTGTATTAATATTGAGGGAGATATAAATGACAAGTGACAGGTATGTAATTTAATTTTGAATTAAATTTGTGGAAGTGTGTTTGTTTGCATATTTATATTTGGTTTTATTTGTTGTTGTTGCTGTTGCAGTTATTTATACCTTGGTTTTTTTGTTTGTTTGTTTGTTTGTTTTTTGGGTGGGGAGGTGAAATGAGGAGGATGAAGTTAACTTCCTTGTGTCGAAGATTTCCAGATTTCCTTCTATTACCTTCTGTATGGCTGGGTTAGTGCATACATATTGCATAAGATTGTCTCTGTCATGGAATATCTTGTTTTCTGCATCAATTGTGATTGATGGTTTTTCAGTGTAAAGTTGTCTGGCCTGGCATCTTTAGTCTTCTTCCATTGCTCATTGCCTGGCATAATAATCAACACCCATCAATATGTTCACCACCATCCTTGGACTCCCAGCGGATTTTATAATAATTTTTTTTTTTCATTTCTTGGTGCAAACTTTCTTTTTATATATTCATATCTCTGCTCTTCTGAAGCCTATGCTTTACATATCGCAACATTTGCAGTGGAAAACTCTGTTTCTGGCAACTAGGACATCCAGCCAATGGGCATGCTCTTAATTGTGCACTTTAGATTCCTATCTCAAAAGAAAAATTCCCTCATATACCCATTTTCCAGTAAACAAAGATATTTAAAATGTGTATCAATGAGCAAAGGTCAAGATGACTATGAATTTAGGTCCCTAGATGCTAGATGAAGTTTAGTTACCTACCAGTTGTTTCTGGAAGAATGATCCTTCTCATCTGGTGTCCTCTACCCACCTGTGGTTTCAAGCTATCCATGCCATTTTTACCATGGAGTCTTAGGCAGTATAAGATTGGATAAATCATGACAATATCAATAGAGGTCACATTGGCATCTCATGACAGTCATGGATGAGCACCTGTGGGCCATCAAGAAGGTAACAAGATTGATGGCAGTGGGTTTCTGGAGTTCGACTTAAGAAGACCCTAGTACTGGGTCATACACTCTTTAGACAGTAAGCAATCTGTTGTTCCTCAGAGGAGAGGCACAAACATAGTGTGAGATTTTTACATGTATTAGATCTTTACTCTGAGATATTTTCTTTAGTTCCTTATACTCTCAGTAGCCACCACTGCATTAAGGAAGGCAGAAACATAGGTTTCAATCATTTGTATAGTAATGCTATACACATTTCCATGGCCTCAAAATTTAGGAGTGTTAAATTAATGTGGTCAGAAGAGATATTCAATAAAGGGAACACTTGCTTACTGTTGTTGGGTTTGCAAGCCAGTGAAGCTATGTGGAAATGAGTGCAGAGTTATAAACAATCCTACCAGAGGATCCAGCCATACTTCTTTTAGCATATGCCAAAAGGATTGACATCCTTCTTCACAGACATTTGCTTAGCCATGTTCATTGCAGTTGTATTCACAATGACTCAGAAATTTAAGAATATCAATGTTCTACATGTGTCAAACTGGTCCTGGAAATGAGGTACTTAGAAGCTATGAAATCCTCTTTCCTAATAAAGAAAAATCATGAAATTTTCCAGTTGATGCAATGAACTAGAAAAGATCAAATTGACTGTGGTTCACTCTCCCAGAAAGGCAAACGGTGAATGTTCTTATGTGAGGTTCTGAGAAATGGGACCATCCCAGACTAGAAAGAAAAACAACTAGACTTTGAACAAGGGCCAGCTAAGAAAAAACAGTCAGAAAATTAGGGCTACTAAACCTCGAGTAGAGTCCAGACCAGATGGCCCTCCTCAGAAGACAGGATGAGCTTATTTTAAGATAAGAAACCTCAGGCAGGGAGGACTGCCCTTGGAAGAAGTTGTAAGCTGCCAGCTGCAAAACTGCTATCTTTTCTGCTGACTAGTCAATGTAAAGATACATGTGTGGCCTGATTTTTAGGTATAAAAACTCTGTGCTTTGTATGCTTGGGGTCATCTCCTGCCTTGAAGAGGCGACCCCCATTGCAATCGGAAAAAAAATTCCTCTTGCTTTTGCGTCAAACAATGGTCTGTTAGTCTCTTTGGGGAGGGAGCAGTACGGAGTCCCTGCATTGGGAGTGCAGGTTTTGCATGTGGTGCATTGGCTGGGAAACTGATGAGGTCCTTCCCGACTCTCACCAGACCCAGCTCAGAGATCAGGCTGAAACAGGTCCATCATTTTGTTTGTTAGATTTCAGGTTTCTGCAGATTCTGTTTGGTTCTGGTTAGGCACCTGTCTGAACCATCCTGGTTGTTTGATAAGGCCATTGCGATTGACAGACCCATCAGAATATCGAGTGGCGGGAAGCTGGAGGATGCTCCAGGTTCCATTTGCTGGGAGGTTGGATCCTCCTCCCTTCTGAGTCTGATTTTCGTAGGCCAGGAAGCCATTCCATTAGGGCACTGTGGTATCACCTACAAGGTTGTCCTTGTCTGATTGCTTGCCTGGTTCTTTTTGTCTCTGTTGTTGTTGCCTCTCTGACTTTTCTGATGCACAATTTTATTATGGGACAGACTGTGACTACACCCTTATCCCTCACGCTTGACCATTTCTCCGAAGTGTGAGATAGGGCACATAACCTCTCAGTGGAAGTCAGAAAAGCAAAGTGGCAAACATTTTGTTCCTCAGAGTGGCCTGCCTTTCAGGTTGGATGGCCACTGGAGGGCACCTTTCACCTTGACATGATTCTTGCTGTTAAGGCTAAGACTCTCCAAGCATAGGGGGGCCATCCTGATCAGGTACCCTATGTCCTAACCTGGGACATTGTTCGCCATCTACCCCCCTGGGTGCACCCCTTTGTTCTTCCCACAGAGACTCCTTGGACAACTGTTTGTGCCTTTAAGAAAGAGGAAAAAAAGAAAGTGCTCACTTGTCTAGAAGCAGATCTTCTCCTTTTTGACCTTCCGCCCCTTATCTGCCAGCCATAGCCCCTACCCCTGCCTTGAAGAGGCGACCCCCATTGCAATCGGAAAAAAAAAATCCTCTTGCTTTTGCGTCTAACAGTGGTCTGTTAGTCTCTTTGGCCGATTCTCCTGCAAGACCTTAGACTATTTCCCCTGTTAGTCTCTAGGAGGCTGTCAGTTCTCCCTTGGGGCCTAGGGTGGGGCTATCATACAGATTTTCTAGTCCCCTTATAGGGCCTTCACCAGGAGCTGTTGGTTCCTCAGTGCCGCTGCTGCAGACTCCGCCAGAGTTGGCGACACAGACACCACCAGAGGTCCCTCTGCAATCACCAATCAACCCTCAGAATGAAGGGGGCCCAGCAGCTGGAACACAGAGCTGCAGAGCAACTCAGCCAGACTTGGTGGCTCTCCCATTATGAGCCTATGGGTTCCCAGATGGGGATGGGAATCAACCTCTTCAGTATTGGCCTTTTTCCTCAGCTGATCTCTACAATTAGAAGGCCCACAATCCCCCTTTTTCTGAGAACCCCCAAGCCTTAAATGACTTGTTTGAATCTGTCCTTTTCTCTCACCAGCCCACTTGGGATGATTGCCAACAGCTTTTACAGACACTCCTGACTACCAAGGAGAGGGGACGAGTTCTTCTAGAAGTAAGAAAGAATGTCCCGGGAGTGGATGGTAGGCCTACAGTTTTCCCCGACGAGATTAATAATGGGTTTCCTCTCTTGTGTCCTAACTGGGATTACAATACACCAGAGGGTAGGCAGCACTTGAACACCAGACTCTAATGGAGGGTCTCTGTTGGGCTGCTTGAAGACCCACCAATTTGAATAAGGTGGTCCAGGGGCCGGAGGAATCTCCTGAAGCCTACTTAGAATGACTGATGGAAGCATTCTGCCGTTTACTCCCTATGACCCTACTTCAGATGAGCACAAGGCAACAGTAGCTGTATCTTTCATAGATCAGTCAGCTAGGGACATTCGTATGAAACTTCAGAAATTAGAGAGTCTGCAGGATAAGTCAAAGAAGGATTTAGTGCAAGTGGCAGAGAAAGTCTTCTATAGTTGAGAAACAGAAGAAAAAAGAAGAGATAAAACAGAAAGAACAGGAGATAAGAGAAAGAGAGAGAGACAAGAAGCAGGATAAAAAATTGACTAAGATTCTGGCCACTGTAGTTCAGGAAATTAGTACTGAAAGGGAGAGAGTTCCTGGCAAATGTAAGGGCCCTTTGTCTAAGGACCAGTGTGCCTACTACAAGGAAAAGAGACACTGGATGAGAGATTGCCCCAAAAGGAAGAAGAAGCAGCTAAATTCTCGAGCCATGGGGACCCGGGTCCTAAACTTGAACAATGACAGTAATTAGGGAGGATGGGGTTCGGTTCCCCTCCCTGAGCCCAGGGCAACCCTCAAGGTGGAGGGGAAGCCAGTCCATTTTCTAGTGGATACTGGTGCTTAGTGTTCAGTTCTGTTGAAAGACTCAGGGGCTAAGAAAGAGAAAAAAATCATGGGTTCAAGGGGCCACTGGATGTAAGCAATACACATGGACTACCCAAAGAACAGTGGACCTCAGAGTGGGCCAGGTATCCCACTCATTCTTAGTCATGCCTGACTGCCCATACCCATTGCTGGGATGAGATATCCTGACCAAAATAGGAGCCCACATATATTTTAACCCAGAAGGCCCACAGGTTACTGATAAAAGAAGGCATCCTATTCACATGCTTACAATTCACTTGGAAGATGAATATCGGCTATTTAAAAATTTTAAAGAGGAGGAAAAAGACATTGACTGGTGGGTAAAGAAATACCCTGAGGCCTGGGCTGAAGCAGCTGACTTAGGGAAGGCAAGAAAGCAACCACCAGTCCAGGTAGAGCTAAAACCTCAGGCAGCCCAAGTTGCAGTGCAGCAGTATCCAATGTCTAAGGAAGCCCATGATGGGATTCGTCCTCATATACAGTGACTCCTTGACCTAGGGGTTTTAAAAAGATGTCAGTGTGCTTCGAATACTCCATTACTTCCAGTCCAAAAGCCTGGAAGCAATGATTATTGGCCTGTACAGGACCTGAGGGAAGTTAATAAACAGGTTATGGACTTACATCCAACAGTCCCCAATCTGTATAACTTGCTGAGCTCCCTTCCCCCTGACAGAGTCTGGTATACTGTTCTAGACCTTAAAGATGCATTCTTTTGTCTTCAACTTAGCCCTGCCAGCCAAGAGAGTTTCTCTTTTGAATAAAAACCCAACTCTGGGGTCTCGGGTCAACTAACATGGACTCGACTTCCCCAAGGATTTAAGAATTCTCCTACCATATTTGATGAAGTCCTGCACTGAGACCTGGCACACTTCCAGGCCACAAATACTCAGGTAACTCTTCTCCAGTATGTGGATGACATCTTACTAGCTGCAGATTGTCAGAAAACCTGTCTCGAAGCCACCAGCCAACTGTTACAAAAATTGGGCAAACTCGGCTATAGAGCATCAGCAAAGAAGGCCCAGATATGTAGAAAACAGGTCAGTTACCTGGGATATATACTGAAAGAAGGAAAAAGATGGTTATCGGAGGCTAGAAAAGAGGCTGTGTTTCATTTTTTTTTCCCCTCCACAAACTACTAAACAGTTAACTGAGGAAATTTCTTCGTACAGCGGGGTTTTACAAAGGACAATGACTCTTTTTCCTGGGGAAAAGATGAACAGGCTGCATTTGATAATATTAAACAGGCTTTAATGTCAGCTCCAGCCTTGGGACATCCTGATGTCACTAAACCTTTTCATCTCTATGTGGCCGAGAACCAGGGGATGACTAAAGGGGTGTTAACTCAAAAGATTGGACCCTGGAAGAGACCGGTAGCTTATCTATCTAAAAAGCTTGATCCAGTAGCGGCAAGATGGCCAACCTGCCTCAGGATAATTGCAGTAGTCACCACATTGGTAAAGGATGCTTACAAGCTGACCTTGGGACAAGATCTTACCCTCATGCCCTTGAGAGTGTTGTCAGACAGCCACCTGATTGCTGGCTCACAATTGCTCGCATGTCTCATTACTAAACTTTGCTTTTGAATAATGACAGGATTACTTTTGCCCGAGCAAGGGGACTAAAGCCTGGCACCCTGTTACCAGATCCAGAGATACAACCCCCAGAGCATGATTGCTTGCAGGTGTTGGCAGAAGAACAGGGATGGCAAAAGGACTTAAAAGACCAGCCTCTGCCAGATGCAGAGGTGACATATTATACAGATGGGAGTAATTTTTTGAAAAATGGAAAAAGAAAAGCAGAAGCAGCGGTGGTGGATGGAAACAGGTAATATGGGCCCAAATGCTGCCAGAAGGCACCTCTGCTCAACGGGCAGAACTAATAGCCTTAACTCAAGCATTAACTTTGGGAAAAGACAAAAAGATAAACATCTACACTGACAGCAGGTATGCCTTTGCTACGGCCCATGTGAACGGAGCTATCTACCAGCAGGGAGGCCTACTAACATCAGCCGGTAAAGAAATTAAAAATAAAAATAAAATTTTGGCCTTGCTCAATGCCCTACTACTGCCCACCAAGGTAAGCATAATTCACTGCCCGGGACATCAGAAGGGAAATTGCAAGGTGGCAAAGGGAAATAACATGGCTCATCAGGAGGCTAAAGCAGCTCCTAGAGGAAGTTCTACTCCAATAATATTAACTGCTGAGTTGCCAGAGTAGGAACAACTAAAATACTCAGACGATGACCTGGAGCAAATACAGAGGAAACAAGGGACATTTGATGCTAATGTGGGAGCATGGATTGATTCCAAAGTTAAGATCATTTTGCCACAGAAAGATGCTAAGAGACTAATGGCACAAATGCATCAATGGACTCATTTAGGGGCAAGAAAATTGACTGAAATTGTTCTCCAATCTCCTTACTGAATACTAAACCTCACTGCTCTAACAGAAAAAGTGGCTCAGGCATGGACCCCCTGCCAAAAGGTAAACATAGGAATGATTTCCAAAGTTGGGAAAACGGCTAAGGGGAACTAGACCTGGAATGCATTGGGAAGTGGACTTTATGGAGATCAAGCCAGCCAGGTATGGAAATAAATATCTTCTAGTCTTTGTAGATACCTTCTCAGGATGGTTAGAAGCTTTTCCCACCAAGAGACTGCTCTGGTTGTAGCCAAGAAGATTTTAAAGGACATTTTTCCCTGGTTTGGTGTTCCAAAGGTAATCGGGTCAGACAATGGGCCAATGGGCCGGCCTTCGTTGTTCAGGTAAGTCAGGAGGTGGCCAGATTTTTGGGGACTAATTGGAAATTACATTGTGCTTATAGACCCCAAAGTTCAGGACAGGTAGAAAGAATGAATAGAACTCTAAAAGAGACCCTTACTAAATTGACCATGGTGACTGGGTGGTACTTCTCCCTCTGGCTCTTTTTAGGGTCAGGAATACTCCTTCCTTGTTAAATCTTACACCTTTTAAACTATTGTATGGAGTTCCTGTTCCCTTAACTCTCCTTGGAGACCCTCTTGACATAACTAATAGTAACTCTGACTTGTTAAAGGGACTACAGCTTATTAAAAAAAAATCTGGAGCAAGGTTGGCAGTGCATATGCGCCAGGAACCTTAGAGGTGCCCCATCAGTTCAAAGTTGGAGATTTGGTTTATGTATGGTGACACTGTAGTCAGAATTGGGAACCACAGTGGAAACGTCCTTACTGCATCCTGCTCACCACCCCAATGGCCGTGAAGGTAGAAGGCATTATTACTTGGATCCACGCATCACACATCAAGCCTGCTCCAGATTACTCCACTTCTGACTGGAAAATCCAGCCCAGTGACAATCCTTTAAAACGTATACTTGTTAAAAATGTTAGCCGTGAGTGATATCCACAAACTGCTGGTGCTTTTGGCTCTGTTAAGCACTTACAATACTTGCTTGGGCTCCAGTCCTCACCAGCCCAAACTTTTTTGATTTGGGAAGTAACTAATCAGAGACATATTATAATTTGGTCTGTATCAAAGATAGCCCCACCCTTCACATGGTGGCCAGACTTGTACCCTGACCTTTGTAAAATGGCTTTAGGAACACCTGTAAACTGGGATTTGCAAAGCCACCTAGACCCCAACGTGGTTACTGGGGACTCTAGGAGTGCATCTTTCAGTGAGAGAAGGGACTTAGATTCCTGGGGGAGGGGGGGGGCTGTGGAACCACCAACCACTGCAGTATATTGCGAGGCCTAACCTTTTATGTATGTCCAGGACCCCACCAGCAACCTAAATTAGTAAACAAATCTGGGGGAGGAAATGACTTCTACTGCAAAAATTGGGGGTGTAAAACCACTGGTGATACTTACTAGAAGCCTACCTCCAGTTGGGATTACATTATTGTTAAAGCTAATTACAGTCATGCCAAACCTCCAGATCAGGGCCAAACAATAGATGGTCTTATCAGCCAATATGTACCACCTGGTGCCACCCCCTGCTAATCCGGTTCATGGACGCTGGAAAGCGGATTTCAACTAACTGGTTGACAGGGTTCACTTGGGGCCTACTAATATATAAGAAAAGATATGATGATGGGTTACTTTTCACCATCAAATAAAAAATAACAGCCCCATCTGCTGAAGTAGGGCCAAATAAAGCTGGCCCTCATCTAGTTCCCCCAATAAAATCAGACCCCCAGACTATGGCCCCACATCCAGTAACCCCCTCACTGACTCCTAACTCAAAAATAGGTAAAGATTGTTCTTCCCCTAAGCCTCCTGGACCATACATTACTTCCCTAGCACAGGGAACCTTTCAGGCCCTAAATAACACCAACCCGAAGGTTACTGAGTCTTGTTGGTTATGCTTTGGAATTGCTCCCTCATATTATGAATGAATTGCCTTTATAGATAAAATAGGTAACACCCAAGAGGCGACAGCCTGCCGTTGGATGCAAAGGGAGGCTAGACTTTCCCTGTCTGCCATTTAAGGGCAAGGACTCTGTGTAGGTAAGGTCCCTCCCAGTCATAAGTTTTTATGCAACTAAACCTATAATGTTGCAGGCCTGTCTGGGTACCTCATACCACCAATCAATGGATGGTGGGCCTGTGTGACAGGAATTACTACTTGTGTCAGTACTCAGGTGCTTGTCAATTCATCTGACTACTGTGTTCTGGTCCAGGTAAACCCCTGAGTTTCAATACTGGGACTCTGTGGGGGAACCGCTGATATGAACAAAAATAGACTTGGAAATTTCCCTAGCCATAATGCTTGGGATAGTGCTAGGAGCAGCAGGGACAGCAGCGGGAGGGTCAGCTACAGCCCTCTGACATAGTGGGTTAAATGAACTTAGGGCAGCTGTTAATGAGGACATAGAAAGATTAAAAAGCACAATTAGAGAGCTAAGAGATTCCTTACAGTCATTATCAGAGATGGTGTTACAAAATAAAAGGGGCTTAGATTTATTGTTTCTGCAACAAGGAGGTTTATGAGCTGCCCTAAAAGAAGAATGCTGTTTCTATGTTGATCATACTGGAGTTGTCACTGAGACCCTAGATAAGGTCAAAGAGGGTGTAAAAAAGAAAAACCAAAAACAAGCCCAAAGCATAGGGTGGTTTAAAGGTTGGCTTAATTCCTCTCCATGGATGAACACTTTAATCTCCACCTTGCTCAGCCCTTTGCTAATTCTTCTCCTGATTGTATCCTTTGGCTTCTGCATTTTTAACAAGCTACTTAACTTCATGAGAGAATGGATTAGTACCATTTAGGTCCTTATGCTTTGACAGCAGTATCAACAAGTAGAGGTGCAGGCTGAATCTAGCCTGTAATTTTAGGGTTAAAATTATGCCAAAGAAAAAGGGGGGAATGAGAAATGGAACCATCCCAGACTAGAAAAAAAATACACTAGACCTTGAATAAGGGCCAGCTAAGAAAGAACAATCAGAAAATTAGGGCTACTAAATCTTGAGTAGAGGCCAGACCAGATAGCCCTGCTCAGAAGACAGGATGAGCTGATTTTAAGATAAGAAACCTGAGGCAGGGAGGACTGCCCTTGGAAGAAGCTGTAAGCTACCAGCTCCAAAACTGCTATCTTTTCTGCTGACTAGTCAATGTAAAGATACATGTGTGGCCTGATTTTTAGGTATAAAAACTCTGTGCTTTGTATGCTTGGGTCTTCTCCTGCCTTGAAGGGGCGACCCCCATTGTGATCAGAATAAACAGCGGTCTGTGAGTCTCTTTGGGGAGGGAGTGGTCCGGAGTCCCTGCATGGGGAGTGCAAGTTTTGCAGTTCCTAGCATCAGACCATTCCATATGAATATATAACCTGCAATAGTTACAGAAACCAAAACATTAAAATTTATTATGTTAAATTAAAACCAACAAGATAAAGAGGAAACCAACAAGACACAAGTAATCTAAAAAGAGTACTTGAAAGATAGGGGTCTTAATTTGGGAGGGAGAGAGAGATAAATCAGAAGAGAAGTTTAACATAATAAGGATGTCTGAAATGATATAAGTTGTCATACCACTCAAGTGAGGGTAAACTGGCCTTGCCCATAGTCTGGGCATGAGAGAACTGGTTCTAAGGTCCTGAGAGTAGGAGACCTATCCATGTCTCCTCACTGACTTCAGCACTTGGGTGAGCTGGAGCTACCACATGCAGGGGAAGTGCAGATGTGTTGTCCTTCGTGGCTGCAGCAGACCAAATCAGCTATGACACGGGGCCAGATCCAGGATTTTGAGGCACCTCATCTGTTAACTGCAACTTTTTGTGAGGGGGCTATTCCTGCAGATATTTGTAAGAAAAGGTTTTTGGACAAAGGGGAATATTATGTGACAAAGGGGATACAGTACAGCTTCCACCGAGAGAGATTTTGCTTTGTTTTGTATGTGTTGGGTGGGGTGGGAGGAAGCTAGGGCAGAGGGATGAGGACTGGGGTGTGTGATGTGAAACTGGCAAAGAATCAGTTTCTAAAAACTGTTGAAATAACATTGTGTCTACTTTAAAATACATCAAATCATGGTGTGTATGTCTGTGTGTGTGTATGTGCATGTGTGTGTGTTTTATTAAATGACAGTGTCTTAAGTGGAGGTGACAATGCTCACCCTAAGAACAATAGAGCATAAAAATAAAACCACCAACACACTAAGAGGTTATATCAACTGATATGTATTACTATACATATCACAGATGAAATGGTACTAAAGTTGGATCTAGCAAAGTGGTGTATATGGGAATATTTGGAGGGACAAAATGGAAGAGGGCAGTTATATAATCATATTACAGTATCCTAAAATTACAGCAGATGAGCCAACATTGTATACAACACATTTCCAATCCATAAGACACATGCTTCATTTTGTAAGTGAGGGATAGAACAGAAAGCTTGCTGAGGGTGGTTATTCATGAAGTGTCCCCAGTCTGGGTGTCTTCAACATGTCCTGAATAAGGACAAAACTGGGAAACAAGACAAAATGTAAGTGAAAAAGCTCACTAGGTTTAAATCCCTACAGAAAGAACTACAGGAAACTAAGGGAGAAGTAATCTACCCCGGGGTTAAATCAAACAGAACAGTTTGATTCTCCACACCAAATACAGAACACTGGAAATGTATATAGGCAGTAATGTATGAACTTATCTAGACCTATTTAATATGTATGTAATATATAATATTGCAAATATAAGTATAAAAATGAATGTATATATATATGTATAAATAGAATACACACACATACATCGAACATAAACATTTTCAAAATCAAGCAGCTTTTGAAATTATTATTTTATTTTTACTACCAAGAGATAGCCTTCCTATCCTTACTGACTGAGCCTCAAGAGTCCTCAGTGAACCTAATTGTTTAGACCTACTCAAAACATAAAAAAATAAAAGAACTGTCCAAAAAAAGGAAGATTTGATTACTTTGGCCGAGAAACAAACCTGTGATTGTTTTCAACTCTCACCATCTTGAAGATTCCCTTGGGTGGTGGCTCCCCAGAACTGTCTGACTGTAAGTTATCATCATCACATGACAGGTCAAAACATACAACCAACTTTTCTTAATCCAGTGTGTTCCCAGCATATCATTCAGGGCCACCTTGCTGTATATCATCAACATTTTCCTGGGAACAGATGTTGCTTTTGTAATTCTGAGTAAACCTGGTACCTGCTAAGGTCCAGTGTTTCCTGTGACCAAATTTTCCCTTAACTATAACTGTGGGAGATTTCAGCTGAGCCTCTTTGCAAAAGATCATTCTAGATGACAGCTTAAGATCCTCACCCCAGTTAGACCAGCACCATTTGTTGAAGATGCTATCTTTTTTCCATTGTATGGTTTTGGCGTCTTTGTCAAAGATCAGGTGTCCATAAGTGTGTGACTTTATTTCTGGGTCCTCTGTTCGGTTCCATTGATCCACCATTCTGTTTCTATGCCAGTACCATGCAGTTTTTAAAACTGTTGCTCTATAGTACAGCTTAAGATCAGGGATGGAGATACCTCCGGAAGATCTTTTATTGTAGAGGATTGTTTTAGCAATTCTGGGTTTCTTGTTATTCCATATGAAGTTGAGAATTTTTCTTTCCAGGTCTGTAAAGAATTGTGTTGGTAATTTGATGGGCATTGCATTGAATCTGTAGATTGCTTTTGGTAAGATGGACATTTTTACTATGTTAATCCTACCAAGCCATGAGCATGGGAGATCTTTCCATCTTCTCATATCTTCTTCTATTTCTTTCTTCAGAGATTTGAAATTTTTTTCATACAAGTCTTTGACTTCCTTGGTTAGGGTTACTCTGAGGTACCTTATGTCATTTGTGGCTATTGTGAAGGGTGTTGCTTCCCTAATTTCTTTCTCAGCCCTTTTATCTTTTGTATACAGGAGGGAAATAGTAAGAGCTGGAGAGGAAAGGGTCTCCACAAGGAGAGCAACAGAACAAGAAAATTTGAACACAGGGAACTTCCCAGAGACTCATACTCCAACCAAGGACTATTCATGGCGATAACCCAGAACCCCTGTACAGATGTAGCCCAGGGCAGTTCAGAGTCCAATTGGGTTACATAGTAATGTGAAGAGGGACTGCCTCTGACATAATTTGATTGGCCTGCTCTTTAGTCACCTCCTCCTAAGGGGGAGTAGCCTTACCAGGCCATAGTAGAGGACAATGCAGCCACTTTTGATGTGAACTGACAGACTAAGATCAGAAAGGAGAGGAGAACCTCTATTAGTGGACTTGGGGAGTGGCATGCAACCAGAGGGAGGAGGGAGGGTGGAATTGGGAGGGGAGGAGGGAGGGGCTTATGGGGGGATGCAGAATGAATAAAGTGTAATTGAGGAAAAATAAAAAAAAAAGGAAAAAAAAGATCCTCACCCCAAAGTAAAATGGGTTTCTTATGAAGATAGATGGAGAAAACTGGATGGGAGAGGTGGAATGGAGGGGGCTGTGGTTTGGGATTGAGGATCAGGTATTGGGAGGGGAAGGGGGATGGAAAAGAATGAAAATCTGTAGGGGTGCAAATCTGGGACAAGGGAGGCTCCTGGGGGTCTAAGAATTTGACCCAGCTGATAAGGAGCCGGAAATGGCTACTTCCTCTGCCAGGTGGGACTTGAAATGGAGGGAGGCAGAAAACAACCCACCCACAAAACTTCAACCCAAAATTTGTCCAGCATAGAAGTGGTGTGAGGACAAAGATGGAGCAGATTGTGGAAATGGATAAAAAGTAACTAGCCCAACATGAGATCTATTCTATGTGAAAGATCCAATCTTGGCACTATTAATGATCTTCTGCTATTCATTCAGACAGGAGACTGGCATAAATGTCTTTGAGGGGGCTTTCTCCAACAGCTAATGAAAAGGGATGGAGAGACTAGGAGAGTCAAAGATTCTACACAAAGTCCTACACTCAAATGGCTTGAGCCTATGGGGGCTAACAGAGACTGAACCACCAACCGAAGTATAGACTGGTCGTAAGCCCCATGTACAATTTATTAGAAGTGTAGCTTGTTCTTCATATGGTTCCCCCAACAGTGTTAGAGACCCTCTCTAACACTGATGTCATTTGGATCTTGTTCCCCTAACCAGGCAGCCTGGTGTGACCTCTGTGGGAGAGGACAAGCCTGGTTCTGTTGAGACATAATGTGCCAAGGCATGGTGGTACCTATGGGGTACCTCCTTCTTCTGTGAGGATAAGGAGAGAGGATGTTGGGGAAGAGGATTAGGAGGGGTGGCTAGGAGGAAAAGAGAGGGAGGCTGCAATCAAGTTGTAAAGTAAATGAATGAATACAAAATTCAAAAGAAACTATAATAATAGAATAATTTAATAAAACAACTACAGGGAACCAATAAAAAGTAATAGAAATAATAGTAACAAGGCTCACAGAGGTTGGCACAACAAAAATGAAGCCAATATGGTTTTGAGCTACCTTGTCTAAATGTATGATACCAGTGTGTAGTGTGGTGTTCTTTTGAGACTGTGCAGAGTGTGGGTGGGGGTATCTCTAACTCTTTTACCTGTTTTTGGTAGCCCTTTCAACCTCCTGGGTTGCTTGTTCAGCCTTGATATGGGATTATTTGGACTAGTCTCACTGTAACTTGTTATACCGTGTTTGGTTGAAATCACTGGGAAGTCTGCCCCACTCTGGAGGATTAGATCTGGAAGAAAGGAGGGAAGGCAAGGAGGTACTGGAGCAGTAGAGGTAGAGGAAATTGAATTTACAATGAAATGCATGAAAGAATAATAATGATAATATTAACACAGACCAAAATATAAAAATGAAAACAGGGTCCATACTTCTTCAGAATACATTAAACAAATATCAACAGCAAAGATAAAATAATATTAGAGTTGGAAAATAACTTCCAAACAAATTCACTTAAGAAGCAAGTTTCTGTAGGTCTTCTGATAGCCAACAAAATATCCTTCAATCAAAATTACTTGTGAAAGAAAGGCAAGGCCAGTTAATAACACAAAAAAAGAAAAAAAAAGACACAGACTAACAGGATGGATGCATAAACAAGACCCAGCAATCTGTTGCATTCAAGAAACACACCTAAGTCACAAAGATAGATATTACCTGAGGATAAAGTGTTAGAAGATGGCTTTCCACACAAATGGACCCAAGAAGCAAGCAGGAGTAGCCATTCTAATATCTGATAAAATAGACTTTCAACCAAAATAATTAATAAAAAGACATGGGGAAAGACATTTCATTTTCGTCAAGGGAAAATTCCACAATGAAGACATCACAATCCTGAATATCTATGCCCCATATACAAGGAAACCCATATTTGTAAAAGAAACATTTATAAAACTTCAGCCACACATAGAACCCTATAGATTAATAGTGGGAGATTTCAACACCCCATTCTCAACAAAGGACAGGTCAACAAATAGAAATTAAACAAAGAAAAAATGTCTCTAAAAGAGGTGATGAATCAAATGGACATAACAGACATTTACAGAACCTTACACCCAAACACAAAAGAATTTATCTTTTCTACACCTTATGGAATCTTCTCCAAAACAGAACATAGGGTTGGTCACAAGCAAGCCTCAACAAATACAACAAGATTAAAATAATCCTTTGTATCCTATCTGATCACCATGGATAAAGTTGGACATCAACAACTACAGAAATAGCACAAGGCATACACACACATGGAAACTGAACAACTTGCTACTAAATGGGAGTTGGATAAGGGAGGAAATAAAGAAATTAAAGTCTTCCTAGAATTCAATGAAAATGAAGGCACAACATACCCAAACTTATGGGACACAATGAAAGCAGTGCTAAGAAGAACGTTCGTAGCACTAAGCGCCTTCAAGGAGAAATTGGCGACAGCTCATTCATGTATCTTAAATGGTTCACCTAAAAACACTAGAAAGAGAAGAAGCAGACACACCAAAAAGGAGTAGATGGCTGGATACAATCACACTCAGGGCTGAAATCAATCAATTAGAAACAAAACTATTCAAAGAATCAATGAAACCAAGAGCTGGTTCTTTGTGAAAATCAAAAAGATAGACATACCTTAGCCAAGCAAACTAAAAGGCAGAGAGACACCATCTAAATCAACAAAATCAGAAATGAAAAGGGGGACATAAATACATACACTGAGGAAATTCAATCATTAGGAATTACTTCAAAACTCTATATGCCACAAAATTTGAAAATCTAAATGATATGGACAATTTTCTTGATCAATTTCACTTACCAAAGCTGAATCAAGACCAGCTAAATCAATTAAATAGTCCTATATCTCCCAAGGATATAGACATGGTCAATGAAAGTCTCCCAACCAAAAAAAGGCATGACCAGATGGTTTCAGTGCAGAATTCTACCAGACCTTCAAAGAAGAGCTAAATCCAGTTTTCTTCAAAGTATTCCATAAAATAGAAACTGAATGAACACTACCAAACTCATTCTATGAAGCCACAGTCATCTTGGTACCTAAACCTAACAAAGAACCAACAAAGAGAATTTCAGGCCAATCTCCCTCATGAACATTGATGCAAAAATTCTCAACAAAATACTTGCAAACCGAATAAAAGATCACATTAAAGTTATCATCCACTATGATCAAGTGGCTTCAACCCATGTATGAAGGGGCGGTTCAATATATCGAAATCCATCAGTTTGATCCACCATATTAACAAAGTGAAAGAAAAAAAAACATACATACACACATGATAATCTCCTTAGATGCTGAGAAAGCATTTGACAAAATCCAATACCCTTTCATTTTTAAAGTATTGGAGAGATAAGGGATACAAGGCACACAAAGGAAAGGCAATATAAAGAAAGCCTATAGGCAACATTAATTCAACAGAAAGAAACTTAAAGCAATAGGAATGAAATAAGGGACAAGGCAAGTCTGCCCACTCTTTCCATGTCTCCTCAAAATAGTTCTGGAAGTCTTGCTAGAGCAATAAGGTGGTAGAAGGAGATCAAGGGGATAAAAATTGGAAAGGGAGAAGTCAAATTATCACTATTTGAAGAGGATATGATAGTATACCTGAATGACCCCCAAATTTCTACCAGGGAACTCCTACAGCTGAAAAACAACTTCAGCAAAGTGGCCAGATATAAAATTAACTCCAAAAAATCAGGAGACCTCCTATATACAAAAAACAAAACGGCTGAAAAAGAAATTAGGGAAACAACACTCTTCACAATAGCCACAAATGAGATAAAGTACCTTGGTGTGAACCTAACCAAGCAAGTCAAATTTATGTATGAAAAAAAAAGTTTCTGAAGAAAGAATTAGAAGACAATATCAGAATATGGAAAGATCTCCCATGATCATGGTTGGGAGGATTAACCTAGTAAAAATGCTCATCTTACCAAAAGCAATCTGGAGTTTCAATGCAATTCCCAACAAATTACCAAAACAATTTTTTACAGACCACAAAGAAATATTTTAAACTTCATATGGCATAACAAGAAACCCAGAATTGATAAAACAATCCTTTACAATAAAAGATCTTCTGGAGGTATCTCCATCCGTGAACTTAAGCTGTACTATAGAGTAACAGTAATAAAAACTGCATGGTACTGGCATAGAAACAGAATGGTGGATCGATGGAACCGAACAGAAGACCCAAAAATAAACCCAAACACTTATGGACACCTGATCTTTGACAAAGATGCCAAAACCAAACAATGAAAAAAAAAAAAGATAGCATCTTCAACAAATGGTGCTGGTCTAACTGGATGTCTACATGTAGAAAAATGCAAATAGATTCATACTTATCACCCTGTACAAAACTAAACTCCAAGTTGATCAAAGAACTCAACATAAAATAAGACACATTACATCAGTTAGAAGAAAAATTGGGGAATAGCTTAGAGCTCATTGGTACAGGAGACAACTTCCTGAAGAGAACACTTACAGCAAAGGCTCTAAGAACAATTAATAAATGGGACCTCATAAAACTTAAAAGCTTCTGTAAAGCAAAGGATACCATCATCAAAACAACTGCCTACAGATTGTGAAAGAATCCTCACCATCCCTTTATCTGACAGAGGGCTAATATCCAGTATATATAAAGGACCAAAGAAGCTGAAGAGCAGCAAACCAAGTACTCCAATTAAAAACAAATGGGAACAAACTAAGTAGAGAATTCTCTGTAGAGGTATATCAACTGGCAGAGAAACACTTAAAGAAATGATCAACATCATTAACCATTAGGGAAATGGAATCAAAATGACCCTGAGATTTCACCTTATACACATCAGAATGGCCAAGATGAAAAACTTGAGTGGAGAGGTTGAGGAGAAAGGGGAACTCTCCTCCACTGCTGGTATTAATGTTACCTTGTACAACCACTCTGGAAATCAATCTGGTGCTTTCCTAGACAACTAGAAAATATGCTTCCTCAAGTCCCAGCCATACCACTTCTAGGCATATATCCAAACTAGGCTCAAGTACACCATAAGGACATTTGCTCAACCATGTTTGTAGCAGTCTTATTTGTAATAGCCAGAAGCTGGAAACAGCCCAGATGCCCCTCAACTGAAGAATGGATGCAGAAATTGTGGTACATCTACACAATGGAATTTTAATCTGCAATGAAAAATAAAGAAATCAAGAAATTTGCAGGTATATGATAGGACCTGAAAAGGATCATCCTGAGTGAGCTATCCCAGAAGCAGAAAGACACACACACTATATACTTACTCATATAGACATATAACATAGCATAAACCTACTAAAACTTGTACATCTAAAGTAACAAATCAAGAGACAGGACCCTGACTAAAATGCTAAATCCCCATCCTGAAAGACAAAGAGGATGGACATCAGAAGAAGAAGAAAACAGGAAATATCCTAGGAATCTGCCACAGAGGGCCTCTGAAAGGCTCTGGCCTGCAGACTGTCAAAACAGACACTTAGACTTATGGCCAACTCTTGGGCAGAGTGCATGGAATTTTATGTAAGAAGTGGGAAATAGTAAGAGCTGGACAGGATAGGAACCCCACAAGGAGAGCAACAGAGAACCAGAGAATTTGAACTCAGGGGTCTTTCCAGAGACTCATACTCTAACCAAGTATCAGGCATGGAGATAACCTAGAACCCCTGTGCAGATGTAATCCATGGCAATTTAGTGTCCAAGTGGGTTACATAGTAATGGAGAGAGTGACTGCCTCTCACACAATCTGAATGACCTGCTCTTTGATCACCTCCCCCTGAGGGGGCAACAGCCTTATCTAGCCACAGAAGATGACAATGCAGCCACTCCTGATGTGATCTATTAGACTGAGATCAAAAGAAAGGAGAGGAGGACCTCCCCTATCATTGGACTTCGGGAACGGCATGCGTGAAGATGGTGGATGGTGGGACTGGATGGGGAGGAGGAAGGGCCTTATGGGAGAATAAAGAGTGAATAAGTGTAATTAATAAAAATAAAATATAAATAAATAAAAAGAAATAAGATCAAAGGGATACAGTTTGGAACGCAATACATTAAAGGTTCACTATTCCCAGATGACATGATATGAGTGACCCCAAAAATTCAACCAGAGCACTCAATCAGCTAATAAACTCCTTCAGCAAAATGGCTAAAGACAAAATTAACTCAAAATAATCAGAAGCCTTGTTATACACCCAAGACAAAAGGGCTGATATAGAAATGATGGAAACAACAACCTTCAAAATAGACATTAATAACATAAAATACCTTGGGGTTAATCTAACCAAGCAGGTGTAAATCCAATTTGAAAAGAATAAATAAATAAATTCAAGTCTCTGAAGAAAGAAATTGAAGGAGATATCAGAAGATGGAAAGAGCTCCCATGTTCATGGATCCATAGGATTAATGTGGAGAAAGTGGCCATTCAAACAACTACAGATTCAGTGGAATTCCCATCAAAATACCAACAAAATTCTTTACAGACTTTGAAAGAAATATTTTCAACTTCAAATGGAGAAACAAGAAACAAAGAATTTCTAAAACGTTCGTGTTCTACAACAGGTCATCTGGAGGTATCTCCATCCCTGATCTCAAGCTGTATTACAGATCAATAGAAATAAAAACTGCTTGGCATTGGCATAAAAGCAGAAGGGTGGGTTGATGGAACTGAATAGAAGACACAGAAATAAACCCACATCCCTATAAATACTTGATTTTGACAAAAAAGCCAAAATCATTCAATAGAAAAAAGATAGCATCTTCAATAAATGGTGCTGGTCCAATTGAATCTTCCATTTTTCTACATGCAGAAAAAGAAAATAGACCCATATTTATCATCCTGCACAAAACTAAAATCCAAGTGGAACAAAATCCTCAAAAATAAAAAAAATAAAATAAAACAGGTATAATAAATTGGTTAGAAGAAAAGCCCAGGAAGAGCGTATAGCTCATTGGCACAGGAGACAACTTCCTGAACAGAACACCAAAGGCAGAGGTTCTAAGAGAAAAATTTAGTAAATGGGACCTCATGGAACTGAAAAGCTTTTATAATGCAAAGCACACTGTTGTCACAACAAAACAAGAACCTACATACTGGGAAAAGATCTTCACCAAACCTATATCTGATAGAGGGCTGATATTCAGAATATATAAAGAAATAAGAAGCCAAATGCAATAAATCAAGCAATCCATTTAAAAAAAAATGGTAACTCTGCTAAACAGAAAATTCTCTGTAGAGGAATATGGAATGGCAGAGAAACACTTCTAGAGATGCTAGTAAGCCATCAGAGAGATGCAAATCAAAATGACTCTAAGATTTCACCTTACACCCATCAGAATGGCTGAGAGCAAATATCCAAGTGACAACACATGCTGGACACTTTGTGGAAAAGGTGAACCCTGCTCCATTGCTGGTGGGAATGTAAACATGTAAAACAACTTTGGAAATCAATCTGGCAATTACTCATGCTATTATGAGTACTGTTTCTTCAAGATCCAGTTATCCCATTTCTAGGCATATATCCAAAATTTACTCAAGTACACAAGGACATGTGGTCTACCATATTTGTGGCAGCTTTATTTGTAATAGCCAAAACCTGGAAGCAACCCAGATATCTATCAAAGGAAGAATGGATACAGCAATTGTACTTTTACACAATGACTACAACTCAGCAATTAAAAACAAGGAGATCAGGAAATCTGTGGAAAATGGTGGGATCTAGAAAAGATCATCCTGAGTGAAGTATACCAGGAGTAGAAACACATACAGTATATACTTACTTGTAAGTTGGAATAGACCTATCAGATAGTACATTTATAAGATAGGAAAACAGACTCAAATCTGTACACCCAAACAAGATATACATGAAAGAGGACCCGGGGTACTATGATCAATCCTCACTTAGAAAAACAGATAGGATGGACTTTGGACATAGGAGAAAACAAGTAACATGACAGGAGCCTACCACAAAAAGGCCTCTGAAAGACTCTACCTAGTAGTGTATCAAAGCATCTGCTGAGACTCATAACCAAACTTCAGCAGAGCACAGGGAATCATATGAAAGAAGGGGGAGTTAGTATGACCTGGAGAGGATGGAGCTCCACAAGGACCAGTTATATTAGGACACAGGGTCTTTTATAAGCCTGTTTCTCTAATAAAGGAACTTTTATGGAATCTAGTCCCTACTAGGATGTGGCCCATGGTAGCTCAGCATCCAAGTGGGTTCCCTAGTTAGGGGAACAGGGACTATTTCTAACATGAAATCTATGGCTGGCTCTTTGACCTCCACCCCCACCCAAATGAGAGAATGAGGGGTCTTACTAGGCCATAGATGAGAACATTTCAGCCAATTTTATAGAAACCTTATGAAATAGGGTTAGATGGAAGTGGAAGAGGACCTCCCATATTAGTGGACCCAGAAAGTGGCAGGGAGATGAGGAAGTGATGGTTATATTGACAGGGAATGAGGAAGGGGATAAGGCTGGTATGATAAGTAAGTAACCAGTGAATAATATAAAAAATAAAAACTATAAAAAAAACACTGAAAAAAAAACTCGAAAAAAAGCAAAACAAAACAAAACAACAACAACAAACAAAACCGAACAAAACAAGTTTTTACATTGTCAGTGTATTAGCTAATTTTCTTTGACCTTTCTAGAATCATCAACTGGACTAAGGGTATCAAAAATAATTATGTGATACAATGGTGCAGCTGCAGCATTGGCATGAAAGTGACCCATGCAGAGTCACTTGATTGAGACATTAGCCACTGCATGCCTTCAGGGCCATCAAATCAACCTTTAAAAAGCAAACCAAATGTATCAATGTTATATGGACCTAACATAAAAACCATGAGAGACAAAACAATTGTTTAAGTCCATATGGATTACATTCAGGAGTCAACTGTGTTTGTGTTCTGAATCTGTTAACTTAAATCAAGTAGTATCTGTACTACAGGGAGATTATAATTCTTTTTTATTCTCTGAACCGTACCTATAATAAATATTTATATAATGATAACATTGCAGTAAGTCTTATTGAGAAATTTCCAGATGTCATTCAGCATACAGGAAGGCATAAGCCATTCACAGAAGTTGTCACAAATTTACGCAGGAAATTTAAGATCAAGCATAACAGAAAGAATGACATTTTTATATCAATTCCACACAACCTATGCTTTACTGAAACCTATTCCTTGTTCTTTCCCCAGCATGATAAGAAACTTGTTGGCTAACCAAAAGTCTCCAAGAAGCTCAGACCTGGGTCAGCCTTTCTCATTCAGTTAGGAGGCTCCAACAGGTACCATTGCAACACTGCAGCAGCCCCTGTAGTGGTGCATAAGTGACTTGAGAGCATAATCTTGTAAGCAACCTTTGCTGTTACTAATCCCATTGCTCCTTCCACAATCCCTTGTCCTGGCCTGTGACCATGGTCACCAGATTAGCTAGCTTTCTTGACCATAAGGAAGTGGGTCCTCAGCATCCCTTTAGTCAGAAAGCTTGCATGTTTGCCCTGCTGCTACATAGAAAACCACCACTTGAGGAAGACCAGGACTGGAATGTGCAGCCTAGAGGATACACATTCTAAGTGCCTCCCTTGAGCTTTACTTGAACCATGAGGCCAAAGGTCAATTGAGTTCTGCGAGCTGTTCCCTCTGGACTTGTTCACAAATCTCAGAGAGTAGAGCTACTTTTCTAACTGATTAATGCTTACTACTGTTTGCTGCCAGTCATCTTTGGCAAGTACATTTGCTGCCCCTTGCTGGGGTAGAAGACAATTTCTGTATTTCTATCTTAAGTAACTTTTTTGTAGTTGTTTTACTTTTATTTTACTCAATTTGCATTCCAGTCATAGCCCTCTTGCTCCTCTCTTCCTTTCCCCCTCTCCTACACCCTTGTCCATATGCCCCCTACACTTAACAACCCACCCCCTTATCCACCTACCAAATAATAGGAAGTGGTATGAGGACTGATGACTCAATTTCCCTATAGTCTAAATGTTAAGATGTGTGGAGACAGGCCAGAAAGCCTGAGCCCTAAGGCTACATTCTGAGCTTAAATCACAGTACACCCAGCCTCCATGGCCTGGGACCCCCTTCAGGTTCCCCCAATTTGAGAATGTCCCCTAATTCCAATGGTTAAAGTACTTGAGCCGCAACAAATATCTGGACTTTGCACCTCCAGGGATCATTCACCCAACTAGGTATTAGTCCAGCTGCTCAAAGCCTTATCAAGGCCAGAACTGAAATTCTCAGGGCAGAGAGGCTACAGCACCTGAAATCTCTTCAGACAGCACCTGAAAGACTTCAGACAGTAAAAATCCCAGAACTCCATGAATGAAATGAAAGAAATCAAGCAAAACAAAGTTCCAAATCCTATCAAGGTTCCAGAAGGCAGGAGTAAACCACTCAGCAAGGAAATGGGTCCCTCTGCCTTAGAGCCTGCCAACAAAAAGAGACTGCCCTCATCTTTCTGTCACATGCCTGAGAAGGTGAAAAGAAGACTGACTTTTTCTTCTGTGGTAGAAGAACCTGTGGACTCAGTGCAATCTTCTGCTTATGCTTCCCCTGACCAGTGTGGACTGGTAATCTCCCCACATATTCAAGGGTCCCTAATGTCTTCCCTATTTAACCAATGGGCTCTGGGATCTTGCACTTCTTCCCAGAGGTTCAGGGATTGTCCATAACCATCCAAAGGGTTCTGGGATTAACCAAATATGTTCAAGGGGTTAAGGGATATTTCACATTTGCCCAGAAGTTCCAAAAACTTTCACTTGTGCTGGAGGGAAATTCATACATCCCTCCTCTTCCAGAGGTGGTTTCAAAACATCATCCTCTACCCACACATTCTCCAATCTTTCCAAATATTCCTAAAGGGTTTATAGACGAGACCACTCACATCAAGCAGACCTCCAATGGGGCCCATTAGACAAAGAAGGCTCCAACCCTTCTCTTAAAGGGCAGCACAGTGATTTATCATTTCTCCTATTTTCCACCTCTTTTCAAGAGAGTTTAACAACTTTGACAGCTCTCAAGGGGGATCGGAAAGATGATTCCTCTCATGAAGTCTTCCAAATATGTTCCCACTCTCAAAAAAGGACACTATGTAATTCAATTCTAGTAAAGTGAGCATGGGTCCTGACCCTGTTGACCAAGGGATTAGTCAGAACTATCCCATTAAACCAAGAGGGCTTTAAAAGCCCTTCATGATTAAAGAATGTTTTCAGATCATCTCTAACATATCAAAAGTGCCTAAACTCAAATACACATCTCCAAATGAGATCCGCATTGCTCTAACATGCACAATAAGAAATAAAATTTTCCCCATGTACATCAAAAAATCAAGGACCTTTTCCTTCTTCAGAATGGACTCTTGAGAGTTCCACACATACACAGGAGGTGGGAGGATCTCCTGAGTCTGCCCAAGCAATTCTTGTGCCTTCAGTAAACACACAAAGGGATCTATCAGCTTCACCATCTCCCCAAGTGGTTCTACTAGGGCATCAAAAGCCATCCCAGACCCTGTGAGTACTACCCAATCTCATAAAGGAACCATGGGATAGGATACAATTACAAAAGGGCATCATGCCAATTCCACACATTTAGCAATGGCTCTTGGATGTGGCACATCTATAAATGATGTTCTAGGACATAGCCTATCTACACACACAGTTTTGGATGTGCCCATGCATAAAAAAAGGGGCTATGGGAAGGGACATGTGTTCAAAAGGTCTCACTACAGCATCCTGCACATCTAAAGAAGGGGTTTCCTTGGGTTCTACCACAGCACAAATCCACATAGGAGTTTCCCAAAATTCACAGGAGTCTGTGGGAAATTCCCTATATCCACAAGGGAATCAGCAGTCTCTTACAAACACAGAAGATGATATAGACCCTTCCACATATGTAAAAGGGATGTCATGCTTTCCATGTGCCCACAACAATCTCCACAACTCCTGTCACATACTCCAAAGTCTGTGAATTCTACCTTATATGCCAAAGGGTTATTGGAATCTCTTTTGTTCGTCCAGCTGGCTCTGAAACCTGACATCTCTAATCCAAAATCATCATCCCCTTCCTCATCTGATGAAAGTGTTCTTGGAACTTCCACAAGTAATCAAGGAGGTGTAATAAAGTCCCTACCTGCCCACAAGGCTCTAAGACCTATCATATGTGCCCATGAAGCTCTAGAAAAGGCCAAGCCTACACATGAAGCTCTATTAACTTCCCCTCATTCTGAACCCACAGTCAACACTTGCTATATGCCCAAGCCACGTCAACATGTTCCCCATCTGAGATGCCCTAAAATCTACCATATACAAACACAGTGCTACACAATCTTCCCCTATCTACACAAGAAGATTTTGTGAATAGTCCTTCTCAGTGGTGAAGAAATTAGGCATTCTTCCTCTTACCAAGTAGGCCCCAGACATCTCACTTTTACTAAAAGAGGGTAAGAGATGATCCTTCACACCAAGTGGACTTCATAACTTTCCCATCCATGGAAGACACTTTCAACCTCCTCTCTTCTGCAAAAAAGTTGAATTTATCTTCTGCTTTGAAAGAAACAGCAATAGCCACAACTCCTCCTCAGGAGAATCACACACATTCTATACCTTTCCAAAAGCCCATCAAATGTTCCACATCTGGCAAAGCAGTTGTGAAAGGTTACCAATCTACCCAATGGCCTCCTGGACAGTCCATATTATCCCAAGAGGCTCAGGGCCTATTATGTCTACCCCAAAAGTACTGGTAATTTTACCATCTGCACTGGGGATGCAGGGAAATTTTTTACAGCTGTCAAGAAACCAGTACTTTTTCTTATACCTCAAAGTGCTCCATCACTTTCCAAATCTGACTTAGGAGCTGAGGAATTTTCCCTATCTGCACCTGGGTCTGAGGGAAAGTCCACATGTGCACAAACACCGCTAGGACTTGTGCCACGACAGAATGTGACATTTTCTGTATCCCCCAGAGAACTGGAAGACCCTTCTGCTTCCTGCTTCTTGCTGGAGAACATTTATCACCTTTGCCAGCATCTCCAGTAAGATCAGCGTCTAATAACGTGTACCTTAGAACTTCACCATATATCTGTAGGTCTTGGAAACACACACCATCTGTCCCAAGAATTATGTGTTGTGTCCAATCTGCCCAGGGAACACTACAACCTTTGCTATCTCCCCAACAAGGCTCAAGAAACATTTCCATCTTCACTAGGATGTTCAGGATATTGGCCCCACATCCCAGGAGAACTGATACATCCCTTATAAGCACAATGGATTTCAGGACATTTCCTCCCTGATCAGGGACCTCTGGAAATAGAACTTTCTTTATGCTTAACTGGTGTTAAAGGATATTTGGTGTCTTTTCAAAGGCCTCTGAATATTTCCTCAGCTACTCAGAGTACTTCTGGTATTTTTCCAACTAGCCAGGGGAATCTAGCACCTTTGTTATCATTCCCAAGCAAAATGGGAACTTTCTAGTCCGTACAAGAGATGCTCAAAACTTTGCCATCAGCACAAGTTGCTCTTGAAGCCCTTCTGGCCCAAGGACTCCTGGAAACTTACCAGTGGCTCCAGAGCTTTCTTTCCTTTCTCCATAATCCCAGGAGACTCCATTATTTTTGCCACATGATTATGGGGTTCTAGGAGTATCTCAATATTGCTCAGTAACACTAAGTTTGATGCCATCTACCCAATGGCAACACAAAAGGCCCTTAGTCTCAGAACAGAGTGTAAGACCTTTGCTCCTTTCACAAGGAGCTGTGGAATATGCTTCATCTACACAGCTGACTCTAGAACTGTCAACACCTACACAGGGTATTCTAGGACATTCTCTATCTGGTCCAGGTGACATGGCACAATTCCTGTTTTTCCAGAGATCCTAGGACTCCTGCCCTCTGTAGGAGTGAATATGTGGATATATTTACCTGACCTGAGATCTGCAAGACATTTAACAGGTGCCTTGAGTTGCAAAAACCAGTGCTGTCTGATCAGGATCCTGTGAGATTTTCCATACCTGTACAAAAAGTCTCAGATATTTGTCATATGCTTCAAAGGCTATGGGACTTTCTGTATCTGCCCAAAGAGATAAAGAAATGCCCACCTTAGAAAAAGTGACTACCAATTCTTTGGAAGCTGCTGAAGTGGCCTGCTAAACCCTTATTCTTGCCAAAGAGCTATAGGACATTTCCAATGTGCCCAAGATGTTTTAAGACATTTTCCCTCTGTTGTAGGAGTTGTTAAATATTCTCAAATGGATCTGGAGAATGATAAATGTTTGACATCTGCAGGAGCCCCTCCTGAAAACTTACCCTCTTACTGTACATTTGTAGAGTTCTTCCACACATGGTCTATAATCTTCCTTATTTTCTCCAAGGGCTCTTGAATATTCAATTACTGCCACAGAGACTAAACACCTTTCTGTATCTCCTTCAGGGTTCTCTGGATCTTCCACTATCTACCCAAGAGACTCCAGAACATTTGAGACCCAATATAGGAGCCCTTGAACATTCCCAAATTAATCAGGGGACTCAAGACTGCTTGACATCTGCCCAAGAGACTCTTGAAAAGTTGTCATCTCTAAGGTGTTAAAAGTTGGTCATGACAAAGATGGTCTGTAAAACTCTTTATCTGCTTCAATGGATCTTGACCATAGGCTGCCTGCTAAAAAGCCCAAAGAAGTTGCCATATCTGCACCTGGGTCTCTGAGTCATTCACTAACTCTCCAAAAAATCCCAAAATATTTACAGCCTTTTTCACTAGGAAATATGGAATCTTGCCAATTTGCCAAGGTGAGACTCAGAACTTGGACACCTTCACAGATCTACCCCATGTATTTCAGGGACTCTAGAATATTTGTCATCTGCTTTAAAACATATAAGACTTTCCTAATTAACAAATGAGACACCAGAGCATTCACAGTGTGCTGAGGGGGTTGTGAAATCTTCTCTTTCAGCAACAGCAACTCTAGGATTTATGGCTCTTGCCCCGAAGTCTTCAGACAATTTCTTATTAGGACAAGGGTCCTTACAATTGTTGCAACCCTCACAAGAAGCAGTAGAGATTTTTCTTTCTACCCAAGGGGCTGTGGAACTGTCCAAATCCACCAAAGTGAGAGTAGAAAAAATGTCATCTCCGGAAAGTCCTTTAACACCTCCTACTTCTTCACTTTATACTTCTCCTGTTAGAAGAGTACAGAAAGGAATCCCACCCTCTGATCCACATTCACTCTTTCTCACTGAGACTTTCGGAACATCTCATCTGCTTAGGAATCACAAGGTTCTTTGCTATCTACCACAGAAGATGGAAAATGTTTACCCTGTGCATCAGATGCACTGGCACCTTCTACATCTAACCCACAGGACAGAGAACCTTTAATAGCTACCAAAGGGCAATTGCAAATTTAGACACCATCCGCAAAAACTCTGTTTCATTTGCTATCTTTGCTAGATGAGGTAGAACATTACTTTATTGCCACAGGGAATGCAACACAACTACTAATCAACCAGAATGTCTTGGCCATCTGTCAACTTGAGGTAAGGCTGTGGGATCTTCTCAATCTAGCCTAGGATCTACAAACTTTTTTTTCATTTTCACCAGGGTTTCATTCCTCATTGCTAAATCAAATCCTATATCCTTCCCCTTGTGCTCAAGAGCTCTTATATCTGAACAAGGGATAGTGGGATCATCTACATCTGATCAAGGTTCTTTAGTACCTTTGGCATCTACAGCAGGGGTTGGGGGAACTTCCATATCGTCTTTCTCTGTAGAAGATATGACAAAGCTGTCTAAATCTTCATCAGGAACTGAAGCGCTTTTGCCATCATCTGAGTGCTCAGCCTCTAAACATTATGATCAGGCGAAGGTTGGACTTTTGCCATTGGGCCATGAAGATCACATAATTTTTCTGTCTCATCAAAGGTTTCTAGGAATGAGCAAATCTGCACAAGGGGCTCTAGAAAGTTTGCCATCTGCTCTAGTGGCCATCAACTTTCCAACTTGTCCTGAGAAGGCTAGTAAAATTTTGCTATCTGCCCAAAGTCAAACCCTCATTCAACATCTGTCACAGATGCCTTAAGACTTTGACAATGTAAAGAGGAAACTGAAGAATCTTTGTTCTGTTCCTTAGAAAATTCAAAGAAAACAGTATCTACAACAGCGGCTGAGGAACCTTCTGTAGCTAGCCCATGGCCTCCAGACTCTTTGATACCTACAAAAGATACCCTTGTTGATACCCTCTGAAACCTTCCCTATCTGCCCATGAAAGTCTGTGTCCATTGCCACCCACCTTAGAGGCTTTAGAGCTTCCCAGATTAAGGTGATCAAGGATCTGTGGGATCAAGTTCTCTCAGAACTTACAGTATATTCACATTATGATCAAGGTATCCCAAAGTCAAACTTTCCCAGAGGGAGCATATATAGATATTTATCCAATATAGAACAGTCAGTAAAATATTCTACATCATCCAAGTCAATTAGGATAACCAGGTCCTTACCGAAAAAGTTTGGGGAGAAGTCATCATCTGATCTATGTGCTCTGGAGCCTTATCAATCTGGACCAGGAGTTCTAGAGCATTTACTTTCTGCACAAAGGCCTCTGAAAGTTTTCATTTTGTTTCAAGGGATGTTGGATCCTTCAGGATCTAATCAAGAGTCTTTAGAACATTCTGAATCTTCCCATTGTATAGTGGAATCTCACCCATCTTTCAAAAGGGTCATGAGTATTTGAGACCTGTGGTAGTACCTGTGGAACCATTATCTCTTTCAGGGAAATTAGTAAAGTCTCATTCTGCTCCACAGTCTTTGGTGAATTCTCCATTATTTCAAATGACTTCAGATACTTCCCTAAATTTGCAAGGGGTTTTGGCACCCACACCTTCTTCACAAAGGGCTCTTGAAGGCACAAGAGTGGCACAAGAGTCCCTAGAACTTCTGGCCTCTATCCAAAGGAAAGGGATAAAATTTCATTCAGAACAAGATAATCTAGAATTGTCTATATCAGTGCAGGAGATAGCAGGAGCATCACCATATACCATGCGGGTTCAAGTATCTACTTCTTTTGCATTTATGAAGCCTGGAATGTTGCCATCTACACAAGGGGCTGAGAAACATTGTCTCCCAAAGGGGCTCTGGGGCAGCCCATATCCGAAACAAGGACTGTAGAAAATTTACCCTCTGATCACAGACCTATGAAAACTTCTACTTTTCAGAAGTCTTCTAGAAATTCTCTATCTCTCCAAGGTATGCTGAAACATGCACCATCTGGTATAGAGGCTCTGAGTCCTTCTTCACCTAGAGAGAGTATAAAAAACACTTTCTCATCTTCCTCAGGTAGTGTTAAACCATCCTCTGTACCAGGTGTTTTGGAACTACTGCTGGGCTTCTCCCAACTGTGTTTCTAAATACAGGAAACCTGGAACATTCTATGGCGATCCAACAAAATTTTAGTTATTTTTCCTCTACACCGGGTTCTCTAGAACACCCAAGTCTTTTCCAAAGGAAATTAGGCCACATGGTAGAAATCCAGGATACTTCACCATCTGTCCAAGGGAATACATGCCCTTTGATATTTCCCTCAGAACTTACAGGATATTCACAATATGATCAAGGATCTCATGAGAATTCATTATCCATTCCAAGCAATCTAGAACATTTGCTCCCTAGTAAACTTCACATACCTACTCAGGGAACTCCAGACCCTTCACCATATAATGAACAGTTTTTATAACATTCACCATCTTCCAAAGAGCATCTGGAATCCTCCAAACTTGACCAGTGCATACATAAGCATTTGTCTTCAAACTCAGATATTTGGAGAATGCCCCCATGTGTTCCAAATTCTATGGGAACATGGGCCCATGCCCAAGAATCTCTTGGGCTTTCCTCACTAACACAGGCAATTCCAGCCCCTCCCCTATCTTTGCAAAAAGCTGTGGGAACTTGCCTATATTCAAAAAAGACCCTGGAACTGAATGCAGCAGTAAAAGGTTCCCTAGAACTTTCACCATCTACTCAGGTGCCTCAACCCATTTCCATTAATGCAAAAGATACATTGGGACCTCCCATAACTGCACAGGGAACTGAAGAATATTTGGCTTCTACTGCAGGGACTTTAGGTCATAAGGACAGTGCACAGCAGAAATTAGATATTTCAACACCTGCCTCTAGTGGGCCTGGAATTATCCTTCCCTGCAGAAGGAACTTTGGCATCTTAGTCAACTGCCCATGGGGCTGTGGGACCTTAATTACCAGTCCCAGGGTCTCTTAAATGGTCCACACTTGAAGAAGACAATGATGAACCTGTGCCTTCTTCTTCTTCTTCTTCTTCTTCTTCTTCTTCTTCTTCTTCTTCTTCTTCTTCTTCTTCTTCTTCTTCTTCTTCTTCTTCTTCGTTTTTTTCGTTTATACAACACACATTTATTTGATACCTACTGTGTGAATCAGGTTTTCAAGGGCCCCGGAAGAAACAGAAGGATATGTGAGAACTGAGTTTTAAGTCATCAGACCAGTGTGGTCCAGGAAGGAAGGCCGGAGAGGTCTGGGGACACGCTGCGCAGGGAGAAAATGCCCGCTCACCAAGAAATCTCTAAATAGACCTGTGAATCCAAGCATCGCTCAATTTCGGATCTGCGCGGCCCGCCAGGCATGACGCAGGCTCTCTACCAGGGCTGACCACGGTCCCTGCGCTACAGCGGCTCAAAATCCCCAGGCTCTGAGACACCAGATGTGGAAAGAAATTCTAAGGCTGCTGCATGCAAGTCATGCAGGATATGAAGAAGTCTCTAGAGAATGTTCAATATCTGTGCAGGAAAACTTGAGTTCTTTACTTTCATCTCAAAGTGTTTTGGAACTTTCCGTATCATGAGAAGGAACTTTTGATCTCTCTACACCTACACAAGTTACTGTAGAACCTTGCCCTTCATGACAGGATTCTCTTGTGTCTTTGCAGTCTGGCCAAATAGTTCAACCAAGAGAAGGAACAGCTTCACACTCTTTGGAATCTATGCCATCTTCCAAAGATCATATGTCAAGTTCTTTATCTGCACAAGGGGCTATAGGACCTTCTCTTACTTCACATGGATTTCTTGGGTGTTTTCCATCTTCCCAAAAGATTCGACATATAGATCCAACTGTTTCAAATGCTCCAGGATCTACGAATTCTTCAAAAGGGTACATGGTAATCTCTTTATCTGGACAAGAAACTCTTGTGCCTTCATCATCTGCCTCAGGGCCCTGAGAAATTTCCACATCTGGTAAAGTTTGTTCAAGACTTTTGTTAGCCATTCAAAAAGCTGTAAAACATCACCTATCTTCCAAGGGGACTCTGCAAGTTTCCACATGTGCAGATGGCAGTCTAGGTATTTCCAATACTTCTCCAGGGAATTTGGGAATGTCATGATCTACTTCAGTGACTCTAGGATTTTCTTCCTCTGCCTAAATGGATTTAGTAGCATCACTACCTATCTCATCAACTCAGAGATCTTTCCGATCTGAACCGGGTCAAGGAACGTATACATCTGCCCAAGGGTCTCTGAAATATTCACCTGATATGCAGGGAAATACCAAACCTTTGACATACACTCAAGATGATCTAGGACTCAGGATTATTTCCCTGAAAAGTGTGGGAGGTTGCCAATTTGTCAAAGGGCCATTGAAATTGCTGCCACCATCTTCCCATTGGGAACTCAAAAACTGCTCTCTCTAGCTCATGGCCTGTAGCAAATTTGCTATCTCCTTCAGTATCTCCAGGACTTCTTTTTTTTTTTTTTTTCAATGAAGTTTATTCAGGAACCTTGAACAATCATCTGACCCTGGGGAAAGCCAGCCCACAGCTTAAATACCCTCTGGGTAGTCAACCGCAGCATGCCACGTGGGCAATGCAGATAGGTCCACATACATGGAAGCAAGCCAGATCCTCAGCCTTAGCCAAATGTGGAGTCATTCGTGACAGAAAGCACTCACCATCGGGAAGGTGGAAGGTGGAAACCAGATCCATCTTTAAGGCACGGCATTACCCAGCTCTCTACAGTTCCCCCTTTTTGTTTTAGATGAATCAGGCAAATAGAGGTCTGATCTCTGATATTAGAAATAAATTGGGACTTTGTTCTGATGTTCATTTAGGTGTCATCCACCCAAAGAGCATCAGACCCCTCAGATACCTTTTTCTCAGAGGCGGGACCTGAGGCATCAACCCGCACGCAATCAGACATGCTCTTCTCTGGGTCCAAAGTGGCTGACCCTGAGTGCAGTGCTTAGCCTTGCATCCTGAGCATAACATTTTAGCTTTTTATGGTAGCTAACCATGCTTGGGGAGACTTCCCTGCTTCAATGGCTGTAAAGGCCTGAATGGTCATGGCTGCATTATGCTGTTGTGAGACTCTAATCTTGCATATATACCACAGGCAAACCAAGGAGACCAACACCAGAAGGCCTGCTAACACTCCCATGCCCGCCCATTCCTTCAGATGATTCATGGCTGCAGCAATCCATGATGATAATCCTGTGGCTAGTCCTGCGTCCACTCTGGTAGAATTTACTGTCATAATGGCCACTCTCAGCTGCTCCATCGTAGTATTGAATTCTCCAGTCCAATTACCTAAAATATAGCTAGACAATTGTTTAGACAGATTTGCAGCACAGGGAAAATTCTCATGTTGTATGCTAGTGACTCAAAGTCCAGCATACTTTCATTGACAGCCAAGTTGAGCGATTTGCCATAGGGTATCAATTTGCTCCTGCACGAGGTCAATCCTCTGATTGAACACCATCAAGCCTCCTTTTATTTGAGCATTAATTCCTTTTTGTACATCTAAGGCATGAGCTACATTGGCTAAAAGGTTATTCATGGTCTGAGCAGTCTGCACAGTATGACTCCTGGCTAATGCCGCGGTGATAGCTCCAACAGCCACCAATGAGATGGCAGTAACAATGGCAGCTGAAATTCCAAGATCCCTTTTCTGTCTGAAGAGAGTCATAGCCTGAGGGGCATCAATGGGTACAGGCACCCAGCGAGGCATGCGAGTAACCAGCTAGTAAATTTACCAGAATTCCAGCATTGGGCAAAAAAGCAAGTATCATTACCACAATTACTTGGCTCTATCTGGCTAATAATGAATAGAAATGGGGGATATAGACAAACAGGTGTGGGCTTATAGGAAATATTATGAGAAGCTTTAACCCCCTCATTGGAACATCCTGCATCAGTTCTAGAACTAGCAGTGGTGGTGTCCGTGGTCTGAGTAGGTTCAGGAGACCATTGCCCCCAGGGGTGAGACGTGCTCCATGCCAATTGACTAACTCCATGTTTTCCTCCACTTTTGAAAGTCATTTAAGGTTCTTAAAATATTTTTTCTCTTTTTTTTTAATTTTTCCTCAATTACACTTTATTCATTCTGCATCCCCCCATAAGCCCTTCCCTCCTCCCCTCCAAATCCCACCCTCCCTCTTCTCTCTGCATGCATGCCACTCCACAAGTCCACTGATAGGGGAGGTTCTCCTCTCCTTTCTGAACTTCGTCTATCAGTTCACATCAAAAGTGGCTGCATTGTCCTCTACTATGGACTGGTAAGGCTGCTCCCCCTCAGGAGGAGGTGACTAAAGAGCAGGCCAGTCAGTTCATGTCAGAGGCAGTCCCTCTTCCCATTACTATGTAACCCAATTGGACTCTGAACTGCCCTGGGCTACATCAGTGCAGGGGTTCTGGGTTATCTCCAAGAATAGACCTTGGATGGACTTGAGTCTCTGGGAAGTTCCCTGTGTTCAAATTTTCTTCTTCTGTTGCTCTCCTTGTGGAGACCCTGTCCTCTCCAGCTCTTACTATTTTCCAGTTCTTACATAAAATTCCATTCACTCTGCCCATCAGTTGGCCATCAGGCTCAGCATCTGCTTTGATAGTCTGTAGGGCAGAGGCTTTCAGAGGCCCTCTGTGGTAGGTTCCTAGGTTGTTTCCTGTTTTCTTCTTCTTCTGATGTCCATACTCTTTGCCTTTCTGGATGGGGATTGGACATTTTAGTTAGGGTCCTCTCTCTTGCTTAGTTTCTTTAGATGCACAGATTTTAGTGGGCTTGTCCTATGTTGTATGTCTATATGAGTGAGTATATACCATGTGTGTCTTTTTGCTTCTGGGACAACTCACTCAGGATGATCTATTCCAGATCCCACCATTTACCTGCAAATTTCATGATTTCCTTATTTTTCATTGCTGAGTAATATTCCATTTTGTAGATGTACCACAATTTCTGCATCCATTCTTCAGTTGAGGGGCATCTGGGTTTTTTCCAGCTTCTGTCTATTACAAATAAAGCTGCTATAAACATGGTTGAACAAATTTTCTTTTTGGGTGCTTGAGCCTCTTTTGGATATATGCCCAGTAGTGGTATGGCTAGATCTTGGGGAAGCACTATTCCTAGTTGTCTGAGAAAATGCCAGATTGATTTCCAGAGTGGTTGTACAAGTTTACATTCCCACCAGCAGTGGAGAAGGGTTCCTCTTTCTCCACAACCTCTCCAACATGTGTTGTCACTTGAGTTTTTGATCTTGGCCATTCTCATGGGTGTAAGATGAAATCCTAGGGTTGTTTTGATTTGCATTTCTCTAATGGCTAGTGAGGTTGAGCATTTCTTTAAGTACTTCTCTGCCATTCTGTATTCCTCTACAGAGAATTCTCTGTTTAGCTCTGTTCCCCATTTTTTAAGTGGATTACTTGGTTTGCTGCTTTTCAGCTTCTTTAGTTCTTTATATACACTTGATATGAGTCCTCTGTCAGATAAAGGGTTGGTGAAGATTCTTTCCCAATCTGTAGGCGGTGGCTTTGTTTTGATGACAGTGTCCTTAGCTTTGCAGAAGCTTTTCAGTTTCATGAGGTCCCATTTATTGATTGTTGCTCTTAGAGCCTGTGCTGTTGGTGTTGTGTTCAGGAAGTTTTCCCCTGTACCAATGTTCTAGGGTATTCCCCACTTTATTTTCACGCTGCTTTAATGTGTCTGGTTTTATGTTGAGGTCTTTGATCCACTTGGACTTCATTGTTGTGCAGGGTGATAAGTATGGTTCTATTTTCATTTTTCTACATGTAGACATCCAGTTGGACCAGCACCATTTGTTGAAGATGCTATCTTTTTCCATTGTATGGTTTTGGCGTCTTTGTCAAATATCAGGTGTCCATAAATGTGTGGGTTTATTTCTGGGTCCTCTGTTCAGTTCTATTGATCCACCATTCTGTTTCTATGCCAGTACCATGCAGTTGTTAAAACTGTTGCTCTATAGTACAACTTAAGTTTGTTTTACAAATATGTGTGCGCTTGCATTTGGGGCATAGATGTTCAGGATTGTGAAATCTTCCTGGTTGATTTTTCCCTTGATGAATATGAATTGTCCTCTTCTATCTCTTTTGCTTGCTTTTATGTTGAAAGTCTATTTTATCAGATATTAGAATCGCTACTCCTGCTTTCTTCTTCAGTCCATTTGCTTGGAAAACTGTCTTTCAGCCCTTTTCTCTTAGGTGATATTTATCTTCGTGGTTTAGGTGTGTTTCTTTTATGCCACAAATTGTTGGGTCTTGTTTACACACACATTATTTTAGTCTGTGTCTTTTTATTGGAGAATCGAGTTCATTGATGTTAATAGAGATTAATGACCAGTGGCTGTTAGATCCTTTGGTATTGATGTTGGATATGGCAGTGTGTTTGTCTACTTTTTGTTTTTCTGTAGTGAGGTTATTTCCTCTGTTTTTTTGAAAGTAGCTAGTTTTCTTTTGTTGTATTTTTTCTTTTAGTATCTTTTTAAATGCTGGATGGCACAAGATGGCAGTGCTCAGATGACTCTTGTTCTTACCACAAACACAGCAAGATTGGGCAGTGACAAGCAGTCAGAACTCAATAACCTAAAACACAAGTGATTGTGCTTCCCAAGTGAGAGGTTATCCCATGGTGGGGGATTCAATCAGCTTCAAACTCACCCAGCTAAATAGTAGAAGTGATCTAGTTCCACCAGGTTCTTGATTGCCAGCCTAGAGCCATATGCTAGCATCCCTTGATCATTGTTCCAGACTGAACTGTGGGCACCACAACATCAGACACTGAGATTTCCAGTCAAGAGATAACCCTACAGTGCAGGAAACAATTGGGACTAACCTTAGGTCACCCAGACATTCCCTGGAAAATACCCGGGTCTCTGTGGGCACCCAGGAGCCAGAGCTAGAGCAGGGGACCCAGGCACCAGCACAGAGTCCTGCCTGTGCACTGCTGACTTGCTGCCCCAGATAGAACTGTGGGCCCTTGGGCACCAGTGACTGAGTTTCTCTGTGGAGTACAAACCCACAGGGAGGGGAAGAGAAGGTCTGATCTCAGAGCACTCAGCAGATACCACCACCCCAAAAAGGTCTCTAGAAAAATTACCCAGTTTCAGCATATGCCCACGCACCCAATCACCAGAATGGCGGGGCCATGAAAGTCTATGCCTGCAGGTTCTACTCACCATCCAAGACAGAACAGCTGTCCCCAAATCAAAGACTAGGTATTCCTCTTATGAGGAAACCCCACAGCATGGCAGATCAGATCATCAGGTCCAATGCTTAGGGCACCCAGTTCCAGAAGACTTACTGGATTCATGCAGACTCTGGGCTCTAGCCTTCTATTGCAGAGTTAAGTGACTTGCTCACTTGCCATTTTTGAGTACCGGTAGGGAACTTGGGCACACAGCTGCATCATCAGACCTACAAAAGCCAGAAAGCCATTACAGCAGCCCTCAGATATTGCTTCAAGTTTCAACCAGTTATCCCTAGCTACATGACAAAACTGTGGGATTCCCTGGTTCTTCAAGAGGGCTGCACCCAACAATTACACCTTAAGAGCAACAGCTGCTGCTCACTAAGATCAGAGCAGGAAACCCAGCAGCAGGACAGCCATCACCAGGACCTCTCCTGAAGAGAATAGAGCCTTCCTGAACATGACAGTTACCAAAAATGTCCATACATATGAAGTGAACTGTGACAATTCCTAAGAAGCACTACCATTTAGTTGACCATACCCAAAAAGCAGAAAAGAACTTCAGAACCCCACCAACTGGATTCTCCCAACCCAGGAGGCACCAGAAATTAACAGACAACACATGAGACAGAGAGATGGGTAGATGCCAGTGAAAAACTACAACCAAAAAAAGGCAAAGCAATATGGCATACCCAGAACCCAATTTTCTAGAAGCAAGTAGCCCTGGACACCCTAACATGAGTGAAATTCAAGATGACCTTACATCTATGCTTATGAAGAGGTTAATGGAGGAAGCAAATAAAATATGTAAAGAATTAGGGGAACAGATTATGGCTATCCATAAAGAAATACAGGAAGATGCAGCCAAACAGTTTGTGGCTTTCAGAGAGTAAATTATCAAATCACTGAAATAAATAAAAGAAACAGAGGAATGTTCAAAGAAACAGGCAAAGGAATTGAAGGAGAAACAGGAAAATACAGTCAGACAGGTGAAGGAAATCAACAAAAGGGCTCAAGATATGAGGAGAGAATTGGAAAAAATTAAAGAAAACACAAATAGACTACAAGAGATACAAAAAAACAATAGGCTACAAGAGATGGAAGAAATAATCTCAGGTGTGGAAGATACAATAGAAGAAATCAATATATCTGTCAAAGAAAATAATAAATCTAAAAATATCCTGACACAAACATTCTAAGAAATCCAAAACAACATAAAAAGACAAAACCTAAGAATAATAGGAATAGAGGAAAAAGAAGATTCCCTATTCCAAGGCCCAGAAAATATTTTAAACAAAATCATTGAAGAAAATTTCCCCAACTTAAAGGGGAGGCTTGTAAGAATATGAGAGGCCTACAGAACACCTAATAAATTAGACCATAATGAAAACCGTCCATCACATAATAATCAAAACACTAAGTATACAGAACAAAGAAAAACATTTTAAAAGCTACAAGAGAAAAAGGCCAACTAACATATAATGGCAAACTCATCAGAATCACACCTGACTTCTTAATAGAAACTATAAAAGCTAGAAGAGCCTGGATGGATATCATGCAGATGATAAGAAAACACAGTACAGCCTAGCCTACTGTACTCAGCAAAACTCTCAATCATCATAGACAGAGAAAACAAGATATTCAACGACAAAACCCAATTTCAACAATACCTACACACAATAATGGGAATTTTGAAGACAGGCCAAAAGTAAGAGAACAGGGCAGAACAGTAGCATTGCACACTATTTCTTACCCTTGAAGCTGTTTACAACAGGAATGATTGTTTGCAGATGGCTGAAGAGAGGCAATTTCCAACCCCATACTACCTCAGCAATGAAGGGATGAGATGAACTTTCAATAAGTGAGGTGTGTGTGTGTGTGTGTGTGTGTGTGTGTGTGTGTCTGTGAGTGTGTTTGTGTAGGAAAGAGGTTGATATAGGTGTCCTTCTCACCTGCCTTCTATATTCTGTTTCCCTGCCTTCTATATTCTGTTTCAAACTGGGTCACTATAAATCTAGAGCTAATTTACTGGCTGTTCAGAGCTAATTTACTGGCTGTAGAGTGAGACTTCAGGATCCTCCTACCTCCATTCCTAACGTTGTGATTACAGGCAGCAGCTTACACTTTTTGATTTTTATGTAAGTTCTCTGGATCTGAATTCAAGTCCTCTTGCCTATTCATCAAGCACTGTAGTAACTGAGTCTTTTCCACAACCCTGAGGACATTTATCTTTGTAGACACTGAGCCATTGTGTGTGCTTGCTGACAAATAGACTGAAGGTCTCCTGCAGGCTAAGAGAAGGATTTCCTGCTTTGTCACAGCCCTCATTCTTGATTCTAGAATATGTAATAATAATTCTTCATGGGAATTACTCCACACCAGATACTTAGATCCACTTCTATTTGAACCTGTGTGTTTGTCTAAATTCTATAGAGAATTCCTTGCTTGATTTGTTCACAAACAAAACATTGAGACATCATGGAACTTACCAAAGGATTCTGTCCTCAAACCTGTACATTCCAAGACAGATGTTCTTAGCTGTTACTCCATATGACTTTCTAATCTTTATTATGAGCTTTTCTTTTTTAAAAAATTTTATTAATTACACTTTATTCATTTTGTATCCCCCCATAACCCCCTCCCTTCTCCCCTGCAAATCCCACCCTCCCTCCCCTTTCTGCATGCATGCCACTCCCCAAGTCCACTGATAGGGGAGTTCTCCTCTCCTTTTTGATCTTTGTCTAACAGTTCTCATCAAAAGTGGCTGCATTGTCCTCTACTGTGGCCTGGTAAGGCTGCTCCCCCCTCAGGGGGAGTTGGTCAAAGAGCAGACCTTTTTGCATACTGTGCCTCCTTGGCCTCAGTGTACTCTTTCATCTGAAACTCACTTCTTCACGTTATTGGCATCTACCAGCACACAATAGCTACAATATCCACTATTCTTTTTGTTTATTGAATTGCTAGAAATAAGCTACCCTGCCTTTACCTGAGTTATTAATTTTCAGCTTGGACTATACATTTTAGTGTTTGTGACCAGCCCAAGCTCTGCTGATTTTAACAAATCAGAGTCTCTAGGGTGTGGTTGCCAAAGGTTGTAAAGTGTAGACAATGAGAAGCAGCTCAAGACCTTCCCACTCAAAAGGCACATTGCCAGTTTTTCAAAAGAGGCTCTACATGTTTCTTAGAGTAAAATTCCACTGGTGCCTGGCATCCTATCTGGAAACACAAATTGTTTTGTTTTTGTTTTTTGTTTTTCTAAGCTTTGTAATTGCGTGCTGATTGCACGGGCTGCTAGAAATATGCTCCCTTTGAATTTGAATCTCTTTGGAATTGAAAGATTCTGTCCATGGGTAGGCACAGACAAAGTAGAGCTGTCAGGGCTAGTATATGAAGTATCTTCCCAAACAAACACTGTGTTAATGGCTTGCTCCCCAAAGAAGAGCAATAAGAGGTAGGGCTTGGAGAAGTGACTGAGCCATGAACAGTCTGATTTTATTCATCATGACTCTATTGATGGGACCCAAATTTCATTATGCTACTGGGAAGGGTCCAAAAGTTCTAGAGGTTGGGCATAGTTAGAAGAAGTAGGTCACTGGAAAGACACCCATGGTGTCATTCTTTTTTTTTTTTTTTCAATTCCTTCCTCTCTGGAACCACTCCTGGCATTGAGGCACTTTGATCATGCTATGCTCCTTGCCTGGATGGTATGCCTTACCACACAGAGCCTAGAGACCTTCCATCCAGATGAAAAGACAATGAAATCTTTAAAACAAGGTACTCAACAAACCTTTCTAGGCATGATGGCACACTCCATTAACCCTCACTGAGGTAGGCATACCTCTGTGAGTTCAGGGCCTGACAGGGATTGTCACACTAGAAACCCTGTCTCAGAGAACCAACCTAGCTCTCACAGAAGCCCTTCTTTCTCCAGTTGTTTCTGCAGGTATTTTCATGATTTCCATAAGAAATGATTGCACAATCTGATTATTTGGTTATTTGTCCAGGGTTTTGCTTGGGTTTAGTACTAAAGGAAATATCAAGTGATTTACTAGGGCTGAAATTTCTCTGTTTATTACAAGCATGAAATGACAGGTTCAAAATCAATCCAGATCCCTCCAATCCTTTCTTGCACTCACCCTCATTCCAAGAAGACACTGAAGCAAATGCCTTCTAGCCTTGCCCTCTATTACACTGAAAAGCTGATGACAGCTTTTCAATCCCACTAAAGTACAGAGATTTGTTTCCAGATCCTTAGTCACTATACACAGTCAACAGTTATTGATTACCATAGCATAACATCATGCGGCAAAACCATAGTCTTTTTATCTTCTGCTAAAATTCTGGACCTCCCAGAGGCCTAAAAATAGAGCTTAGACTTACTGGCCATCACATGAGAAAATGTGACCCAATACCCAGAGAGAAAATTAAGGAAGCTGTGACTAGTGCACTTTGTGGAGATCAGTGTGGGAGGCTTCTGCTAGCTTGAAGAGTGCTTAGTTCAGATGTTGTGCCCAACAGGATAGATGGATTCTAAACATCACACTTTTGGAGAAGCCTGCAGCATAAGATTCATCTCTCTGCCTTTTAGTTATATTGGCAAAGTATATGTCTATATTGTTGATATTCTCAAAGAACCAGCTCTTGGTTTCTTTGGTTCTATGAATTGTTGATTTGTTTCTAATTCATTGATTTCTTCCCTGTGCTTGATTATTTACAGCCATCTACTCATTTTGAGTGTTTCTGCTTCCGTTTTTACCCCCTAGGGCTTTCAAGTGAGCTTTTAAGTTGCTTGTATGCATTGTTTCAAATTTGTTCTGTAAGGGGCTTAGTGCTAGGAACTTTCCCCTTTGCCTTGCTTTCATCATATCCCATAAGTTTGGGTATGTTGTGCCTTTATTATTATTGAATTCTAGGAAGTCTTTATTTTTTTTTCTTTATTTCATCTCTAACCTAGCTGTCATTGAATAGGAAGTTGTTCAGTTTCCATGCATATGGAGACTCTTTGCTCTTTCTGTTGCTGAAGTCAAGCTTTAGTCCATGGTGATCAGATAGGTAAAAAGCGAGTATTTCATTCTTCTTGTTTCTGCTTTGTGAACAACTGTATGGTCTATTTTTGAGAAAGTTCCATGAGGTGTTGAAAAGAAGGTATACTCTTTGGAATTTGGGTGTAATTTTCTGGAGACATTTATTAGGCCCATTTGATTTAGGGCCTCTCTAGGTGTTCTTATTTCACTGTTTGGCTTCTGTCTGGATGATTGGTCCTTTGGTGTGAGTGGAGTTAGACTTCCCCCACAGTTAAGGTGATAGTATCTGTATGCAGTTTCAGCTCCAATAATGTTTCATTTACAAATATAGATGCTCTTATATTTGGGTCATAGATGTTCAGAAATGTTAAATCTTCCCATGGATTTTTTCTTTGGTGAGAATCCAGTGCCCTTCCTCATCATTTTGAGTAATTTTGTTTTAAAGTCTAATTTATTCGATAGCTCCACCAGCTTGCTTTCTGGATCCATTTGCTTTAAAGACCATTTCTTAGTTCTATAGATTTAGTGTTTTGCCTATGATGTGACGTGGGGAGTTCCTTTTCTGGTTTAGTCTATTTGGGGTTCTGTAGGTGTCCTGTTTATTGACATCTGTTTCTTTAAGTTAGGGTAATTCTATGATTTCTTTGAAAATATTTACTGGACTTTGGAGCCTGGAATCTTTTTTTTTTTTTCTTCATCAATTCCTATTATTCTTTAATTTCACTATTTCATGGCCTCCTTGATTTCTTGGGTGTTTTGTGTTTGAGACCTTTCCCACATTTTCTTTTTCTTTGAGAGAAGTGTCAATTTCTGCAAGAGTATATTCAGCACCAGAGATTCTCCATTCCATCTCTTGTATTCTATTGGTGATGCTTAACTTTTTGGGTCCTGATCTTTTCTTTGGTTCTCCAATCCAGAGTTTTCTCTGTGTATTTTTTAATGATTCTAATTCTGCTTTCATGCCTTGCACCATTTCCTACATCTGTTTGAATGTGTATGCCTGTCTCTCTAAGATGGTCTCATTTTTTGTTTTTTGTTTGGCTCCTCTCATATGCCACTATTTTTGCCTCTATTGTTTCTCTATTTGTTTGGCTGTGTTTTCTCTGTATTTCTTTGAGAGCTCTGTTCATTTCCTCATTATTTGCTTCCATTTGTGTGGCTATTTCTTTGATTGTTTCTTCTTTATGTGTCTATAATAACTGGATAAGCATAACTTTCAAGTTGTTTTTCTGTGTTTCCAATGAATTGTAATATCCATTGATTTTGGGCGTTGCTGTTGAAGACATGATGTCCTGATTTATTTGGATGTGTTCTTATGCCTACCTCTGGCCATCTGTAAACTTCACTGTTTTTTCCTGGATCCTGCAGTTTAGACTGGTACCATCTTTGTCATTTTGATAATTCTTCAGGAAGACGAGAGAGTTAAAGTGGTTTGAGAGTGTGCATTGGTGATTCAGCTGTCCCTAAGGGAAGAAGATTCATGGGCCCAGAAGGTCAAATGCAGGTGAGCCTTTAAGTGTGCATGGATGTGTGCATTGAAGAACATGATGTTAGAGGATGTAGATGCCTGAAGTGTATGACAGGGTCACTGTGCAAACATCAAAGGGTTTGCAGGTACTTGGGGTGTTTCCAGGTGTAATTTGCTTGTGCAGATTCCCTGAATAGTATAGGAGAGTGGTATTCAGTTCTGTATGAGCTGAAGTACTTATTTCCTTGAGCTCCAATGGCAGACCCAGAGAACAGGGCTTCAATGTAAGGGACACTGTTCATCTATTTTTCACACTGGGTTCATGGGTTTGAGAGGTCTGATGTCTGGATGCAAGCTTAGGAACACCGGGATCTGGGCTCAGCAGGCACTTGAATGGACACTCACCTATCTCTATCTGATCAAATGGGAAAGCACAGAACCCCTGTTCTCTACTTTCACTTTTGGGCCTGCATGGTCTAATGCTATGGAAAGAGCTCTGTCAACTCAGTGGTGCTGCAGCCCCTGCCACACTTGGTAGTCCATTCGCAGAAGCTGGCACAGGTGCCTGCTTACCAAGTTCTAGGCAGCCACAACAGCAGTCCATGGACATAGGAGCTCTGGCGAGCCTGGTGTACCTGTGTTGCTTGAGGGGTTTGTCAGACTTTGGTCTCTGAACTGCTGACTGTCCACCACTAAGGGGTCTTGTGGCCCTTACAGTCACTGGCTGGAAGGCCATCTGTGGTCCTTACAAATGCTCCTGGACATGGAACTCAGGGGATTGGAACCATGGACCCTGAATTCAGAAGGTTGGTACCAAAGACCCAATTCCCAAAAAGCTGGTACCACAGATCAAGGACCTGGAATGCAGGTACAGCTGGAAGCCTCTGCTGAGGATCTAGGAGTCCTGCTGCTGCTGTCTCATCCCCATGTGGGGAGTTTCGTGCTAAGACTCTGGCACTGTGGGCTGGCTCCACTGAGGAGGAGGGAAGCAAGAAATGGGGACATGAAAGGAGTTTGAATGCTTGCTACTGCCTGTACCCAGTGAAGTCTGCTGGTGACCTGAATCTAAATGGCATCAGTTCATATGATGTCCCCTCTTGTTCAGAAATCCTTAATGTCAATTTTCTGGCTTCAGCTGCCCCACCGCTCAACAATTTTGGATTTTCAGTCCTCTACTTCTCATATAAGGTGAAAGCTGTTCACTGCCATAATGCATTGCCCCTCTGACATAGTGTCCTTTAAGGGGAATAAATTGTAGAGCATGTTATTCTATGTGGTAATTATTTGGTGTTCTTAATCAGAAGGAAAAATCTGCCTTGTTTTTTGTTGAAGAGCCTATCTTAGGCAGCTAGAGGGTGAAGTGGTAGGATTGGCAGATGGTTAATGAGAAGGTAAAGTTCTAAACTCTGTTGTTCACATGAGTGGGGGTGGGGGAATGGCTGGCTTATGGATTACAAGAGCTAAAGATGCCAAGGTAAAAGAAAGCAGGGCCCATGCTCCCCTCTTGAGATAGGATATTTTAGAGGTTCCATTTGACTGACCCAATATCCGATGTCTCCTTGGGCATGAGTGGTATGCTAGAGTGAGGTTTCCTAAGGCAGAATTCAAAGGATTGTCATGCTCTTGCTTTCAGGGCAAATTCTGAATACTTTTGGTCACAAAGGACATTTTTGCAGCCCAGGTTGTTACATGGGTTTTGTAAGAGACCTTCTCTTTCCCATTGTAAATTTCTGATTCTGCCTTGAAAACTGAGGGGCATTGTTGTTTTCCCTTTGTTGAGAATATGAAATTGTGAGTCACTGTTGTTCAAACTGAGAAGTTCTGATATCTTTTTCAGGGAAGAGGTTATACTCCAGTTCCCTTTTGCAATGGCTCATTTGTAAAAGGCATGGGGCTAAATGTGAATATTTGTGGTCTCCAAGAGCAGACGGATTATACAGGACAGTGTCCATATTGACACTGGAAGGCTGTGACTCTCCCCTGGTAAGAAAGGTAAGATCTCAGGTCAGCTGGATAACTTACATGTCTGACTATTTCTTGGATAGCAGGGATCAATGTGGCCATTTCTTTTGGAATTTGTGCATATATGAATCCCCATCAGACAGGAAACAGAGGCCTGGGCACCCCTTTGGCACATGTTATCTTTCACTCTGACAGAAAGTGCAGGTTTAAAACCCTCTTTAGTTAAATCCAGGTGTCTTTCATTCAATTGGGGTGATGAGCAAGGTTTTATGCCCGGATGGGATCTGTCTCCATCTGGAGAGGGCTTGAAGTCTTCTTGGTCTCTAGGAGAAGTTTCAGTGGATCCTTCAGTTTAAGGGTCATTCCTTTTTTTTTCTCCAGTGGAAGTACTATGTCTGCATGCCACTTGGGAAGAGATGGAATATCTGATGTTCCCTTAATGAGTAGTCCCATACCTTCTTCTATAGAGTTGGGAGGTGTTATGTTATCTTGTTTGTTTTTTGTTTTTGTTGTTTATTTTTGTTTTTGTTTTTCTCTCTTCTTTGATTCTGACTTGAAAGCTTGAAAGTCTGCTTGGTCAGAGAAGAAATTTTTCAATTTGATTTCAGTGGATTTGGAATTTCTATTTATATTCTTCTCCCTCTCAAATTAAAACTCCCATTTTCCTAGAAATCTCTTCACATCACTTGTGTCTTGTTTGTTCCCTCTTTAATTTCTTGGTTTTAATTTAACTAAAAATCTTTCAATTTCTTAGCATCTATAATTCTTCCAGGTTATGTAAATAGGTAGAATGATTTGGAGATAGGAACTTCACATAAGAACATTCCTCATTAGACTTTCTGAGTCAGTGAACCATACTCAATTTGATCTTTTCTAGTTCAATGTATTTACAGACAAATTTCATGAGCTTTCTTTACAGATAAATAGTATTTGATAGTATATATGTACCACATTTCTACTCATGGAACATTTATATAGTTTTTATTTCTTAGCCAATGTGAATAGAGCTACAATGAAAATGGCTAAGCTACTCTCTGTGGAGAAGAATGGAAAGCACTTTGGGCATATGCCAAGGAGTAGTAGTATAACTGGGTCATCTGTTACATTTGTTTTTAGCTTTTCAGAGTACTCTGCACTGATTTCCAGAGTTTTTCTTACCAGTAAGAATGAGCAAAGTTCCCTTTACTGAACATCTCCTCTCCCCCAACCTCAGTACTCCCTAATATTGGGACCATGCTAACACCCTATGGCATAACTATCTAAATGATTGAACTTGGTTGCCAAAGGTTTGTCCTCATTTTTTAAAGCTGTGGGAAAAAAAAAAAAAAAACAACAACATGTGAAATCTTGGTTAAGATCTTACACACAACATCCCACAATTTATTTCAAGCATTCATCTGGGAACACTAAGCCACTGACTCTCTAATGGTTATATGACCAGTACCAGGACATTGGACCACCTTGATGTCCAATTTCAGAAACCCACTGCCATCAATCATGCCCCCTTCTTTCCTGATGATGGCCTGCAGGTTTTCATTGATGAGTGTCACTAGATGCCAATGAGGCCTATTGATATTATGTCATATACCCAACCTGGGGCTGCCAAAGATGCTGTGGTTAAAAAAAATGGATTGCTCAAACACACAGATGCAGGGAGGACACCAGAGAGCAAGGGCTTTCTCCCAGAAACAGCTGGTAGGACAGTAGGTAACTAACAGTCACCTGGCATCTGGATCCAGAAACCTATAGTCATCTTGACCTTTGCTCCTCATGTACACTTCTAAGGTTTTGTTGTATGGGGAAAAAAGGTATATGTGGGAATTTATCTTTTGAGATAGGAATATAGAGTTAACAGTTATATTCATGCCATGTGGCTGCCCTTCCTAATTGCCAGAAATGGACTTTTCCATTGCAAAACTTGGGGTTGTTAAGTTGAGGCTTCCAGAAATCACAGAAATGAAAATATGAACATGCAACCCCTGTACTAACTAAGCAGACTGTCCACCAAAGACCACATTTACAGTCACTGAGGAGAGCCCAACATTAAAGAATTTATAATGGGATGAAGAGGACTTATAAGTGGACGTAACTTGGCTAATATCCAAAATTTATAACCCAGCTGTTCTGCCTCATGGATTAATTCATCAGGATAACAGTAATATTACCCAGGCCCTTAGACTAATTTGTGGGCATGTACTAATGCTTTGACTAAACAGATATTTCTGATGTTTTCCAAAATGCATGGACAGGATGGTCCAGGGCCCAGAAGCATCAAAATGTTGGTTATATTATCTTAAGAAAGTGGTCCTAAAAAACTGAAAAGGCTTAGGCATACTACTCTTGAAATAAAGGAAATTATGTCTGGGTTTGGGAAAAAAACAAAAACAAAAACAAAAACGGTTGTTTCTATGTTAAATGCTAACAAGAATATTAATAATAATAACAATAATAATCATGATGAAAATAATACATCTTGGAAACAAACAACAACAGACTCCAAGGGAGCAAGAGAAAGGCCTTATTAGATAATCATACCAGTCTATGATCTTTTGGTAACCTGGCCAACTACTTTGCTGTCATAATAATTGGGAATTAATTCAAATTGTGATTAAATTACAGGTCAGGTCCTGCAATTTAAATTCTCTATCCCATTGTATATTGATTCAGTAAAAATGGTGTTCATAGAATCAACCACACATTTATTTATTTATTTATTTATTTATTTATTTATTTATTTATTTTACTTTACATCTTTATGGCAGCCACTTTCCTCCTCTCCTACTGATTCCTCCATTCTTCTTCCCCATATCACTCCATCCCTATTCCACATTAAGAAGAACCCACTCTGTGCACCCCCAAGAGCACATCAAGACACATCAGGACTGAACATATCCTCTTCTCCACTGTGGCTTGTAGAGGAAGTTCAACTACAGGTAAGTGAATGAAGAATAGGCAGCAGAGTCCTTGTTAGCCAAACGCACACCTCTTTAGAGCAGCAAGAGTGCATGATTGCCTCATCAAGTGGGGAGTGTAAAAGGACTCCCCAAACTGCAGTAGGGCTTTTATTCAACCTCTCTCCCCTTGTACTCCAATTTCTTGCTGTTGTTGATGATGATAATGATCTTCAACCCTATAAACTGAGGTAGGACAAATGAAATTTCAAGGTTGTCTTTAATTGTATTCCCCTAATTACTGAGGACAAGGAACATATTTTGAGTTATTCTTAGGTATTTTTTCATCATTTGACATCTCTGTTCATATTTTTGTCTCATATTTTTTAAATCTTTTTAGACCAGATTTACAATATTTATCCCTAACATTTCTCCTGATGAAACTCCCATATACCACTCCTGAACCTCCTTCAAATTCATAGGCATAGATTTTAATTACATAAATATGTTTAATATTCATTACATTTTATTCAATTGGTGTGCCTGCTGTAGCTCCTTCCATTATTCTGCCCTCATCCAAAAGTCCCCCACTCTTCTCCTCTCATGCCCTTCTCCATGTCCATTGATAGGGGAGGTGCTCCTCCCCTTCTGTCTGACCCTAGTGTATAAGATCACATCAGGACTGGCTGCATTGTCTTCCTCTGTAGCCTGACAGGAATGCTCTGTCCTCATGGTGGGTGTCAAAGAGTCAACAACAGAGTTCGTGTCAGTGTCAGAAACTGTTCCCATTACTAGGGAACCAACTTGGATTCTGCGCTGCCATGGGCTACACCAGAGCACTGGTTATAGGTGATACCCATGAATGGTCCTTGGTTGGAGTATCAGTTTCAGAAAAAAATCTCTGTACACAGATATTTTTTTTTAATTTTCATTATTTAATGGAGACAGAATTTCAGTTTGGAAAGATTATAATGATCTGGAAATGGATGTTATTGAAATACACACTTGAAAAGAGGCATGATGATTGCAAGGGCGATGTCCTGTCCAGAACACAGTTCTTCATAGTGCCCTTACTGTCCTCCAGCTGTCACAGTCTGTCATCCTTTTTCTTTTTTTTCTTTATTAATTAAACTTTATTCATTTTGTATTTTCTCCGTGGTTCCCTCCCTCCTCCCATCCCAATCCCTCCCTTCCTCCAACCTCTGCATGCATGTCCCTCCCCAAATCCACTGATAGGGGAGGACTTCTTTTCCTTACTTCTAATCTTAGTCAATTAGGTTTCATCAGGAGTGGCTGCCTTGTCTTCTTCTGTGGCCTGTAATGGTGCTTCGCCCTCAGGGGGAGGTAATTAAAGAGCAGGCGAATCAGTTCATGTCAGAGACAGTCCCTACACCTATTACAATGGAACCCACTTGGGTACTGAACTGCCATGGGCTATGTCTGTGCAAGGGTCTTAGGTTATCTCCATTCATATTCTTTGGTGGGAATAGCAGGCTCAGGAAAGACTCCTGTGCTCAGATTTTTGGTTCTGTTGCTCTCCTTGTGAAGTTCCTGTTCTCTCCAGATCTTTCTGTTTCCCACTTCCTTCCTAAGATTCCCTGCACTCTGCCAAAAGGTTGCCCATAAGTCTAAACATCTACAATGATAGTCTGCAGGGCAGAGCTTTTCAAAGGTCCTCTGTGTCAGGCTCCTGAGTTGTTCCCTCTTTTTTCCTTCTTCTGATGTCCACCCTCTTTGCCTTTATGCATAGGAACTGAACATTTTAGCAAGAGTCCTCCCTCTTGATTAGATTCTTTAAGTGTACAGATTTTAGTAGGTTTATCCTATATTGTATGTCTATATGAGCGAGTATTTATCGTGTGCATCTTTCTGCTTCTGGGATAACTGACTCAGGATGACTTTTTCCAGATCTCACCATTTCCTGCAAATTTCATGATTTACTAGTTTTATATTGCTGAGTAATATTCTATTGTGTAGATATACCACAATTTGTGCATCCATTCCTCCACTGAGGAGCACCTGAGCTGTTTCCAGCTTCTGGCTATTACAAATTAGGCTGCTACAAACATGGTTGAGCAAATGTGCTTACTGTGTACTTGGGAATATTTTGGATATATGCCTAGGAGTGGTATAGCTGGATCTTGATGAAGCTCTATTCCTAGTTGTCTGAGAAAGCACCAGATTGCTTTCCAGAGTGGTTGTACAAGATTACATTCCCACCAGCAGTGGAGGAGGGTTTCCCTTTCTCCACAACCTCTCCAGCATGTGTTGTCTTTGAGTTTTTGATCTTAGCCATTCTGATGGGTGTAAGGTGAAATCTTAGGGTCATTTTGATTTGCATTTCCCTGATGCCTAATGAAGTTGAGCATCTCTAGAAATGTTTCTCTGCCATTCGTTATTCCTCTGCAAAGAATTCTCTGTTTAGCTCTGTACCCAATTTTGAAATTGGATTACTTGATTTTTTGCTGTTTAACTTCTTTAGTTATTTGTATATACTGGATATTAGCCCATTGTCATATATAGGGTTGGTGAAGAACTTTTCCTAATATGTAGTCTGTCATTTGGTTCTGAGGACAGTGTCCTTTGCTTTACAGAAGCTTTTTAGTTTCATGAGGTCCCATTTATTGATAGTTGCTCTTAGAGCCTGTGCTGTTGGTGTTCTGTTCAGGAAGTTGTCTCCTGTGCCAATGAGTTCAAAGGTATTCCCCACTTTTTTTTTTCTAAGTGGTTTAGTGTGTCTTGTTTTATGTTAAGGTCTTTGATCCACTTGGACTTCATTTTTGTGCAGGGTGATAAGTATGGATCTATTTGCATTTTTCTACATGTAGACTTCCAGATGGACCAGCACCATTTGTTGAAGATGCTGGTTTCTTTTTGTTGTTGTTGTTGTTTTTTTTTTCATTGTATGGATTTGGCATCTTTGTCAAAAATCAGGTGTCCATAAGTGTGTGGATTTATGTCAGGGTCTTTTATTTGATTCCATTGATCCACCAGTCTGTTTCTATGCCAGTACCGTGCAGTTTTTAGTATTGTTCCTCTATACTACAGCTTGAGATCAGGGATGGAGATACCTCCTGAAGATCTTTTACTCTAAAGAATTGTTTTAGCAATTCTGGGTTTCTTGTTGTTCCATATGAAGGTGAGAATTCTTTTTTCAAGGTCTGTAAAAAAATTGTATTGGTAATTTGATAGGAATTGCATTGAATCTGTAGATTGCTTTGGGTAAGATGGCCATTTTTACTATATTTATCCTGCCAAGCCATGAGCATGAGAAATCTTTCCATCTTTTGATACCTTCTTCTAATTTTTTCTTCAGAGACTGGAAATTTTTCCATACAAGTCTTTGACTTGCTTGGTTAGGTTCACACCAAGGTACTTTATGTCCTTTGTGTCTATTGTGAAGGGTGTTGTTTCCATAATTTCTTTCCTGGCCCTTTTGTCCTTTGTATACAGGAAGGCTACTGATTTTTTTGAGTTAATTTTGTATCCAGCCACTTTTCTGAAGATGTTAATCATCTGTAGGATTTCTCTGGTAGAATTTTTGTGGTCAATCAGGTATACTATCATATCATCTACAATGAGTGATATTTTGACTTCTTTTTTTTTTCCAATTTGTATCCCCTTGATCCCTTTCAATTTTCTTATTGCTCTGTCTAGGACTTCAAGAACGTTTAAAAGATATGAAGAGAGTGGACAGCCTTCCCTTGTCCCTGATTTCAGTGGGATTGTTTTAAGTTTCTCTCCATTGAGTTTGATGTCGGCTATAGGCTTGCTCTTTATCGCCTTTACTATGTTCACATAAGTGCCTTTTATACCTGATCTCTCCAATACTTTAAACATAAATGGATGTTGGATTTTCTTAAATGATTTTTCAAGGTCTAAGGAGATGATCATGTGTTTTTTCTCCTTCAGTTTATTTATGTGTTGGATTACAATGATGTATTTCCATATATTGAACCACCCCTGCATGTCTGGGATAAAGCCGACTTGGTCTTAGTGGATGATGTCTTTGATGTGTACTTGGATTCATTTTGCAATTATTTTGTTGAGTATTTTTCCATCAATGTTCATGAGGGAGATTGGCCTGAAATTCTCTTTCTTTGTTGGGTCTTTGTGAGGTTTAGGTACCAAGGTGACTGTGCCTTCATAGAATGAGTTTGGTACTGTTCCTTCTGTTTCTATCTTGTGGAATAGTTTGGAGATTGTTGTTAGCTCTTCTTTGAAGGTCTGATAGAATTCGGCGCTGATAACATCTGTCCCTGGGCTTTTTTTTTTTTGGCATGGTAGACTTTTGATGACAGCTTCTATTTCCTTAGGGGATATAAGATTATAAAATTGGTTTACTTGGTCTTGATTCAGGTTTGGCATGTAGAATCAGTGGAGAAAATTGTCCATTTCATTTAGATTTTCAAATTTTGTAGCATATAGACTTTTAAAGTAAGACCTAATTATTATTTGGTTATGTCCCCCTTTTCATTTTAGATTTTGTTGATTTTGATAGTTTGTCTCTGCCTTTTAGTTTGGTTAATGGTTTTTCTATCTTGTTGATTTTCTCAAAGAACCAGCTCTTGGTTTTATTGACTCTTTGAATTATTTGTTTCTAATTCATTGATTTCAGCCATGAGTTTGATTATTTCCAGCAGTCTGCTCCTCTTGGGCATTTCTGTTTCTTTTTTTTTTCTAGGACTTTTAAGTGAACCATTAAGTTGCTTGCATGAGATGTTTCAAATTTCTTTTTGAAGGCACTTAGTGCTATGAACTTTCTTCTTAACACTGCTTTCATTGTGTTCCATAAGTTTGGGTATGTTGTGCCTTCATTTTCATTGAATTCTAGGAAGTCTTTAATTTCTTTCTTTATTTCTTCTTTGACCCAGCTGTCATTTAGAAGCAAGTTGTTCAGTGACCATGTGTGTGTAGGCCTTTTGCTATTTTTGTCATTGAGGTCCAGTTTTAGTCCATGGTGATCCATAGGATACAAGGAATTAGTTCAATCTTCTTGTATCTGTTTAGGCTTGCTTTGTGACCAACAATGTGGTCTATTTTGGAGATGTTTCCATGAGGTGCTGAATAGAAGGTAAATTCTTTTGTGTATGGGTGAAATGTTCTGTAGATGTCTGTGAGGTCCATTTGATTCATAACCTCTGTCAGAGTTATTGATTCTTTGTTTAATTTCTGTTTTGTTGACCTGTCCTTTGTTGAGAGTGGGGTGTTGAAGTCTCCCACTATTAATTAATGTGTGGGGTCTATGTGTGGTTTAAGTTTTATTAAAGTTTCTTTTACAAATGTGTGCCCTTGCATTTAGGGCATAGATGTTCAGGATTGTGATATCTTTCTTGTGGATTTTTCCCTTGATGAGTATGAAGTGTCCTTCTCTATCTCTTTTGATTGATTTTGGTTAAAAATCTACTTTATTAGATATTAGAATGGCTACTCCCGCTTGCTTCATGGCCCATTTGCTTAGAAAACCATCTTCCAGCCCTTTTCTCTCAGGTAATGTTTACCTATCTGGTTTATATGTGTTTCTTTCATGCAACAGATTATTGGGTCTTGTTTACACATCCATTCTGTTATTCTGTGTCTTTTTATTGTAGAATCCAATCCATTGATGTTAAGGGAGATTAATGAGCAGTGGCTGTTATTTCCTTTGTTATTGATGTTGGCTATGGCAGTGTGTTTGGCTACTTTTGTTTTGCTGTAGTGAGGTTATTTATTTCCTTCAATTTCTTGAAAATAGTTTTCTTGCGTTGTATTTTTCCTTCTAGTATCTTCTGTAATGCAGCATTTGTGTGTAGGTATTATTGAAATTTGTTTTTGTAGTTGAAAATCTTGTTTTCTCCATCTATGAGGACTGAGAGTTTTTCTGATTACATTAGCCTAGGCTGACTGACATTTATGTTCTCTTAGGGTCTGCATGATATCTGTCCAGGCTCTTCTGGCTTTCGTAGTTTTTGTTGAGAAGTCAGGTGTGATTTTGATGGGTTAGCCATTGTATGTTACTTGGTGTTTTTCCCTTGCAGCTTTTAGTATTTTTTCTTTGTTCTTTATACTTACTGTTTTGATTATTATGAGATGGGAGGATTTTCTTTTCTGGTCTAATTTTTTAGGTGTTCTGTAGGCCTCTTGTATTCTTATAGGTCTCCCCTTTAAGTTGGGGAAATTTTCTTCAATGGTTTTGTTACCACCATGGGGTATCCTCTCACCTGGGAAACACAATCACTTGTGTTTTATGGCCACGATTTCTGACTGCTGGTTACTGTGCCAATCCTGCTGTGCTGCTGGTCAGAATGAGAGTTGTTCCGAGCACCGCCAGCCTGCCCTGCCCTGTCCTATTTTGCTTCTTTTGCTCTCCTTGTGGAGGTCCTGTCCTCTCCAAGTGTTACTATGTTCCCTATCTGTTGTAAAGATTTCTGTACTCTGCACTCTACCCCAAGATTGGGTATGAGTCTCACCATCTTCTTTTGTACAGTGCAGTACGTTTTTTTTCCTATTTTCTTTTTTTCTCCTTCCTCCCATGACCATCCTATTTCCCTTTTGAGTGTTGATTGATCATTTTACCCAGGGTCATTCTTCTTGCTAAGCATCTTTATGTGTACTGATTTTACTTTTTTTATCCTACATTATGTCTATTTTTCTCTTATGAGTGAGTGTATATTGAGTGTGTCTTTCTGCTTCTGTGATACCTCACTAAGGATGATCTTTTCTAGACAACACCTTTTGCCTGAAATATTCATGATTTTTTAATTGCTGAGTAGTATTCTACTGTGAATATGTACCACTATTTCTGTATCCTTTCCTCCAATGAGGAACATTTTTTCCTGTTTCTATTTATGTATAAAGCTGCTATGAACATACTTGAGTAAGTTGTTGTGTACTTGAGCATATATAGGATATATACCTAGGAGTGGTCTAGCTGGATCTTGAGGAATTGATATTAATAAAGGTCTGAGAATTCACCAGAAAGATTTCAAGTGTGGTTTTACTAGATGACATTCCAACCAGCAATGGGGAAGGGTTTTCCTTTCTTTATGTCCTCTCAGCACGTATTATCACTTCAAATTTTTTAATATGTCATTTAGGTATTTTGCTGCTTTTTTTCTGATCTCAGAGCACTCAGCTGATACCACCACCCTGAAAAGGTCTTGGGAAATGTTACACAGTTTTGGCAGATGCCCAGGTACCCAATCCCAAGAAAAGAGTAGCCACATAAGTCTGTGCCTCAGGTTCTACTCACCATCACAGACAGAAAGGCTATCCCCAAATCAAAGACTGAATTACGGATGTTCATCCTCTGTCTTATTAATACCTTGAAGAGAATCTTCCATATTCTATGGGATGTCATTTCTTGAGTTGTTTAACTGTACTTAAACTAAAATACTTTCATTAAGTCCCATATGTCAGCACTAATTTTGGGGAATATCTGGTCCTTTTTAGAAAAGCCATTCCATTATGGGGTTTTAACCAGAGGAGACTACATGTACATGGGTTTAAGCTGATAGAAAGTCTCTTGTAGCTAGTTATCAACTACACTAGGTGTTCATGATTTCTTTGTAACCCTGATCCCTTCTCAGGGTGAATGTTTGAGCAAATTCCTATGTGCTCACTTGGCATCCTTAAGTCTATCCAGTGTTTCCAGAATAAGAATATTGTTTGTTTGATTGTTTTTGTCTGATTACAAGAAGATCTATCATGTATACATGGCAAAGCTTTTTCAACCCACAGGAAGCATTCTTTCCCTTGAAGACCAAGCCTTCAGGATCCTACCACTATATTGCCCAGAATTTCTGTGCTGTAACCTAGAAGAAAACCACTCTCACTGTTGCTTGGAGACACTACCACCATCACTTCAAGCCTATTCTCCCCCTCTAAAAAGCATCCTAGAAGCTTCCATCCTAGTTTATATAACAGAGCTTCCTTAGGTTGGGCCTGATCTGATTTCAAAAGGTTTCATAGAAGCAACAGCCAAGGATGGGTTATGGCACAGCTCATAGTGATAGCATGCAATTCGTTGGATAGGTGGGATAGGTCAGATAGGTTAAGCCACACAAACACACACACACACCGACACACACACACACATATATAATGTATACAAACTTGCCTGAAGAAATATAGACCGTGTGCCTACCTTTGCTGATTTGGAGTAATTGAGACCTACTTGGCTTTTCCTACAGATCCAATGGTCCTTCTCTGTGTCTACTCTGAGATGTGTCCCCTAAATTCCACAGTCTATGCCCACTGTGGCCATGCTTCTTGACTCTCTGGGTAATAGCTTCCTGTACAACTTATATTAGACACACATGAAAACACACATATGCATAAGAATGCACACAGACACAGACATGCAGGCAAAAGCACAACAACATAAAGAAAGACACCATAATAATCAGGGCCATAGTTTGGGAGCCTAAGGATGAAAAAAAGAAAAAAATGTCTAGATGAGATTGCCTGGGTGTCTCACATTTTACCTCTGAATGATTGGATTATGATGGATTATTGGTGAGGTAAACCACATAAAATGTAATTGTAAATATTCATCGAGTAATAAGGTTTATAATGATGATACAATTTGCACTTATAAATAAAAGTTTATGTAATCCTTTAAGTTTTACTATATAGCCTTAGGATTTGTTAGATAAGTGAATAGTAATTTCATCTGATCTCTGATCCTCAAGATGAACATGATAGAAAGAAAGACAGATGCCACAACATGTACTTCTGACTCCTATATGCATATGATACATTAAACACAACACTTCAGATAGCTAGATGGATATATAGATAGATAGGTTAATTGATAGGTACTTTGATGATAGAGAAATAGTAGATAGCTGAATAGCTACCTAGTTACAAGGATACATATATTCTTAGAGATAGATCAATGGATAGAAAGAGGGATGCACACACAGACTGATGACACAGAGATAGTTGCAACATAACTACCTACCTATGTACATTGATGATAGATAGACAGTCAGATGTAATGATAAACTACGAAAATCATGGTGTCTTTAACTTCATAAAGATACACTAAGCATTAATTAGTATCCCTAATTAAGACACAATGATTGGACATTCAAACTTCAAAATTGTCCACAAACACAAACACATATAAATATAAAGATAAATTAAAAAATAAAACAACAACCATAATGTCCAATTGATAAACAAAGATTTGTTTAGTAATAAGTCTGTCCATTGTTGCTGGCTATATTCAGGAATTATACTCAGGAACTCTTCTTCACTCTTCGTAAGTGCTTCAGTTATTAATGTGTACCAACTGATGCTTAAATTCCACTAGCTAGCACTGCTACTGAAGGTATTTATGACGCTCAAGATATTTAGCCACACAACTTCAGCTCTAGAGTACAGCAATTAAAGACAAAACTACAATAAAAAGATCTTCCATATAAGATTAATGAATTAGATTAATAATTAGAGAAAAAACTGAACACAGAACAGAAAACTGTATACGCATAATATATATATTCAAGTGAATACTGGTTATAATGTGAATATTGGTTAAAATATTTACATTTGTAAATTAGAATCACATAGCAGTATGTCTTTGAAACAAAAGGGAAGAAGATAGGCATTCATTGTGATTTCCAAATAAGCCGAAAATGTGAAATACTTGAGCATTTGGTTGCTGGTTTGAATGCCTGCAGATATATATATATATATATATATATATATATATATATATATATATATATTCGATCTGAACACCATTCCCAGAGTGTGGTGGGATGTGCTAGACTTGTCAGGCCAGCGCTTTTGCATTCAAACACGAAGGTCTGTACACCAAAGTTGAGCCCAATCCACCAATCCATTAATGATGAATGTTATGAAGATGATGAATGGCATCCAGTCTCTTCTTGCTACTATTAACCTAAACCTGAATGAATGAATATTATATTGTCAATAAGGAAAATGCCCAGCTCTTTGGCTACATTGTGTAAATGTGGGTTCTCTTTTAGCAGAGTGGAGTAGTATACCTGCTGGATCAGAAGGTAAAATAGGCTCCATTTGGATAATGCTGTTCCTAGGAAGAAACCACAAAATAAAAAAAAATGAAGGTCTGAAGTTCCCTTGATTAGAAGTAGTGGTGTTTGAAGAACCCAGTAGTTAGAATATTTTTATGAAACACTTGGTTAATGTGGCCAAAATTGAAGGACTCATAGTGACAAGATGAATTTCCCCCAAACTACTCAGAGACTTACAGACTAGATCAGTGCGTGAGAGGTGAAAGGTCTCAGGCTTGCCAATGGGCAAGGTGAAGAAAGGAGACCCCAAGAGGCATGGAGAAAGCCCAAGACTTTCAGGGTTAGTGGGGAAATATTTGACACCTTCTTGCAGAATGGAGGTAAACATGTTAGAGTTAAACTAGCATGTTGAGTTTGGTAGAATTGGAAATTGCAAACTGTCTCCCTCACATGAGGCCAGTGTTCCAAAGAACCTCATGCGTAGATGTCATTGCAGTACTGTCTTATCAAATTCCAGCTCCTCATCAGAAATTAGAATGTCTCTCTGCTGTAGTGAATGTGGTGCCAGTTCAGGCAGTACTCTGAGTGTTTCTCGAAAAGTCTGGATGACAGTCCAGTGCTGGTTTTCCTTCTCAAGCATATGTTCAGCTGCTCTGGAATAGGTGTAAATGATGGGCAGACATCATTTTGCTTTCTTTCTTGAAGCAAGGATCTGTGTTTATGGGCTCTACTTACTACTCTTGGGCTTTGGTACTTTAAGCCTGAGTTTCTGGAGGTCATTTTAGGTGAAGAAAAATATTCTAGGCCCTGAAGTTTGGGTTGAGAATGTATGAGTGCCTGAAACAGAGGAATACAGTGTGAGGAGTTCCTGATTGGTCAATAATGCATCCTGGAAGACCACCTGGATGAAATGAGGAGATGTATGTTCCCTTGGAAATGCAGAGACAGTATATTGGTAGACCATGGTTCAAAACAGAAGTATCTGAGCTGCAATTACATTGTTCTAGTAATTCCATTCTCATGGAGGCATATTTAGAAGGTCAGAGAAACTTTGGATATTAAGGAGGGAAGGTATCTTTTACCACAGGCATGTCAGAAATCCCAGTGCTCAAAAAAGGAATTGTTGTGGAATGGATGGAGAGTGGGGATAGTATAAAATGTGCTTCATGAAAGAGGATACTTTGGGGTATTTGACTTCTTTGGTTTGGTACTGTAAATCCAAATTCCCTGTAGGCACAAGGGGATTTCTTTCTCTGTGGACAGGTAATAGATATAAGAAACTCTACTTCAGATGGATGTGATAGAAGGTTTTCAGGATAATGGAATAACTTCAGGCTCTCTATGTCATAGACTTGCAGCCCTTGTGAGCAAAAGCTAAAGTTTGATTGATAACTTGAGAATATATAGTGGTCCTGGCACTCACTGCTTCATTAGCTCCAAAATAAAAAAAAAATCACAATTTACACAACACATCTTCTGAATATCTCTGACAGGCATGGCAGCCTTCTTACATATCCTATGGGTTTTGTGCAAGGCCTGGTAAAAATTACTGCATTTTTCAACAGGTTGAATGGTTATCTTTGGCCCAAAAAGCCTTTGGTCAGATTAAATAAGCCCATAGCCCATTTCTTCAGAGTGGTAGTGACAATGGAATACTCAGAAGTGTCTTGGTTTGAGGGGAGTGACACCATCCATATTTGGCAGAATAGGAATATTCATTCACTGCTGTCCAGATGGGGAAGCTCATGGGATATCTTAGTATTGGAGGAACTTTCTGGTTCTGCTTACTAGCTTCCAACTATATTTTCCAATACAAGCATGCATATGCTCAGTGAATTCTGTGAGTGTCTAGGCTATGAACATAACAATCTTCCAACAAGTTAAGTGCTTCTACATGTACTGATGTTGCCCCAACTTTGATGCAGATAGCAAGAGCTCTGATTTCAGTTTTCAAACTTCTGTTCTATTATCTAAAAGAGGATGGTAGTAAGATCCAACTGGTTGCCTATATGCTATAGATTAATTTTGACATGGTGGGATGTTAAGTCTGAAGTACTCTTATTTAATAGTGCCATGTCAGAGGCATGAACAGATGCAAACCTCCAGTGATTCTTTAGTCATATAATGGGATCTGCAACAGGGTCTAGCTTGAGAGCCTGCTCAATGTACATAGATTTCCCAGATCCCCTGCTGCAGAAACTGAATGTCAGAAATATTCTTGTTGGATTTAGATGGACAATTGGTCCACAAACATATTTAGAAGATTGGGGTGTTTAATAGTGTTTAGTGAAGAGTGAGAAGTATAAGGGCCACTTGTTCTGAAAAGGAAAAAAAAATCAGAGGGTAGCAATAGGACTATATAAGTACGACATATCACAAAATATATGTATTAGGGCTCAATAGGCAAGTGGCTGGTAGGACAATACTAGTCCTAACAGAGTTCTGACATTGTTTTCAATATAATGAGAAGAAATATGCTAAATTTGGGGAAAAAAAGGAAAAAAAAAAAAACTCAGTCCCAGTGAAAGGAAGGAAAACTGTTGAAAAAGGAGAAAGACTCTCTCTACTTCACCGAAGGTGAAGGTCCCACACATATTTCTGGTGAGAGAATGTCCCAGGTACCTTATACAGGGGAAGAAAATTCCCATCACAGAACTTTTAGAGTCCTATAATTTCATAGTTTGTATTCATTCTGGGAGAGATATGACATCAACTTATGCCTTCTTCCAAAGGAGTGCATGACTCTCACTGGCTAGCTTGCTTCCTCTAGTTTGCATTTCAGCAGTCAAGATCCAGGCAGAAATGTTGAAGTTATCTATATTTAAAGAATGACCTGAAGGGAGATGGCTCTGATTGTTAAACTTGGGCTATGAAACCTTAAACCAGAGTGGACTGGAATCCATTGATGTTTATAGAGTGAGTCTCTCATGAAAATGTAAATGATCTGTTTGGTGTGACATGATCTTGCCATATGTGGGAAGGTCATAGGCGTGATTCTTGAGAAGAAGATTTGTTGGGACAAGAGTATAGAAGCACAGGAATTTACCAGAATCCCTCAGGGTTAAGATGAATCTCCTAGGTTGCCTTGGGAATTGGAAGAACTTACAGCAGTAACTTATCAGGTCCAAACATGGTCACAAGTGATAGTAATCCTGTATTCTAGGACTCTGGGGCATACTTGCCACCCATCAGAGCACTTTTTTCTTACTGACTCTGTTTCCTCAACAAGTCTGTCATCAACAGCAGAGGCAAAGACAACAAAGATGGGATTTCTCATTTAAGGTGATAATCTGAAAGGTAGAAAGTTTTCAGTCAGGACTTAAATATTTGCAGTCATATCCCAGGAAGTCAGTTCACTGTGGTCTTCCTTCCCTTTGCTCTTTCGGGCATGCCTGTCCACTGAAGTCAGAGGGAACCTATTAGGAACACCTAGAGAAATAGACACAAGGTTTCTATGTATGGAGGAGTTATCTCCAAGGGAAAAAAATGTCAGGTGGTATTGATTTAAAATTCTGTTGAGAACTACATAATAGTGGCTTGCAGGCCACTGTAATAGTCAGAGAATCTGCCCATGCATACTGCTCCCAATAAAAGCACATGCAAATAGCATCAGCCTCACATTCCTTACTTAGGCAAAACTGAAACCACAATGCACATTCCCAAACCAGTGAATCTCTCTCATCTTCCTGAAAAAAAATTCCAGAAAACAGAAAGAGATGATCATAGCCCAAACTACAAACTTGAGAAACAAACAGTGAGGGTTATAAAGAACCCGATGGCTAGAGGAAGACATAAGAACACACCCAACAAAAATCAGGACATAATAACCTCACCAGCAACCCCACAAACCAATGGACACTTCAATTCACTAGATATACAAGAAAATGACCTCAAAACTATGTTTCTCCAGGTAGTAGAGGCCCATAAAGATGAAATGAACAAAGCCCTCAGAGAAATAGCCACAGAAATCAAGACTAAGAAAGAGGAAACAAATAGAGCTCTCAGAGAAATGACCACAAAAATTGAGGCAAACAAAGAAGAACTGAACAAAGCTCTCAAAGAAATGTCCACACAAATGAAGGCAAATAAAGAAGAAATAAACAAAGCTCTCATAGAAATACAGGCAATTATGGCCAAAGAAGTAGAGGCACAATTAGTGATACATAGAGAGGAAACTGACAAAAAAAAAAGTAAAAGCTGTCATTGAAAAGCAGGACTCCACTTTCAAACAGATGAAGGAAATGGTGCAAGACATGAAAACAGAATTAGAGTCAATAAAGAAAACACAAACAGAAAAAAACCTGGAGCTGGAGAACATAGAGAAAAGATCAGGAACTACAAAGGTAAGCCTCACGAACAGCATACAAGAGATGGAATCTCAGAAAAATCTCTGAGAAAGAATCTCAGGAGACAAAGATACACTTGTGGAAATTGACATGTCTCTCAAAGAAAAAAATAAAATCAGAAAAGTTCTAAATACAAAACATCTAAGAAATCAAGGACACCATGAAAAGACAAAATCTAAGAATAATAGGAGTAGAAGAAAAAGAAGACATCAGACTCAAAGGTCCGGAAAATATTTTCAGGAAAATTATAGAAGAAAACTTTCCCAGAAGGAGATGTCCATAAACATACAAGAGGCCTACAGAACACCAAGTAGACAAAACCAGAAAAGAAATTCTTCATGTCACATCATAGTCAAAAAATTGAATTTAAAAAACACAAAAAATACTAAAAGCAGGAAGGAAAAAATGCCAAGTAACATATGAAGGTAGACCTATGAGAATCACAACAGATTTGTCAACAGAAACTATGAAAGCCAGAAGGGCCTGGACAGAAATCATACAGTCCTTAAGGGACCACAGATTCCAACCCAGACTACTATACCCAGCAAAACTTTCAATCAACATAGATGGAGAATTCAAAATATTCCATAACAAAACCAAATTTAAACAATATCTACATAGTAACCCAGCTCTACAGAAGTTACTAGAAGGGAAACTCCAAACCAAGGAAAACAACTAAATCCGAGGAAACAAAGGAAATAGATAACTACACACACACACAAAAAAAAGAATGCAAACAATGAAATTCGGTGACACCACCAACCCCACATCAAAAGTAAGTAACAATTGTTGTTCACTAGTATCTATCAACATCAACAGACTCAACTCACCAATAAAAAGACACAGACTAACAGAATGGTTGCGGAAACTGGAGCCAACATTCTGTTGTATCTAAGAAACACACCTCTGCAACAAAGATAAACACTATCTCAGACTAAAGGGCTGGAAAAATGTTTTTCAAGCAAATGGTTCCAGAAAACAAGCTGGAGTAGCCATCTTAATAACTAGTAAAATAGACTTTCAAAACAAGTTAATAAAAAAGATAAGGAGGGCCACTATATTCTCATCAAAGAAAAAATCCACCAAGAGGATATCAAAATTTTGAATATCTATGCCCCAAATACAAGAGTACCTACATTCATAAATGAAACAATATTAAAGCATAAACCACACATTGATCTAATACCTTAATAGTGGGAGACTAAAACACTCCACTCTCACCAAGGGACAGATCAACTAGACAGAAAACAAATAGGGAAATAAAAACACAGAGTCCCTAAATCAAATGGACCTAATAGATATCTACAGATCTTTTCATCCAAACTCAAATGAGTATACCTTCTTTATAGCACCTCATGGAACCTTCTCCAAAATAGACCATAAAGTTGGTCATAAAGCAAGCCTCAACAGATACAAAAAGATTGAAATAATCCCTTGTATTCTATCTGACCACCATGGATTAAAGCTGGACCTCAACAACAACAGAAATAACAAAAAGCCGACAAGCACATGGAAACTGTACAACTTCTCACTCAATGACAGCTGGGTTAAGGAAGAAATACAGAAAGAAATTAACGACTTCCTAGAATTCAATGAAATTGAAGGCACAACATACCCAAATTTATGAGACACATTGAAAGCAGTGCTCAGAGGAAAATTTATAGAACTAAGTGCCTGCAAGAAGAAATTCATAACATCATATACAAACAACTTAATGGCCCAACTGAAAACCCTAGGGAAAAACAAAGAAACAGATACACCCAAGAGGAGCACAAGGCTGGAAATAATCAAACTCAGGGCTTAAATCAATCAATTAGAAACAAATAAAACTGTTCAAAGAATCAATGAAACAAAAAGTTGGTTCTTTGAGAAAGTCAACAAGATAGACAAACCCTTAGCCAAACTAACTAAAAAGCAGAGAGAATCTAGCAAAATCAGCAAAATCAGAAATGAAAAGGGTGACATAACTACATATACTTAGGAAATTCAAACAATCATTAGGTCATACTACAAAAGCCTATATGCCACCAAATTTGAAACCCTAAATGAAATGGACAATTTTCTTGATAGATTCCATCTTCCAACATTAACTCAAGATCAGGTAGAAAGACTGAATGTCCCCATATCCCCCAAAGAAATTGAAGCAGTCATTCACAGTCTCCCCTCCAAAAAAAAAGCCCTGGTCTAGATGGTTTCAGCATGGAATTCTACCAGACTTTCAAAGAAGTGCTAACACCAATTCTCCTCAAACTATCCCACAAAATAGAAACAGAGGTACATTACCAAACTTATTCTATGAAGCAACAGTCACCCTGATACCTAAACCACACAAAGACCCAACAAAAAAAGAGAACTTCAGATCTATCTCACTTATGAACATTAATTCAAAACTACTCAATAAAATACTTGCAAACCTAATCCAACAACACATCAAAGATATCATTCACCATGACCAAGTAGGCTTGATCCAGGCATGCAAGGATGGTTCAATATATGGAAATCCATTAAAGTAATCCACCACATAAATAAACTGAAGGAGAAAAGACACATGTTCATCTCCTTAGATGCTGAAAGAGATGATCATCTCCTTAGATGGTTTTGACAAAGTCTAACACCCATTCATGTTTAATGCTTTGGAGAGATCAGGGATACAAGGCACATATCTAAACATAGCAAAGGCAATATACAGCAAGCCTATAGCCAACATCTAACACAATGGAGAGAAATTTAAATCAATCCCACTAAAACCATGGACAAGACAAGGCTGCCCACTCTCTCCATACCTCTTCAACATAGTACTTGAAGTCCTATCCAGAGCAATAAGAAAACTGAAGGAGATCGAGGGGATACAAATTGGAAAGTAAGAGGTCAGAGTGTCACTATTTGCAGATGATATGATAGTGTATATGAGCAACCCCAAAAATTCAACCAGAGAACTCCTCCAGCTGATAAACACCTTCAGCAATGTGGCAGGATACAAAATCAACTCATAAAAATCAGAAGCCCTCCTGTATACCAGACAAAAGGGCCTAGAAAGAAATTAGGGAAACAACATCCTTCACAATAGCCACTAATAACATAAAGTACCAAGCAAGTGAAAGACCTGTTTGAGAAAAACTTCAAGTCTCTAAAGAAAGAAATAGAAGAAGATATCAGAAGATGTAAATATCTCCCGTGCTCATGGATTGGTAGGATTAACATTGTGAAAATGGCCATACTGCCAAAAGCAATCTATAGATTCAATGCAATTCCCATCAAAATACCAACTCAATTCTTTACAGACCTAAAAAAAAAAGATTTTCAGCTTCATATGAAAAAACAAAAAACCCAGAATCTCCAAAACAATTCTGTACAACAACAGATCATCTGGAGATATCTCCATCTCCGATCTCAAGCTGTACTATAGAGCAATAGTAATAAAAACTCCATGGTATTGGCATATAAACAGAAAAGAGGATAAATGTAACTGAATAGAGGACCCAGAAATAACCCCACACACCTATGAATACTCAATATTTCACAAAGAAGCCAAATCCATTCAATGGAAAAAAGACAGCATCTTCAACAAATGGTGCTGATCCAACTGGATGTCTACATGCAGAAAAATGAAAATAGATCCAATTTTATCACCCTGTACAAAACTAAAGTCCAAGTGGATCAAAGACCTCAATATAAAACCAGCTAATCTAAATCTCTTAGAAGAAGAAAAGAGAAACCGCCTATAACTCATTGGCACAGGAGACAATTTTCTTAACAGAGTACCAACAGCACAGGCTCTAACAGCAACAACCAATAATTGGGACCTCATGAAACTGAAAAGCTTCTGCAAAGCAAAGGACACTGTCATCAAAATGAAATGACTGCCTATAGGTTGGGAAAGAATCTTCACTAACCCTTTGTCTGACAGAGGACTAATATCCAGTATATACAAAGAGCTAAAGAGGCTGAAAAGCAGCAAGCCAAGTAATCCAATTAAATAATGGCAAACAGAGCTAAACAGAGAATTATCGACAGAGCAATATCTAATGGCAGAGAAACACTTAAAGATATATTCAACCTCGTTAGCCATCAGGGAAATGCAAATCAAAACAAACCTGAGATTTTACCTCACACCCATCAGAATGGTCAAGATGAAAGACTCAAGTGACAACACATGCTAGAGAGTTTCTGAAGAAAGGGGAACCCTCCTTCACTGCTGGTGGGAATGTAAACTGGTACAACCACTTTGGAAATCTATCTGGCTCTTTCTCAGACAATTAGGACTAGTGCTTCCTCAAGACCCAACTATACCACTGCTAGGTATATATGCAAACTTTGCTCAAGTACACAAAAGGGATATTTGCTCACCCATGTTTATAGTAGCTTCATTTGTAATAGCCAGTACCTGGAAACAACCCAGATATCCAACAATGGAGGAATGGATACAGAAATTGTGGTATTTTTACACAATGAAATACTATTCAGCAATCAAAAAAAGGAAATGATGAAATTTGCAAGTAAATGGTGCAATCTAGAAAAGATCATTCTGAGTGAAATATCCCAGAAGGAGAAAGATAAACATGGTATATATCCACTTATATAGACCTATAAGATATGATAAACATAATGAAATCTATACACCTAAAAAAGATAATCAAGAGAGCAGACATGGTGTAAGATGATCAATCCTCATTTAGAAAGATAAATGGGATATGCATCAAATGTATGACAGGAGTCTACTACAAAAGGCATCTAAAAGACTCTAACTAGCAGTGTTTTCAAAAAAGATTTGATTTCATAATCAAATCTTAGGCAGAGTACAGGGAATCATATGAAAGAAGGGGAGTTATTATGATGGGGAAAGGAGAGGAGCTCCACAAGGACCAAATATATCTGGGCACAGGGTCTTTTCTGAGACTGACATTCAACCAAGGACCATGTATGGATATAACCTAGAACCTCTGCTCAGATGTAGCCCGTGTTAGCTCAGTAAACAACTGGTTTCCCATAGTAAGGGGAACAAGGACTATTTCTAACAGGAATTCAATGGCTGGCTCTTTGGCCTCCCCACTCCCACAAGGGAGGAGCAGTCCTGTTAGGCCACAGAGGAGGACTTTTCAACCAGTCCTGAAGACACCTGATAAAAACAGATGAATGGGGAGGAGGCCCCCCCATCAGTGGACTTGGAAAGGAGCAGGGTGGAGATGAGGGAGGGAGGGTGTGATTAGGAGGGAATGAGGGAGCAGGATACAGCTAGGATACAGAGTTAATAAAATGTAACTGATAAGAAAAAATAAAATTTAAAAAAATGTAAAAAAATAAAAATATTTTCTAATAAAGAAAAAAAAATAAAGTTCTTTTGAGAAAAAGATGAATATCTGAGTGAGTTTTCATATCAGTGGCTGGTCTGTAGCTTCCCAAATTAGAATGTTTTGTATAGCTCCACTGAAGTGAAAGGGCATGTACAGGGTTTGCTTGTTTAAAATAAAAATACTTTAGGCATGACCCTTGACAGACTATAACTGTCTGAGTTTCTTATCTGCATCATTGTGTAAGCTTCAGTTCATCTTGGGTTGAAATACAAACCTTAGAATCATTTATTTAAAAAAAAAAGGCCTAATTGTTACTCCATAATTTCGGAAAGTAGACTGGACCTACTCAAACACAATGAATGCTGAAGCCTACTTTGTACAAATGGAAAATTTCTTGATTTTGTAGGAAGTTTGAATGCCTCCTTTGCCAAAGTTAGAAGGATTGAGTGCCATGGCAAGTGGGGATTTTCTGAAGCTCATTTGACAAAGGGACTAATGCTTAGAGCATGAAAAAGCCAAATTAAACTGACTACCATACCTCATGAGGTCTTAGCATTGCCTCAGCTTCTAAGTCTTCTTCACAGTCTAGGAAATCCATGTCTTTAGCTGAATATGCAAAACAATAAGCATCAATATCAGAATTGGTGAACAGCTTGATATGTTTTTTTTCTGAATGGTTGCCTGATCAGAAGTGTGTTGAGCCCAAAATTAAGTTGGACTGACAATTTCACACCACAACTGATGATTTTATTCATGTGGCATGGGTTTCTAGAATTTGCTTTTCATTTTTGAAATTTGTGAAATCTATACTGAGGGCCAGTGCTGCTTGGTCAAGGGTGAGGCAGCACCTGTTTCCTTGCTCAGAGGGGAAAGTTATGAGGGTCCATTGTGTCAAAGGCTACATTTTAAGGATTCAGTATCTGGGGATGAAAAAGACTGAAATTTGCAAAGGAGAAGGATCCATGGAACAATTGGGCAGAAGGAGACTATCCCAGTTTACCTTCATAGAGAGGAGAGGTCCAGGTACTTCATGTCTCCCTGTCTGCAGAGAACTTGAGAAAATCCTTAGTCCTTACTAGTCCCCAGCAGGCTCAGTAGCAATATTTGGGTTCTTCTGAAGAATTGAAACATTGTCCCAGAACCTGCTCCCTACTTTAACTTTGGATAAGTAAGTCATGAGTGGGCATGGAGGACAGGTATATTTCTGCTGAACAGCTTAAGGACAAATAGCCTTGGACCCAAGCTGAGCTTTGCTTTCATTGACAAACAGGACATGAATCTCAAGTTCTCTGAGGATTCTTCGGTTACCAAAAGCGAATTTCTTAGCCAATAATGTGTGAGGGAGAAGCTCTGGTCCCTCTTACTTGACTGGTAAACCTGAGTTGGCCATGAAAAGAAAGAGGAGCTCCTTTGTTACCTTGGCCACAAGGAGTAAATCTCAATGGACACTTAACATTCAAAATCTGAGACACACCTTCTCAGTCACATGGCCATTTCTGTAGCTAGATATATCATTGGACCATGGATCACATAACTCCAGTCAAGAGAGAGGATGACTAATAACTTGTTCAAAGACAATACAAAACAGTAGCATCCCTAGCATGAATGTCCTCCTTGACTAGTAGTCATGGCTACTGTGATTAGAGAAAAGAAGTCTAAGGACTTCTTCTGAAATTGTTCCAGGATGGTGTCAGCCTTCTGTTAATCATGTGTTAGATTAGTTCTGAGGGAGCATATATAAATATTAATGGAGTCATAAGCTTGGGATATAAAATGTCTATTTTCTAGAAGTCTCAAGCCTTGTTATGGCTTTGTAGAAATTCTACTGCTCATTGATTCTAAATGACTTACAGCTGTCATGTTCTTCAGACATTAGTGAAGTCTGAGTTCCCTTGATCCTCCAGTCATATGCATCAGGACAACTTAAGTCACTGTGGATGGCTGTAATAATGTTGTTGTGCAGTGTATGTTTAAAGTCTATTTGGGCAGTGAGTGACTGTCTGAGATTCCCTGGTTTTCAAAGGAAAGATTTGTGTATAACATGTTGAACACTAGGGAAAGTGTGAAGCCCATGATATTAAGTGGTTAGATTGAAAACACCCTTGACTTATTGGTGAAAATTGAGGCATATTTTTTTTCTAGACAGAAAAGACTGAGGGTACTTGAGTTAATGGGGAGAACGCTAAAGGCTCCTGATTCTAAAGGGACAGGTTACAATGCCCCTTGTTCCCACAGTAGTTTGGATGATCTGTGGTTAGGAAGTGCTGAGTCTGAAGTATGAGTGCTGAAGTGCTTAAGAATTTGTGGCCTACATTTGGCTGCCTGATTTAGAAGGCATATCTGAGGCCCATTTGAGCCCTTCAGGGATTTGAAAAAGTGAAAGCCCTCTTGGTTCTGAAGAAATAAATATGAGCCCATTGGTCCTACACACAATTTGGAGTATACATGGATAGAATGAGAAAGTGTTAGCCACCCACAAACAAACAGGATTTTGAGGACAGTGTTTCTCAGAGGCACAGAGTGTTATACTGTGTTGTAGAAAGCAGAAAGCTCAAAATGTGTCATGGATAGTGGGGGAAGAGCAAGAGTCAGTTTGGGGATTAGAGAAGGACTGAATATTTGATTATGTGATTTTCATGGGAATCTAGAATATCCATATATTGTAAGCCTGGATCACAAGATCAAGCTCCAAACACAACAAGGGAGCTCCCACCTGGGTTGACTGAAAAACTCAGCTGACTACTTGTACACATGAAGAACATTCCTTCTTTTCTGCTCACCAAGTTTAAAGCACGCATTCTGAGTTTGGGAACATGCTGACTACTCTAAAGCCCCAGCATATAAGGTATACTGTTCCTGTTCATTGGACAGTGGTCATGGACAGAGGTTCATTGGACAGAGGTCAGTGGATGAGAATAAGAAGCACTCAGAACACCTTAGGCAGAGGGAGTTTTGTCACCAATTAGGTTAGAAGAAGTAGGACTAGAGTCACACAAGTCAGAAGAAGCATATGCTATTCTTTATGGGGTATAAATTGCAAAGCATTTTCTTGTAGGTAAAAATTGTGAGTTTGTCTTCAGCAGCATATGACATCAGCTTTGCCTTTAGTCAGAGAGCCTAACCAATGCTTCAAAGTTCATCTGAGTCTTCAAGGAAGAAATAGGTAGGCTTTGCTGCTGGTTGATGAGTAGGAAATTTTTAAACTCCATTATTCATATGGACATAGTGTGAAAAATTATGTGGCTGCCTATGGATTGGAATAAATGTCATGGTAAAAATAAGGAAGGCCCAGGATTCCCTCTTGAGATGGGATGCTTTCCAACTTCCATTTGACTGACCTGGAAGCTCTGATGCCTCCTTGGCCATAAGGGGTAGTCTGCAGGCTTCCTAGGGCAGAATTCGAAGGTCTGATATGCTCTTGTTAAGAGGACACTTGTTTTCTAAATACTCTTTGGTGACAAGGAGTGTTTCTGAGGCCTAGGTTTTAAGGTGGGTATGTAAGAGGCTCTCTCTCCAGATGGAAACATTCTGAGGCTTCCTTGAACACAGGGAACAAGGCTGGTGTCTCTCTCATGAGAATATGAAAGTAAAAGGCCATGTTGTTTAGACTGAAAAGATATAATAAATTCTTATGGGGAGAGGTTAGAACTCCAACATCTTTTTTTTTTGCAGTGAGATCCTCTTGAGTCCACATGACACCAAATGTGAATATCTGTGTCCTCCAAGGCCAGAAGGATTACACAGAGGGGCCCCATATCCATACTGGAAAGCTATTTCTCTCCTTTGTTAACAGAGAGAAAATATCATGTCTGCTAGAGATATGGTATGTCTGACTTTTCCTTGGATTGCAGGGAATGATGTGGACTCCCCTAGTGGGATTGATGCATATATGATTCCCCAGTCGACTGGAAGTAGAGCCACAGGCTACCCTTTGGCACATAACTTCTCTCTCTGTTTCACAGCACTTGATGTTTCAAGTCTTCTTACATAGAATACAGGTGTATGTAATTTGCTTGGGGAGATGAGCATGGTTTGACACCCCCATGGGGACTTTCTTTATCTGGAGAGGGCTGAAAGTCTTCTTGATCTACAGGAGAAGTTTGGGTGGCTCCTTGTGTATAAGGGCCATGGCTTGTTTTTTTGCTAGTAAAATAAGTATATATGGGTGTCCCATTGGGAGAGGTGGAATGTCTTAGATTCTCTTCACAAATTGGAATAGTTCCCACGATCTTCTTTGTAGAGATGGAAGGTGCTATGCTGTCTTGTTCTTTTGGTTTCTAACTTCTTTTGGCAGATGAAGCATATCTGATCCCTCTCTTTGATGATGGGAATAGTTTGCAGCACACATCTTGAAAATCTGCTTTGTCATACAGGGGTTCTTTAGATTCTTTTTTTTTTTTTTTGTAGATTTGGAAATTGTAGGGGTACTGCAGGAAGAGGAAGGACTTCTGAGACACTTCAAATGAGATCTTGAGGATCTGCAAAATCCCATGGCAGAAGCAGAAATGGAAAGGCACCCGGTGGGCTCAGTTTTAAGTCTTGCACACCTTTTGTAAGAAAAAGAAGTACTTTCCCACTTTTTGGAAGAATGGCAAATTTTTGAAACTTCATCTGATCCCACAGATTTTGATCTTGTATTCCTCTTCAAATTAGAATGTCTGGTGCCACACTGTATGGATGGAGATGTGGACATCTGAGATCTTCTTCAGGATATGTACTAGATATGAAGGTCAACTATGATGATGTTGGGAGTGAGACACTCCTTGGAGGAGTAGAGGTAGAACTTCAGTCCTTTTTGACATACTTTGGAGATGTGAGCCTACTTATGGCAAAACAAAAAGATTTTAACCCATTGAGTTTTGAAAAAGAATATCTGATAACCCCTTTAGGAAATGACACATTTCTTAGTATCCTTGTGGTAGAATTAGGAAGTGTAGGGTATATTTTGGAATAAAGGGAATGTCCCAGACAGTCTTCATGGGCAGTGAGAGGAATAATTCTCCCTATATACAAATGGACAGTTCCAGAAACTCTGTTGAAAAGGAAGGTCCCTCATTCTCCTGGGTAGATGGCATGAGTTCTAAAGGCCCTGTGTCTGGTTTGCAATTTCCCAGATTTTTGGAAGGCTGTGTATGTTCCCAGAAACTCTTGCTCAGATACTGAAAGGCCCAGTGCACCTTCATGATATTTCAAAAGTCCCTGAGTACCTGGCACAGATGGCACAGTGTCCAGACTCTGTGACACAGATTCTGAAGACTTGCAACTGGCTTGGGTAGATGACAAAGGTTTGAATATCTCTGGAGTAAGTGGAAAAGTTTTCAGAATGTGCACTGAAGAAGGTGGAAGTCCAAGGGAACATTGGACAGATAGTGAATGTTCTATCATCTCATTGGGTACAGATCATATTTCCAGAGTGCTTTGGGTACTTAGTGATGTTCTTACTTCCCCCAGGGAAGATTCAGGAAGTACAAGATCTGCTAAGTAAGAAGATGAACATCCTAAAACCTCTTGTTTCAAACAATGTCCTACAGCCTCTTGGGATGACAAGGAGGGATGGGTAATCCTTAGAGCAGATGATGAAAGTTCAAGAGATTCTTGTGTTTTATATATACAGAGCCAGATATCCTTCTGTAGACAATGGCTTTCATCCATCATTTTGCTGAGGTGGTAAAACTTGAATAGTTTCATGTTTGCACTGTAAGACATTTTCTAAAAACCTCCATCTGTTAAAGAATGCCTTAAAAGCCCCATTTGAGGTGGAGCAGATTTTACAGACTCTTAGCCAGATGTGTAAGAGTCCAGAGTTTTCTGGGGCAATGTTGGTTGTCCTAGTATCACTTGGTCAGATATGAAAGGCCCTATAGCATTTTGAGCAGTTATAAGTGCCTTTTTAAAAGATGTAAAAAATTCTAGATTCCAGGAGATAGAATCTGAAGTTTTGTAAACGTCTTGGAAATATGATAAAGGTTCTGATGTCTTTAGGGTAAATTGGGAAAGACCCAGAATACCTTCTAAAGGACCATGACTCCCTAGAATATTTTGAACATATGTTGAAGATTCTATAGCTCCTTGAGCATGTAATCGTGTTTCTAGAGAGTCTTGGGAAGGTGGTGATGTTCTCCTAGTACCTTTTGAAGATGGAGAAATTATGGACACATAATAACTGGCCTGATAACACAGATACTAAGGTCTGTGGTACTGATGGAGTAGGTCCTAGTGAACCTAAAAAGATTGAGATGACAGGATAGTTTGCAAGAGAGATGTTGATGATCTCTGAATGTTTTGGTTAGAATCAGAAACACACACAACAACCTAAGCAAATATGGAAAGTTTCAGAGTTCCTGAGAGCATTGGAAAAGTTCCTAGAGACCCCATTGAAGATCTTGAAAATTTAAAAACCTCTTGGGGAGAAAGCAAAATTCCTGATGACTTTAATGTACATTGGGAAGTTTGGAGATACCCATGTAAATGAGGCTGATGTTTAAGAACACCTTGCACATCTGGTGAATTTCCTAGTGTTCTTTGGGTAGATGATTATGTCTCTGGAGTAACTTGGGAAGATGGTAAAGTTTGTAGAATACCATGGGCAGAGAGAGAGAGTCCATGTCCTGACACAGAAGGGAACTGTGCTATAGTATCTTGATTATAAGAAAGGCCTAGCAACTCAATGTAAGTTGTCAAAACTTCTGTAGCCCTGTGAACAATTGGTGAATGCCCTGGGGACTTTTGTGCCGATATCAACTGTCACAATCTTCCTTTGGTAGATTGTGGAGAGCTGAGACTCAGACGCCATCTAGTGGCACTGACATCCGCCCTCAGAACTGGGCGCATGTGCGGGTTGCTAAAGCGCGCCAAGCCACTGCCCAAGCCCGGGCTGTCAGACAGGGTGAAGAGTGAGCAGCCAATCAGGGTATGACAGGTCACTTAGGTGTGACCAGGGCTTATATAAACAGTGCCACATTGGGGCTCTCTCTCTCCTCCTTTCATCGCTTGACTGTAATAAAGCCTGTTGCAGAAGGATCCTTGTGTCCACGTGCATTCTTGCTGGCGAGACAATCACACGGCTTTCAACATCTGGTGCCGAAACCTGGGAACAAACCACCCAGAAAGCAGGAAGCCTGCCATCGCATGTATCCAGAAGAGCTCCCATTTGCAGGGAGGATTCAGAACTGCAACATTGAGGTTAGTCCTGAGAGGGATGTTCGATCTTGATTTATCTCATTTTTCATTTCAGCTAGCAGAAGCCCTTATTGCCTTCCCTGTTGTGATCGTTGCCCTAGCCCTCTTTCTTTTGGTTTTGTACAAGCTTGAGGGTGGCCTTGGAAGGGAAGAGATTAACAAAAGGCTAAGAGTAGGCACGAAGGGAGTGTTAGAGGAGATACAAGACAGCATGTCAGAAACAGAACGTGACAAAATTTAGGGGCCCCAATGGATAGAAATAGAGACGTCTCTAAGAAAAAAGGCCCTTCTGTGGATGTTAAAGCCACAGAAGCGAGAGGTAAGGGAAAGAACGCCCTGGGAGAGAAAGGTAAAAGGAGAAGGAAAAACCGAAAAGAAAAGCCTCTTTATCCAATAAAATTAAAATTCCCGCTAAATGCCTGGGCAAAGCCATCTTGGCTTTCATCAGAGGCTTCCAGGTGGCCAGTAACTGGGCACAGCCATCTTGGCTTTGGGAAAAATGGGCGGGACCTTGGGGTATATCAGAGGTTTCCATGTGGCCAGCGCCATTTTTAGTTCAGACAAGGAGGCCCTGCCCCACGTGGCCGGCGCCATCTTTGATTTGGGCAAGGAGGCAGCAGTTAATTCTAAAGCTTGTTTAATCACTAAGAACTTTTGGTTGTGGGGGATTATAGATGCTCCACAGTGTTTAATGTATCAGCACCACCTAATAGGCTGTACTTTGTGTTGTCAGTCGCAGCCTGTGCTAATGCTAGCACATGGCCTGCCGCCATGATGCTTCAGCAATAAAAAGCACGTAAAGCTGTAGTTTGGCTGCCATGTTTGTTTAGGGATTCCAGCTGAGTTCAGTTGCACGTGGCCAGCTGCCATACTGGTCTGGAGATAAAGAGGGTGGAGCTATGAGTTTGCCACCATTCTGTTCAGGTACTGTTCAATTTTAATGCCGTATCCTTTGTTGCAAAAAACCCTGCAGCAATGGGGATTACATATTGCCACTGAAAAGGTTCAAATTTCAGAAGTAGGTTCCTTTCTAGGGACTGTTATTTATCCGGAACGAATAGTTCCTCAAAAAATAGAAATTTGCAGGGATCATTTCCATACCTTAAATGATTTTCAAAAATTATAAGGTGATATAAATTGGCTTAGGCCATTTTTAAAGATTCCTTCTGCTGAATTAAAACCCCTATTTTATATTTTGGAAGGGGATGCTCATATTTCTTCACCCAGAGCCTTAACACCATCTGCAAGCCATGCCCTGCGAGTGGTAGAAAACGCTTTACAAGATGCCCAATTAAAACGCGTAGATGAAACTAAGACCTTTGACCTGTGTGTCATTAAAACTAAACATTTACCAACTGCTGTATTATGGCAAGATGGACCCTTAGTGTGGGTTCATCCCCATGCTTCTCCTGCAAAAATTATTGAATGGTATCCGGATGCAGTTTCTCAACTTACACTTCGTGGGTTAAAAACAGCCATTACATACTTTGGGAAGGAGCCAAAGTTCTTAATAGTGCCTTATACAGCTCACCAACTTCAGGTATTTACTGCTACCTCTGATACTTGGGCGGTGCTAGTTACCTCCTTTAGTGGTTTAATTGATAATCATTACCCTCAACACCCTATTTTGCAAATTGCTTTAACTCAAGAGGTAGTCTTCCCGCATGTAAAGTCCCAAGAACCACTTCGGGATGGACTGGTAGTTTATACAGATGGGTCAAAAACAGGAGTGGGAGCTTATGTGGTTAATAATAAAGTTGTTTCTAAGCAATATCATGAGACCTTGCCTCAAATTGTGGAATGTTTAGTAGTGCTAAAAGTTTTAGAAAAATTTCCAGGTCCTTTAAATATTGTTTCTGATTCTAGTTATGTGGTAAGTGCAACCAAAATCTTAGAGCCTGCTGGATTGATTAAAGCATCTAGCAAGCTTGCAAAAATTTTTCAAAGGATTCAGTTTGCCTTAATTACCAGAAGATCCCCTGTTTTTATTACACATATTAGGGCTCATTCCAGTCTACCAGGGCCCATGTCCCATGGAAATGACCTGGCAGATTGAGCCACAAAGATGATTGCATTTGCCCTCTTCTCAAATTTGGAATTCGCTAAAGAGTTTCAAAAGAAATTTCATGTTACAGCTGATACATTGCGTCATCAATTTGACATAACTATAAAAGAAGCTAGAGATATTGTTACCCAATGTCAAAATTGTTGTCAGTTCTTACCTATGCCTCATGTTGGGATTAATCCCAGAGGAATCCGTCCCCTACAAGTGTGGCAGATGGATGTTACCCACATTTCATTTTTTGGTAAACTTCAATATTTGCATGTTTCCATTGATACTTGCTCTGGAGTTATGTTTGCTTCTCCCCTGACTGGAGAAAAGGCAGTCCATGTTATTCAACATTGCCTGGAGGCATGGAGTGCCTGGGAAAAGCCCAAAATTCTAAAAACTGACAATGGGCCAGCCTATACTTCTCAAAAATTTAGACAGTTTTGTCATCAAATGGGAGTGACCCACCTAACGGGTCTCCCATATAACCCTCAAGGACCGGGTATTATTGAACGTGCCCATCACACTCTAAAATCATACTTAATAAAACAAAAAGGGGGAGTCGAGGAGGCTCTGCCCTCAGTGCCATGAGTGACTGTTTCCTTGGCACTCTTTACTCTTATTTTTTTTTAAATTTGGACAGTCAGGGCCACTTGGCAGCTGATCGCCACTGCTTAGATCCTGATAGGCCTAAGGAAATGGTCAAATGGAAGGATGTCTTGACTGGTCAATGGAAAGGCCCGGATCCTATCTTAATAAAATCCAGGGGAGCTGTCTGTGTTTTCCCACAGGAAGAAAGCAATCCATTCTGGGTACCGGAGCACCTCACACGAAAGCTCGTGGCAGCTGAAGATGATCTTTCAACAAATATACCTGCTACTACTTGAAGAATTAAGGGCGGCGGTGGTGACCACTAATTCTACTCGAGTGGATTCATTGCTCACAGATGGCTTATTATCCTGGGTTTCTTCTGCCTTTTCTTATTTTAAAGATTGGGTGGGGGTTGGAATGTTTGGTGCAGCATTATGTTGTGGCTTAGTGTTTTTACTCTGGTTGTTCTGCAAACTCAAAACCCAACAAAAACGTGACAAGGTGGTGACCGCACAAGCACTAGCAGCCCTAGAGCAAGGCTCGTCTCCCAAGGTTTGGTTTTCCATGTTAAAAGAATGACAAGCAAGGTTACCTTTGCCTTTCTAGTTGTAGTGCCACAAAATTGGATGAGACTGGATTAGCAGCCCTTGCACTCCCGGGGACATGTTCCCATTGCACGGATATGGGTGCAATTCCATGTTGTCTCCTCATGAGTATAAAAATCAAACGGTCTGGAAAGTCAGTCACGGAAGACTGCAAATAAGTCTCCGCACACCTAAGACAGGACAGCCTCGCTGTGAGGAGGTTGCTCCAATGACGGGTAAGGGCGGAGCATTGCCTTCCACCAGGCTCAGATGTTGGTTATGCTCTCAAATAAATTGGCACACCTCGTTGGCGGAAGGGGACTTGGTATATTTAAAACAAAAGGGGGAGATGTGGAGAGCTGAGACTCAGACACCATCTAGTGGCACTGACATCCGCCCTCAGAACTGTAAAGAACCTCTGGGCGCATGTGCGGGTTGCTAAAGCACGCCAAACCACTGCCCAAGCCCGGGCCATCAGACGGGGTGAAGAGTGAGCAGCCAATTAGGGTATGACACATCACTTAGGTGCAACCAGGGCTTATATAAGCAGTGCCACATCGGGGCTCTCTCCCTCCTCCTTTCATCGCTTGACTGTAATAAAGCCTGTTGCAGAAGGATCCTTGTGTCCAAGTGCATTCTTGCTGGCAAGACGGTCACGTGGCTTTCAACAGTAGATGACAAATTTCCTGCATTCCATTCCTGTGGTATTGTCTGTCCTAGTGTCACTTGGGCAGGGGTAGCATTTTCTCCTGCTCTTTTGGTAAGCAATGTACCAAAGTACCTTGTACAGATGGCGTCATTCCCAAAAACTCTTGGGAAGTTGGAGTATGTTCCAGAGAACTCTTGGGAATTGATGAAAATTCTAGAGACTTCTTAGAAGATGTGGAGAGGCCTAGATTATTTTGACAGAACAGGGCATGGCCTACCACATCATAGAGGGTAGATGTAAGAAGTCCTAGAGAGGGGGAGCCAAGATGGTAGCAACGGGAGAACAGCACGTCTGAGAAGAAGGACAGCACTCTCCGTACAGAGACCAGGAGACTGAATTCGGGGCCCTGAAACTACATCAATCGTGTTTCCCAGGTGAGGGGAGGCTCCCACGGCGTGGGAATTGGTCAGGTCCACTCAGGGCTACCCAGCTAGAACCCAGAAGAAATCCTAGGTAACACAGGCTTTGGGTCTCCGTGCTGGAGCCACAAGTGGGCTTGTCCCAGTCACTTTCCCAGGCTGATACGTGGGCACAAGGGTACCTCAGACTGGGTGACCCAGTCGCGGGGGGACCCCACGGGGAAGCAGGGTTGTAGGTCTGATCGCAGGTCACCCAGTCTTTCCACGGAAGGTTTCTGCCACCATCACAGCCAAGCTCCTGCCCCACGTGGAGAGCTTTGCGCTCAGCTCAGCAGTACAGACAAGCTGAATGCCCCAGTACAATAGGGATTGGGAACCCCTGTCTGGAGAGGACCCCACAGAGAAGGAAGAAACCATGCTGCTGGGGTCACCTAGGGAAAGTCTAGCAGACTGCAGATCACAAGCAGGTGAGTATGGCCAGCAGTCACAGATCTGGGCCCAACTAGGGAGCACAGAGTGATTGGAAACTCAGCTTGCGCAGAGTAGCAGGTGGGCGCATGCTCCACCAGCTCAGAGGCCTGCTTCATACCAACTACTCCTTACAGACAGAACTGAGTGCCCCAAGACACCAGAGCAGTACTCACACACCAAAGATTACCTATTGGGTTCTGGGGCACAAAGCCCCAACCTCAGACCTACAAAAGACCGGGAACCCTGAGATCAACCCCCAGATACTGCTCCAAGGGGCAACCAGTTATCCCTAACAAAACCGACCAAAACACTGGACACTCAGGTTACAGCAGCTGATCAATAAATTTACAGCAAGAAACCCAGAAGGAGGGCAGCTGTCTCCAGGACTTCTCACGGTGAGAGGAGAGCCCTCTTGACTAATAAGGACCACAGTTACCACCCAGGTCTCTATGCCTGAGGTGAGTTGTAGCAACTCATGAAAAACACCAGACATCCAGGGACTACAGCCAAAAAGCTGGGAAGGCTTCCTTGAGGAAAAACCATCTTCCTGCCAAAGGGATTCTCTCCACTACAACAGTCCAGGAACAACCAGAAACTAAATTCAAACAACTAAGATATCCCAATGGGTAGAGGACAGAGTAAAAGTTCAACCAACAAAAGCCAGAGCATTATGGCATCTCCAGAACCCATTTATCCAGGGGCAAATAGCCCTAGACACCCCAGCATAAACAAAATTCAAGGAGATGACCTAACATCTATGCTCAAGAAGATGATAACAGAGGAAACAAATAAAATGCGAAAAGAAATAGAAGAAGCTGCAGCCAAACAGTATGTGGCCTTTAAAGAGGAAATGCTTAAATCACTGAATGAAATAAAAGAAACAGTGGATTGTTCAAACAAACAGCTGAAGGAATTGAGGGGAAAACATGAAAATACAGTCAGACAGGGGAAGGAAACCAACAAAATAGCTCAAGACCTGAAGATAGAATTGGAAAAATTAAAAAAATAAAAAACACAAATGGAAGAAATTGTGTAGAGAAAGAACTTAGGGAAGAAAGCAGGAACTACAGAGGTTACCATAACCAATAGGATACAAGAAATGGAAGAAAGAATCTCAGGTGTGGAAGATACAATGGAAGAAATAGATGTATCTGTCAAAGAAATTGTTAAATCTGAAAAATTTCTGCCACAGATCATCCAAGAAATTCAAGACAACATAAAAAGACAAAACCTAAGAATAATAGGAATAGAGGAAAAAGAAGATTCCCTGCACCAAGGCACAGAAAATATTTTCAACAAAATCATTGAAGAAATTTCCTCAACTTAAAGGAGAGGCCAATAAAAATACAAGAGGCCTATAGAACACCCAATAAATTAGACCAGAAAAGAAAATGCTCCCGCCACATAATAATCAAAATTGTAAGTATACAGAACAAAGAAAAAATACTAAAAGCTGCAAGACAAAAGGCCAAGTAACATATAATGGCAAACCCATTAGAATCACACCTGAGTTTTCAACAGAGACTATGAAAGCCAGAAGGGCCTGGAAGGATATCATGCAGACCCTAAGAGAACAGAGATGTTAGCCCAGGCTACTATACCCCGCAAATCTCTCAGTCCTCATAGACGGAGAAAACAAGATATTCAGTGACAGGAACAAATTTCAACAATACCTACATACAAATCCAGCAATACAGAAGACACTGGAAGGGAAAATACAACCCAAGAAAGCTAGCTACATTCAAGAAAACACAGGAAATAAATAACCCCACTACAGTAAAACAAAAAGCAACCAAGCACAACCCTATGACCACAGCCAACATCAAATTCAAAGGCTCTAAGAGCCACTGGTCATTACTCTCTCTCAATATCAATGGACTTAATTCTCCAATAAAAAAACACAGACTAACAGAATGGATGCGTAAACAAAACCCAGCAATCAGTTGTATACAAGAAACACACCTAAGTCACAAAGATAGACATTACCTGAGGGTAAAGGGATGGAAGATGGCTTTTCAAGCAAATGGACGCAAGAAGCAAGCAGGAGTAGCCATTCAAATATCTGATAAAATAGTCTTTCAAGCAAAATTAATCAAAAGAGATGGGGAAGGACACTTCATACTCATCAAGGGAAAATTCCACCAAGGAGACATCACAATCCTGAACATCTATGCCCCAAATACAAGGGCACCCACATTTGTGAAAGAAACATTGATAAAATTTAAATCACATATAGATCCCCACACACTAATAGTGGGAGAACTCAAAACCCCACTCTCAACAAAGGACAGGTCAACAAAACAGAAATTAAACAAAGAAACAATATCTCTAACAGAGGTCATGAATCAAATGGACCTAACAGACATTTACAGAACCTTACACCCAAACACAAAAGATTTACCTTCTTCTCAGCACCTCATGGAACCTTCTCCAAAATAGACCACATAGTTGGCACAAAGCAAGCCTCAACAAATACAGGAAGATTGAAATAATCCCTTGTATCCTGTCTGATCACCATGGAGTAAAGCTGGACCTCAGTAACAACAGAAATAGCAAAAAGCCTACACATACATGGAAACTGAACAACTTACTACTAAAAGACAGCTGGGTCAGGGAAGATATAAAGAAAGGAATTAAAATCTTCCTAGAACTCAATGAAAGTGAAGACACAACATACCCAAACTTGTGGGACACAATGAAAGTAGTGCTAATAGGAAATTTCATAGCATTAAGTGCCTTTAAGAAGAAATTTGAGACAGCTCATTCAAGCAACTTAATTCCTCACTTAAAAACCCTAGAAAAAGAAGAAGCAGACACACCAAGAAGGAGCAGATGGCTGGAAATAATCAAACTCAGGGCTGAAATCAATCAATTAGAAACAAATAAAACAATTCAAAGAATCAATGAAACCAAGAGGTGGTTCTTTGAGAAACTCAACAAGATAGACAAACCCTTAGCCAGGCTAACTAAAAGGCAGAGAGACACCAACCAAATCAACAAAATCAGAAATAAAAAGGGGGATATAACTACAGACACTGAGGAAATCCAAACAATCATTAGAACTTACTTCAAAAGTCTATAGGGAACAAAATTTGAAAATTTAAATGAAATGGACAATTTTCTTGATCGATTCCACTTATTAAATCAGGACCAGGTAAATCAATTAATTAGTCCTATATCCCCCAAGGAAATAGAAGCAGTCTTCGAAAGTCTCCCATCCAAAAAAAGCCCAGGACCTGATGGTTTCAGCGCAGAATTCTACCAGACATTCAAAAAAGAGCTAACTCCAATTCTCTTCAAACTATTCCACAAAATCAAAACAGAAGCAACATTAGCAAACTCATTCTATGTAGCCACAGTCACCTCGGTACCGAAACCTCACAAAGACCCAAGCAAAAAAGAGAACTTGAGGCCAATCTCCCTTATGAACATTGATGCGAAAATACTCAACAAAATACTTGCAAACCAAATACAAGAACACATCAAAAATATCATCCTCCATGAGCAAGTGGGCTTCATCCCAGGTATGCAGGGGTGGTTCAATATACGGAAATCCATCAATGTAATCCACCATATTAACAAATTGAAAGAAAACACATGATAATCTCCCTAGATGCTGAAAAAGCCTTTGACAAAACACTGTCTCACAGCAGGCATGCTAGATTTTCTCTGGCTTTTACAATCTTCTTGCCTTCTTTTGAGATGTTTTTTCAGCTGTTCTTGTAGGAGATGTATTGTCGATGTATCATTTGAGGATGGGAAGTCCACAGTTAGGTGATTTGTATGTTTTGAGTAGTTCTCAATCTCTGTTATATCCTCTATATGCTGCCAAGACAAGTTTCTTTGATGATGGATGAGACCTGCCTTTTCCTGTGGATAAAAGGGTGAGATCGTAGAATGCACTTTTATGTTTAGCTGGTTTCAGAATTGACCGTTATTCCTCTGTAGTCCATGGCTTCACCAACCATGATTAGTGGGGTAGGTTTACAATACTGGTAAGTGAGGCTTTTTATTTGGGAGTCCTTTAACAATACAATATCTTTGGACCCAGAGAAGAGCATGTCTGATTGCATGCGGGTTGATGCCCCAGGTCCCGCCTCTGAGAAAAAGGTATCGGACGGGTCTGATGCTCTTTGGGTGGATGACACCTAAATGAACATCTGTACAAAGTCCCAATTTATTTCTAATATCAGAGATCAGACCTCTATTCTTGCCTGATGCGTCTGAAACAAAAAGGGGGAACTGTAGAGAGCTGCGGAATGCTATGCCTTAAAGATGGAGCTGGTTCCCGCCTTCCACCTTCCCGATGGTGAGTGCTCTCTGTCACGAACAACTCCACATTTGGCTAAGGCCGAGGATCTGGCTTGCTTCCATGTATGTGGACCTATCTGCATTGCCCCCGTGGCACGCCTGGGTTGGCTACCCAGAGGCTATTTAAGCTGTGGGCTGGCTTTCCCCAGGGTCCGAGGATTGTTCAATGTTCCTGAATAAACTGCATTGAAAAAAAAAAAAAGAATATAAACTAGATCTTCCTTTTTAAACCCATGCATGGTAAGAATTCTCTTTTGTGAATTAAAGTTGTATTTCACATGAAAAAAAAACAAAACACACAGTATCTTTCTTAAGGCTACACAAAGTATCATGTAGGATCTCTAATTTTCCCACCTATTTACTGCTGTGGAATTATTAAACCTAGCATTACCATCTAAACTCCTGGAAGAACCAAGTTGATTAATGCCATTTCTTTCAAAAAAAATGCTATGCTTTCTTCTGGGCCAAATCATTTTAATTCCTCGGGTTAAACAGAAAACAATAAGATTTAAGATTGTCTCAGATCCACAGTAAATCATGGAAAGTTAGGTAATTTAGAATGAATTAAAATCAATTCTTTTTTTTTTCAATGCAGTTTATTCATGAACCTTGAACAATCATCTGAGCCTGGGGAAAGCCAGCCCACAGCTTAAATAGCCCCTGGGTAGCCAACCCCAGCGTGCCACGTGGGCAATGCAGATAGGTCCACATACATGGAAGCAAGCCATAAAATCAATGCTTATTCATATCTAAACATCACTAATGAACAGCTTTAATTTTGAAAATACGAAAGAACATATATAACTCAATTAGGAAAAATGGAACTAAAGACTAATTGTCTAGTTATTCTTCAAAAGTCTTTATATAAGATTTTTGGTTTCCCTTCTCTGGTTTTTCATGTTGCTCATATATATATATACATATGCACACATATCTATAACTATCTATCTATATCTATTTTTATAAAATTATATGTATGTAGTGACCCTTAAGGCTGCATTGATAACATCAGTGTTGGCAGATATGAGGCTAAGAGGAATAATAATCCTCATTTGTAAGGTGGTATTTCATGATAGAGGATTTAACTCATGTTATGTTGACCAGATTCATCATGATAGAAAGTTATTCACTCTTTTACCTAAATTTAGCCAAATGATGAGAAGAAGAAAAGAAAAGAAATAATAAGATTTGTCAATGGTGAGTTGCTAGATGAATGATTCAATGAGGAGTTTCAGTTCATTGTTCTCACTGCATCTGTTTTATACTTACTGGAACCCTTGAGTCATTTGATTGACTAATGATTAAATATTAATGATGAAGAAGGAAATTTTAAAGGTAATGTGAATTTCATCAACATTATATTCTCTGGAACAGAATGACTCAAATGATTTTAAAGAAAAGATGACTAGTCAATATAACTTCTGGGAAAACTGTATTTAAATAATTAAATGTCATATTTCACACTCATTTTGAACAAAACTTAGCTATGAAGTTAAAATTAAAATTAAGGTTAAGTAAAGAGGTATGAAATAATTTCTCCAAGTTAGCCAATCAGGCAGGCAATACTCAAATGAGTGAGGAACATTGGACTCCAGGAAACCATAGACTGGGTCTTTATTTTAGGAGGATATCCCACAGTGGGGGAACCTCAGATCTGACCTCATGACAGCAGTTCCAGAAAAGTTTCTAATTTTCATCAGTCTCCAGATTCTAGCTTCCAGCTGCATGCATGAGTACTGTACTCACCTGCAACTGATTACCACAAGGTTATTGGTACATAGTTCCAACAGTAGAACTATAAACCCTGAATGCCACTGGAGAAGCCACAAGATACTGCTCCAAGGGGCAACCAGTTCTCCATAGCTAAACTGGATTAACTGAGGGACTCCCTGGTTATTCAAGAGGGTTACACCCAGCAAAATCAATAAGAGCATAAGCAGCAGTTTACTAAATTCAAATCAAGAAATCCAGAGGAAGGGTAACTGTCTCCAATACTTCTCCGGGTTAGAAGACTTGACCCCCTGATTACCAATGGCTACAGGTATTATACAGGTCCTTATGCATGCAGTGAGCTGTGACAATTCCTAAGAAGCAGCACCCTTTGATTACCACACCCCCCAAAAATGAGGACACCTCCTGCAGAAACCTGACATGAGCATTCCTCCCAACCTCAAGAAAGCAGCAGGCCCCAAGGCTAACAGTTAAAACTTGAGACAGCCAGATAGGAAGAAGCCAGTGTAAAAGCACAACTAACAAAAGCCAAAGCATATGGCATCTCCAGAACACAGTTATCCAAGAACATGTAGCCTGGACACCCTAAATAACCGAAATTCAGGAGGGTGATCTCATATCTATGCTTAAGAGGAAGAAAATAGAGGAAACAATAGTTCACACAAAGAACTGAAGATTTGAAGAAAAAACAGGAAAATACAGTCAGACAGGTGAAGGAAATTAACAAAAACTTCCAAGATCTGAAAATAGAATTGGAAAGAATAAAGAAATCACAAGGGAAGGAAATCATAGAGAGGAAGAACTTATGGGAGAAAATAATAAATATAAGCATAACAAACAAACTTCAAGAAATGGGAGAAAGTTTCTCAGGTGTAGAAGATACAATGGAAGATAACAATGTATCCATCAAAGAAAATGATACTTCTATATATCCAAAAGAGGCTCAAGTACACAATAAGGACATTTGCTCAACCATGTTTGTTTCAGGCTTATTTGTAATAGCCAGAAGCTGGAAACAGGCCAGATGCCCCTCAACTGAAGAATGGATGCAGGAATTGTGGTACATCTACACAATGGAGAATTACTATGCAATGAAAAATAAGGAAATCATGAAATTGGTAGGTAAAAGGTGGGACCTGGAAAGGATCATCCTGAGTGAGCTGTCCCAGAAGCAGAAAGAGACACACAGTATATACTCACTCATATAGACTTATAGGATAAACTTAAAATCTGTACATCTAAAGAAACTAATCAAGAGAGAGGACTCTGACTAAAACACTCAATCCTCATCCTGAAAGGCAAAGAGGATGAACATCAGAAGGAGAAAGCAGGAAACAGCCTAGGAACCTACCACAGAGGGCCTCTGAAAGGCTCTGCCCTGCAGACTATCAAAGCAGACACTGAGACTTTATGGCCAACTGTTGGGTAGAGTGCATGGAATCTTATGTAAGAAGTGGGGAAAAAGTAGGTTATGGAGAGGACAGAAACCCCCCCCCCACAAGAAGAGCAACAGAACCAGAAGATTTGAACACAGGGCTCTTCCCAGAGACCCATACTCTAAACAAGTACCAGGCAAGGAGATAACCTAGAACCCCTGCATAAATGTAATCAATGGCAGTTTAGTGTCTAAGTGGGTTACATAGTAATGGGAAGAGGGACTGCCTCTGACACAATCTGATAGGCCTGCTCTTTGATCACCTCCCCCGGAGGGGAGATCACAAAAGATGACAGGCCACAAAAGATGACAAAGCAGCCACTCCAGATGTGATCTGATAGACTAAGGTCACAGGAAGGAGAGGAGAAACTCCCCTATCAGTGGACTTGGGGAAGGACATGCATGAAGAAGGGGGAGGGAGTGAGGTCAGCAGGGGAGGAGGGGGGGCTAATGAGAGGATATGAAGTGAATAAAGTGTAAAAAAAAATTAAAAGCCTGACAGAAAATATCTGAGAAATCTAAGATACCATGAAAAGACAAAAACTAAGAAGAATAGGAATAGAGGAAATATAAGAATCCCATCCCAAAGGCCAAGAAAATATTTTCAAAAATTATAAAAAGAAAATTTCCCCAATTTAAGGGAGAGACATATACACATACAAAGACCAACAGAAGGCCTAATATATTAGACCAGGAAAAAATATATATTCAGCAAGAAAAGAAAATTGTCCTACCACAAAAGGATCAAAAGAGTAAGTATTCAGAACAACAACAACAAAACAGTAAAAGTTGCAAGGGAAAATGGCCAAGTATCATATGATGGTGAACCTATCAGAATCACACCTGACTTCTCAACAGAGACTATGAAAGTCAGAAGAGCCTTTAAGTATATCATGCAGACCTTAAGAGAACAGGGATGTCAGCCCAAGTTACTATACCCAGCAAAACTCTCAGTCCTCATAGATGAAGAAAACAAGATAGTCAACACAAAAACTAATTTAACAATACCTACCTTCATATCCAGCATTAGAGAAGGTACTAGAAGGAATAATACAACCAAGAAAACTAAGTAATTTCAGAAAAACAAATGAAATAAATAACCTCACTAGAGCAAAGCTTAGAGTAGCCAAGCACACAAATGCACTACAACAACCAGTATAAAAATCAAAGGATATAAGTGCCACAGGTCAGTAATTGGACTCAATACTCCAATAAAAAAGAAACAGACTAACAAAATGGCTGTGTAAACAAGACACAACAATCTGTTGCAGACAAGAAACACACTGAAGTCACAAAGATAGATATTACCTGAGAGTAAAAGGCTGGAAGATGGTTTTCCAATCTAATGGATGCTACTCCTGGTGGCTTCTTATATGCAAAGAAATAGACTTTCAACCAAAATTAATCAAAAAGAAGGGGAAGGACACAGCATACTCATCAAAGCAAAATTACACCAACGAGATATCACAATCCTAAACATCTCTGCCACCAAAACAAAGGCACCTACATTTGTAATAGAAAAAAAAAAAGAATAAAATTTAATCCACACATGGATCTCCAAACATTAATATTGGGAGACTTTAACACCCCAATCACAACAAAAGACAGGTCAACAAAACAAAACTAAGAAAAGAAGCAATGACTCTAACAAAGTTCATGAGTCAAATGGTCCTAAAAAACACCTACAGAAAATTCACCTAATCCAAAAGAGGCTCAAGTACACAAAAAGGACATTTGCTCAACCATGTTTGTAGCAGCTTTATTTGTAATAGCCAGAAGCTGGAAACAACCCAGATGCCCCTCAATTGAAGAATGGATGCAGAAATTGTGGTACATCTACACAATGGAATATTACTCAGCAATGAAAAATAAGGAAATCATGAAATTTGCAGGTAAATGGTGGGATCTGGAAAGGATCATCCTGAGTGAGTTGTCTCAGAAGCAAAAAGACACACATGGTATATACTCACTCATATAGACATACAACATAGGACAAACCCACTAAAACCTGTGCATCTAAAGAAACTAAGCAAGAGAGAGTACCCTAACTAAAACGTCCAATCCCCGTCCAGAAAGGCAAAGAGGATGGACATCAGAAGAAGAAGAAAACAGGAAACAACCTAGGAACCTACCACAGAGGGCCTCTGAAAGCCTCTGCCCTTCAGACTATCAAAGCAGATGCTGAGCCTGATGGGCAACTGTTGGGCAGAGTGAACGGAATTTTAGGTAAGAACTGGGAAATAGTAAGAGCTGGAGAGGACAGGGTCTCCACAAGGAGAGCAACAGAACAAGAAAATTTGAACATAGGGAACTTCCCAGAGACTCATACTCCAACCAAGGACTATTCATGGAGATAACCTAGAACCCCTGCACAGATGTAGCCCAGGGCAGTTCAGAGTCCAATTGGGTTACATAGTAATGTGAAGAGGGACTGCCTCTGACATACTCTGATTGGCCTGCTCTTTGATCACCTCCCTCTGGGGGGGGGGGGAGCAGCCTTACCAGGCCACAGTAGAGGACAATACAGCCACTTTTGATGTGAACTGACAGACTAAGATCAGAAAGGAGAGGAGAACCTCCCCTATTAGTGGACTTGGGGAGTGGCATGCAAGCAGAGGGAGGAAGGAGGGTGGGATTGGGATGGGAGGAGGGAGGGGCTTATGGGGGGATGCAGAATGAATAAAGTGTAATTGATGAAAAATTTAAGAAAAAAGGGAAAAAAAATAATTTAAGAACCTTAAATGACTTTCAAAATTGGAGGAAAACATGGAGTTAGTCAATTGGCATGGAGCACGTCTCGCCCCTAGGGGCAATGGTCTCCTGAACCTACTCAGACCTCGGACACCACCACCGCTAGTTCTAGAACTGACGCAGCATGTTCCAACGAGGGGTTAAGGCTTCTCATATTATTTCCTATAAGCCCACACCTGTTTGTCTATATCCCCCATTTTTATTCATTATTAGCCAGATAGAGCCAAGTAATTGTGGTAATGATACTTGCTTTTTTGCCCAATGCTGGAATGCTAGTAAAGTTAGGTATGCCCTGATTACTCGCATGCCTCACTGGGTGCCTATGCCCATTGATGCCCCTCACGCTATGACTCTCTTCAGACAGAAAAGGGATCTTGGAACTACAGCCACCATTGTTACTACCATCTCATTGACGGCTGTTGGAGCTACCACCAGGGCATTAGCCATGAGTCATACTGGGCAGACTGCTCAAACCCTGAATAATCATTTAGCCAATGTAGCTCATGCCTTAGTTGTACATAAAAGAATTAATGCTCAACTAAAAGGAAGCTTGATGGTGTTCAATCAGAGGATTGACCTCTTGCAGGAGCAAATTGATACCCTATGGCAAATCGCTCAACCTGGCTGTCAATGAAAGTATGCTGGACTTTGTGTCACTAGCATACAACATGAGAATTTTTCCTGCGCTGCAAATCTGTCTAAACAATTGTCGAGCTATATTTTAGATAATTGGACTGGAGAATTCGATACTACGATGGAGCAGCTGAGAGTGGCCATTGTCACAGTAAATTCTACCGGAGTGGACGCAGGACTAGCCACAGGATTATCAACATGGATTGCTGCAGCCATGAATCATCTGAAGGAATGGGCGGGCATGGGAGTGTTAGCAGGCCTTCTGGTGTTGGTCTCCTTGGTTTGCCTGTGGTATATATGCAAGATTAGAGTCTCACAACAGTGTGATGCAGCCATGATCATTCAGGCCTTTACAGCCATTGAAGCAGGACATTCTCCCCAAGCATGGTTGGATACCATAAAAAGCTAAAATGATACGCTCAGGATGCGAGGCTAAGCACTGCACTCAGGGTCAGCCACTTTGGACCCAGAGAAGAGCATGTCTGATTGCATGCGGGTTGATGCCCCAGGTCCCGCCTCTGAGAAAAAGGTATTGGACGGGTCTGATGCTCTTTGGGTGGATGACACCTAAATGAACATCTGTACAAAGTCCCAATTTATTTCTAATATCAGAGATCAGACCTCTATTCTTGCCTGATGCGTCTGAAACAAAAAGGGGGAACTGTAGAGAGCTGCGGAATGCTATGCCTTAAAGATGGAGCTGGTTTCTGCCTTCCACCTTCCCGATGGTGAGTGCTCTCTGTCACGAACAACTCCACATTTGGCTAAGGCCGAGGATCTGGCTTGCTTCCATGTATGTGGACCTATCTGCATTGCCCCTGTGGCACGCCTGGGTTGGCTACCCAGAGGATATTTAAGCTGTGGGCTGGCTTTCCCCGGGGTCCGAGGATTGTTCAATGTTCCTGAATAAACTGCATTGAAAAAAAAAAAAAAAAAAAGAAAGAAAATTCACCTAAACAAAAAAGATTTTAACTTCTTCTCAGCATCTTCTGGAACCTTCTCCAAAATAGACTACATATTTGGTCATAAGGAAAGCATCACTTGATACAGGAAGTTTGACATAATCCCTTGTATTCTATGTGATTACCATGATCTAATGCTGTAACTCAACAACAGCAGAAAGATCAAAAAGCCTACACACATAGAAACTGAACAATTTGCTGCTCAAAGACAGCTCTGTCAAGGAAGAAATTAAGAAAGAAATTAGAGACTACCTAAATTTCAATGCAAATGAAGGCACAACATAACTAAACTTATGGAACACAATGAAAGCAGAGCTAAGAGGAATGTTTATAGCCCTAAGTGTCTTCAAGAGAATTTTTGAAATGGCTCATTCAATCAACTCAATGGCTCACTGGAAAGCAGTAGTGAACATAATAAAGAAGCAAACCCACCCATGAGGTATACGTGGCTGAAAGTAATCAATCTCTGGCCTGAAATCCATAAATTAGTAAAGAAATAGAACAATTCAAAGGATCATTGGAACCAAGTGCTCTTTTTTACAGAAAATCAACAAGACAGACAATCCAGAATGAAACTAACTTAAAGACAGAAAGACATTCTCCTGATTAGAATATGTAGAAATGAAAAATGGGGACAGAACAAAAGACACTGAGAAAATCTGAAGAATCCTTATGTCTTACTTCAGTAGCAAATTTTCTTTTAATATTTGATTTTTTTATTTATTTTATATCCAGCTGTTGCAACCTTCCTTAATCCCTCCCAATCGCAACCTGCCCCCCTCATCTTCTCCTATGACACTCTCCAAGTCAAATGATTGGGCAGTGCCTCCTCCACATCCATCTTTCCCTAGTCTATCCTGTCTCATCAGGACTGTCTGCATGTCTTAATCTAGGTCTTGGTAAGACTGCACCCCCTTGGGGGTACATGATCAAAGAGCCAGCCACTGACTTTGTGTCAGAGACAGTATCCATTCCCCTTAGTAGGGAACCCACTTGGATACTCAGCTGCTATGCAACAAATATTAGCAGGGATTCTAGGTTAGATTCATGAATTGACCTTGGTTACATCAAGCATTAATCTCAGAAAAGACACCTGGGCTTCTGTTGCTCTCCTTGTTGACCTCCTGTTCTTGCCAATTGTTACACTCTTCCCCAACTTTTATAAGTTTTCTGCACTCTGCCCAAAGTATGGTTATGAGTCTCAGCATCTGCTTTGATACATTGCTGGTAGGGTCTTTCAGAGGTCCTCTATGATAATATCCTGTGCTATTTTCTGTTTTATTGCTTCCTACAATGTCCATCCCATTTGTCTTTCTGAGTGAGAGCTGGTCATTTTACCCAGGGTTCTACTTTCCACTTAGGCAATATAGGTGTACAGATTTTAGTATGTTTATTCTATATTTTACATCTAATATCCACTCTAAGTGAACATATGCCATATTAGTCTTTCTGCTTCTGGGATAATACCCTCAGGATTGATTCCCCTTACCAATACTGAATCAAGTCCAGGTAAATAAAATAAACAATCCTATAACCCCTAAGGAAATAGAAACTATCATCAAATATCTCCTATCCAATAAATAACTAATAAATAAATAAAAATGAAATGAAATAAAAAGTGCAGGACCCAATGGTTTTAGCACAAAATTCAAATTTGGCTTCAAAGAAGAACTATTAACAATATCCTTTAAAAATATTTTGTAATTTAGATATAGAAGCAACATTGCCAAACTCATTCTGTGAATCTACATCACCTTGTTAAATAAATCTCTTTAAGGCCTAACATTGAAAGAGAATTTCAGGTCAATTTTTCTTATGAATATTGCTCCAAAAATAATCAACAAAAGATGAAAAAAAAAAAGAATGCAAAACACATCAAAGGTATCATCTATTATGACCAAGTAGGGTTCATCCCAGGAATGCAGAGGTTGTGGAAATATGGAAATCCACCTATTTAACCCACCATATAAACAAAATAAAAGAAAAAAAAACATGACAATCTTCTTAGATGCTGAAAAAGCATGTAACAAAAACCAACACCCATTCATGTTTAAAATCTTGGAGAGATCAGTGATAGAAAGCACTTACCTAAACCAAGTAAAAGCATCAGAGAGCAAGCCTATAGCTAAACTCAAAGACAACAGGCAGAAACTGAAATCAATCCCATTGAAATCTGGGACAAGGCAAGTTTGACCACTCTCTCCCTTGGCCTTTTACTTAGTTCTTGAAGTCCTTGCAAAAGTGATAATAAAATTAAAGGAAATCAAAGGAATACAAATTGGGGAGAAAGTAGTCAAAGTAAAAATATTTGTATATGATATGGTAGCATGTATGACTGACTCCCCAAATTCTATTAGGAAATTCCTATAGCGGATAAACACCTTCACTAAGTGTCTGTATATAAAATTAACAAAAAAACAAAACAAACAAACAAACAAAAAAACAACAGTAGATCTCCTGTATACAAAAGACAAACAGACTGAGAAAAGCAATAAGTAGAAGACCACCATTCACAATAGCAATGAAGGATATAAAGTAGTTTGGTATGACTCTAACCAAGCAAGTCAAACATTAAAAAAAGAAAACAAAACAAACAATGAAAAACATACAATTCCCAAAGGAAAAAAAAAGAGAAAGAAGAAAAAAGAAGTGACCAGGAAATGGAGAGCTATGCCATGATCATGATTTGGCAGGATTAAAACAGAAAAAAAAAGGCCAACTTATGAGAATCAATCACCAGATCCAATGCAATTTCAATCAAATTACCAACACAATTCTTTACAGAACTTGAAAGAAAAATTCCCAACTTCATATGGAATAACAAAAAAACCAGAATCACTAAAACAATCCTCTCCAAGAAAAGATCTTCTTCACCCCAGATCTCAAGCTGTACTATAGAGCAACATTAATTAAAACTACCTCTTACTGGCAAAGAAACAGGCTGGTATTTCAATGGAAGTGAATAGAAGCCCCAGAAATAAACAATCACACTACTGGACACATGATTTTTGAAAAAGATGGCAAAAGCATACAATGAAAAAAAATTACATTTAAGAAATACTGTTGGTCTATGTGGATATTTACATGTAGAAAATGCAAATCGATGTATATTTATCACCCTTGCACAAAACTAAATTTAAGTGGATCAAAGACCTCAACATAAAACCAGACACATTAAACTTGTTAGAAGAAAAGTGGGGCAGTAACTCTAAATTATTGTCACAGGAGACAACTTTCTGAAGAAAACAATAACAGCACAGGTATTAAGATCAACAAACAGAAAATGGGACCTCATGAAACTGAAAACCTTATATAAAGCAGAGAACTGTGTCATCATATCAAAATCACAGCCTACATGTTGGGAAATACCTACACCAAACCTGTATCTGAGTGAGGGCTAATATCCAGAATATATAAAGAACTGAATAAGAAAAAAAAATCAGGAATGCAATTATAAGCTGGGGTACAAAGCTAAACAAAGAATTCTCAACAGAGGAATATTGAAAGGCAGAGAAACACCTAATGAAATGCCCAACTTTCTTAGCTGTCAGGGAAATGCAAATCAAGTCGACACTGAGTTCACCTTACACCCATCAGAATGGCTAAGATAAAAACCACAAGTGAAAATACATGCTGGGGAGGATGTGGAGAAAGGGGAACCGCCCTCCAAGGCTGGTGCAAATGTAAACTTGTATAACCACTTTGGAAAACAATCTGGTGCTTTCTCAGGCAATTAGGAAGAGTGCTACTCAAGCTTCAGCTATACCCCTCCTAGGAATATATCACAAATATTCTCAAATATACAAACAGGAAATTTATTAAACCATGTTTGTAGCAGTTTTATTTGTAATTTCCAGAAGCGGGAAAATATCCATATATGCCTCAGTTGAGGAATGGATACAGAAATTGTGGTTCGGTTCCTCAATGGAATTCTCCTCAGCTATTAAAAGCAAGGCAAAGAAGTTTCTTGCTAAAGATGGAATGGAACAAACAACAACAACGACAACAAAAACAAATAAAAAAAAAACAAAAACAAAAAAACGATCATCCTGAGTGAGGTATCCCAGAAGCAGACACACATGGTATGTACTCCTTGATAAGTGGTTATTAGACAAATAATACAAGATAATTATATTAAAATCTCTAAACACCAAGAAGCTAAACACAAAAAAGGACCCTGGGTAAGATGATCAATCCTATTCAGAAAGGCAGGGGATGCCCATCAGAAAAGGAAGAAAACAGCAAAGAGGACAGGAGCCTAACACAAAAGGCCTCTGAAAGTATCTTGTCTACAGGGTATCAAAGCAGAGGCTGAGACCAATAGTCATACTTTGAGCAGAGGGCAGGGAACCTTAAGAAAGTAGGGGGAGACAGAAAGGCATGGAAGCTACAGGAGCTTTAATGTGTTCTTGGATAGGGGTTGTGAATATTTTATTGATTATTGTAGCATCATTGCTCAAAAGGGAAGTTGGTCTGAAATTATCTTTCTTTATTGATCTTTGCCAGTTTAATTATAAAGGCGATCTTGGGTATTGAATGAGATTGGCAGGGGTGCTTCTGCTTGAACTTTGTGGAATAATTGGTAGAGTAGTGTTATTAGCTCTTCTTTGAATGTCTGCTTTAATTCCCTGCTGATAACATCTGGTCATGGGTTTATCAGATGGGAGGCTTTTAATGACAACTTCTATTTCCATAGCTGATATGGATTTTTTTTTCTCTCTCTCTTTTCTTTTCTTATTTTTTTCCTTTAAAACATTTTTTTTTCACTTTCTGTTTCAGCGGCTTCCTTCTGTCCCTCCCAATCCTTCCCTCCCTCATCTCCTCCCATGCCCCTCCCACAGTCCACTGAAAAGGGAGGTCCTCCTTCTCTTCCATCTTACCCTAGCTTTTCAGGTCTCATCAGGACAGGCTGCATTGTTTTGCCCTGTGGAATTATAAGGTTATCTTCCCTTTCAGGCAGAGGCCATCAATGAGCCAACCACTGAGTTCATATCAGAAACAGACACTGTTCCCCTTGCTGAAAGAAAACATGGAGACTTAGCTGCCCTGCAGTACATTTGTGCAAGGGTTTTAGATGATCTCCATCATTGAACTTAATTTGGAAAATCAGTCTGAGAAAAGGCTCCAGAACTTTGATTTTTTATTGTTGTTGTTCTATTGATCAATTTGTGGAACTCCAGTCCCCTCAGTGTCTTTTTTTTTTAACCCTCCTGTCATAAGATTCTCATTATTCCACCCAAAGTTTGTTAAGAAGAAATCTAAAATGACAACACCTACTCTGGAAGGTGTGGAGAAATCTGAATACTGCTCTATTGCTGTTGGGAGAGTAACAATTGTACATCCACTTTCAATATTGATCTGTCACTTTCTCAGGAAAATAGGAATTGTGATACCTTAAGATATAACTAGACTGTGTATCTCAGGCTGGTCTGGAACTTGTGATCCTCCTGCCTCTCCCTCCTTCATCAAATCCTACTGGTTGTGTGTGCCACCACAACCACTATGGAAGGTAATCTGGTGCTTTCTCAGACAACTAAGAGTGGTGATTCCTCAAAATCCAGGTATACCACTTATAGGCATATATCTAAAAGAGGCTCAAGTACACAATAAGGACATTTGCTCAATATATTTGAACCAGCTTTATTTGTAATAGCCAGAAGCAAGAAATAACCCAAATGTCCCTAAATTATATAATGGATACAGAAATTGTGGCACATCTACACAATGGTATATTACTCAGGAATTAAAAACAAGAAAATGAAAAAAAAATTGTATGTAAAGGGTGGCAACTGGAAAGGATCATCCTGAGTGAGCTACTGAAGAAGCAGAAAGACACACACAATATGAACTCACTCATATAGACACATAATTTTGGATAAACCTACTAAAATCTGCACACCTAAAGAAACTCATCAAGAGGGAGGACTCTGGTTAAAATGCTCAATCCCTGTACTGAAAGTTAAAGATGATGGACATTAGAAGAAGAAGAAAACAGGAAAGAATTTAGAAGCTGTCACAGAGGGCCTCTGAAAGGCTCTGCCCTGCAGACTATCAAAGCATATGCTGAGACTTATGTCCAACTTTTGGGAAAAGAACATGGACCCTTATGAAAGAAGTAGGAAATAGTAAGATCTGGAGAGGACAGGATCTTCACACAGAGATCAACAAAACCAAAAAAATTGAGCACTTTCCAGGGACTCATATTCCAACCACCTTAATTCATGCAGATCCTAGAACCCTTTCACAGATATAGACCATGGTAGTTCAGTGACCAAGTTGGTCCTATTGTAATGGGAACAGGGACTGATTCTGACATGAATGGATTGGCCTACTCTTTGATCACCACTCCCTGAGTAGGAGCAGCCTTACCAGGACGCAGATAATGATAATACAGTCACTCCTTAAGAGATCTAATAGACTAGGTTAAGAAGGAAGGAAAGGAAGACCTCTCCTATCACAGGAATTGGGAAGTGGCATACTTGGAGAAGGGGGAAGGAGTATGGGATTAGGAGGGGAGGAAAGAGGGCTTAATGAAGGGATACAAAGTGAATAAAGTGTAATTAATAAAAATTAAAATAAAAAATGAAAAAAGATCCCACTATATCACTCCTAGGCATATATCCAAAAATATTCAAGTATGCAACAAGGGCATTATCCGACCATGTTTGTAGTAGGTTTATTTGAAAGAGGCTGAATCTGGAAAAAATACAGATGTTCCTCAACTGAAGAATAGATACAGAAATTGTGGTACTTTTCCACAATGAAATACTGCTCAGCCATTAAAAACAAGGAGATCATGAAATCTGCAGGCAGAGAGTGGGAACTAGGAAAGATCCCCCTGAGTGTAGTCACACAGAAGCAAAAAGACACACATGGTGCATACTCACTTATAAGTGAATATTAGACATATAATATAGGATAAACATACTAAAATTTGTAAATCTGAAGTATCTCAGCAAGGAGGATGACCCTGGGCAAGATGCTCAGTCCTCATTCAGAAAGTCAAATTTAATGGACGTCTGAAGAAGGAGACAACAGGATACAGGACAGAAGCCTACAACAGAGTGCTTCTGAAAGATCATACCCATCAGGTAGATACTGAGACTCATAGAACATTTTTATTTTCCTCATCTGAATTCAAATTTGGTAAATAGACTCTATCAAGAAAATTTTCCATTTTATGTAGATATTCAAATTTTATGGCATTTTGGCATTTGAAGTAGTATTACTGCTTTTTTTTATTTCCTTGGAGACTGTCATTATAACTTCTGATTTTGTTAGTTTGGAAAGTGTCTCTCTGCCTTCTAGTTAGACTGTCTAAAGGTCAGTTAATCTTGTCGATTTTCTCAAAGAAGCACCTCTTGGTTTCATTGATAATTTGAATGGTTCTTTTTCTGCTTCACTGACCCGGAAAGACAAATGCCTCATGTTCTTATCTGTGGTTCCTAACATCAAATCGTTCTATGTGAATATATTACCTGGCATCAAATCATTCTATGTGAATACATTACCTAGAATAATTACAGAAACAAAATGTTAAAATTTTTTAAATTAAAAACAAGAAAATAAATACAGAACAAGCAAGATGCAGGTAATCTGAAAAGAGTAACAGGAAAACAGCAATCTTAGTTTGGGATGGAGGGTGATATAAAGGAGAAGTTTAACATAATAAAGAAACATATTTGCTTAAACCTTGAGGTTTTCTCTAAAGATTTACTCTCCCAGAGATTGTCTGCATCTTCTTTTCCCCTATGACCTCCATTTGTGTCATTAAATTGCTTGTAAGAAAAGTCTCCAATATGATGGCACTTAGTGCTATCAACTTTTCACTTAATACTGCTCTCACTGTTTTCCATAATTTTCAATACTATGTGCCTTCCTTTTCACTGAATATTAGGAAATCTTTAATGTCTCTATTTGTTCCCTGTACTGGTTATCATTGAGTAGAAAATTGTTTAGTTCCTAAGAGTCTGTAGGCTTTTTAAATTTCTCTTGTTCATGTCTAGCTTTATTCAATTGTGGTCTTATAGGCTCCAAGGGATTATTTCCATCGTCTTGTTATATTAAATCTTTTCTTTTGTCCAACTATATGGTCAATTTTGAGAAAGACTTCATGAGGAGATAAAGAGAAAGACTTCATGAGGAGATGAAGAGAAGGGTAAATTCTTTTGTATTTGGTTGAAAAGTTTTCTGCATATCTGTTTGTTACATTTCATTCATAACATGTTAGTGTCATTTTTTTCTTGCTTAATGTCTATTGTATTGTACAACCATTTTTGAGAATTGGGTATTGAGGTATCCCACTTTTAATGATTAGGGGACTATGTATGGCTTAAGCTTTATTAACATTTATTTTACAAGGGTGGTTGCGCTTGTATATATGGCATGGATGTTCAGAATTGAGATTTAATCTTGGGGGGATTTTTCTTTGATGTTTATGAAGTGTCCTTTTTCACCCCTTTGAATTAATTTTGGTTGAAATTCTATTTCATTAGATATTATAATGGCAACTGGAGCTTGCTTTTTTGCATTCATAGGTTGGAAAACCTTTTTAAGTATATATTTTAATTTCAGTAAATATGTATCATTGTGGCTGAGATGTGTTTCTTCTATACAGAAGAAAGATGGATCCTGATTATAAGTACATTCTTTTAAGTGTTTGCCTTTTTATTGTATAGTTTTCTCCACTGATATTGAGGGAGATATAAATGACAAGTGACAATTCTGTAATTCAATTTTAAATTAAAGTTGTGGAAGTGTGTTTGGACATTTCTATTTTTTTGTTGTTGTTGATGTTGTTGTTGTTGCAGTTATTTATATCCTGTGTTTTTTTGGGGGGAGGTAAGGTGTTGGCGATGAAGTTAACTTCCTTGTTTGAAAGTTTTCCTTCTAGTACCTCTGTATGGCTAGATTACTGCATCAATATTACATAAGTGTTTCTCTCATGGAATATCATGTTTTCTGCATTAATGGTGATTGAATGTTTTTCAGTGTAAAGTTGTCTGGACTGGTTTCTTTAGTCTCCTTCTATTGGCTATTGCCTGACACAATGATCAACACCCATCAGTATGTTCACCACCATCTTAGACTTCGAATGGATTTTATATTTATTTTTTTCATTACTTGGGTTCAAACTTTCTTTTTATTTATTCCTCTCTCTGCTCTTCAGAAGCCTCCTCTTTACAACCCCAATTTTTGCAATGGAAATCTCTGTTTCTTGCAGCTAGGACATCCAGCCATAGGACATGCACTTAATCATGCACTTTAGATTCCTATCTCAAAAGCAAAATGCCCTCATATATCCATTTTCCAGTATACAAAGACATTTAAAGTGAGTATCAGTGAGCAAAGGTCAAGATGACTATTTATTTCAGTACCCAGATGCCAGGTGAAGTTTAGTTACCTACTGTCCTACTAGTTGTTTATGGAAGAATGATCCTTCACATCTGGTGTCCTCTACCCACCTGTGGTTTCAACCTATCCAAGTCATTTTTATCATGTAGCCTTAGGCAGTATAAGGTTGGGTAAACCACAACAATATCAATAGAGGTCACATTGGCATCTCATGACAGTCATGGATGGGCACCTATGGGCCATCAAGAAGGAAGAAGGATTGATGGCAGTGGGTTTCTGGAGTTGGACTTGAGGAGACCCTAGTACTGGGTCATACACTTTTTAGACATTAAGCAATGGTTCCTCAGAGGAGGGGCACAAACACAGAGTGAGATTTTTATGTGCATTTGATCTTTAACCACATGACTTCTTTCTTTCTAAATACTAGCAGTAGCCACCACTGCATTAAGGAAGGCAGAAACAACTGAGCAATAGGGTTCAATCATATAATAGGTATTCCATGCATTGAACATTTCCATGGCCTCAAAATTTGGGAATGTTAAATTAATGTGGTCAAAGGAAATATTCAATAAAGGGAACCCTTGCTCACTATTGTTGGTTTTTCAAGCTAGTGGAGCTATTGTGGAAATCAGTGAAAAGCAAAAAAAAAAAAAAAAAAGATCCTCCCATTGAATCAAGCAATACTACTTTTATCATTTACCAAAAGTGCTTGACATCCTTCTTTACAAACAGTGCTTAGAATGTTCATTGCAACTCTATTAACAATTACTCAGAAATCTAAAGAACATCAATATTCTCCATGTGTCAAACTTGTAGTGGAAATGTGTTACATAGAAGCTTTGAAATCCTCTTTCCTAATAAAGAAAAATCATTAAATTTTCCAGTTGATGCAATGAACCACACTGACACAAATGATGCATGTTCTTATGTGAGGTTCCTAGCATCAGATAATTTCATGTGAACACATAACCTGGAATAATTACAGAAACAAAAATATTAAATGTTTTTATATTAAATTAAAACCAACCAAGATAAAGAGGAAACAAGAAAGACACAACTAATCTAAAAGTAGTAATAGAACAAAACAGATCTTAATTTGGGATGGAGAGGGATATAAATAGGAAGAGGAGTTAAACATAATAACATAATAAGGATTTATGAAATGACATAAGGTGTCATACCACTCAAGTGAGGGTGAACTGGCCTTGACCATAGTCTGGGTACCATGGGAGAAATGACCCTGAGGTTCTGAGAGTGGGAGACCTACTCATCCCCCCTCACTGCCTTCAGCACTTGGATGAGCTGGCACCACCCCTTGCAGGGAAAATGCAGATGTGTTGGCCCTAGTGGCTGCAGCAGACCAAATCAGCTATGACACAGGCCCAGATCCAGGATTTTGAGTTACCTCATCTGTTAACTGAAACTGTGTATGAGAGGACTGTTCCTGCAGATACCTGTAAAAAAGATTTTTGGACAAAGGGGAATATAATGTGACAAAGGGGACACAATACAGCTTCCACAGAGAGAGGTTTTGCTTTGTTTTGTGTGTGTTAGGTGGGACAGGAGGATGCTATGGCAGAGTTATGAGTATGGGGATGTGTGATGTGAAACAGGCAAAGAATCAGTTTCTAAAAACTGTTGAAATAAGATTAAGTGTCTACTTTAAAATACATTAAACCATGCTGTTTCTCTCTCTCTCTCTCTCTCTCTCTCTCTCTCTCTCTCTCTCTCTCTCTCTGTGTGTGTGTGTGTGTGTGCATGTGTGTGTGTTTTATTAAATGACAGTGTCTTAAGTGGGGGTAACAATGCTCACCCTAAGCACCATAGACCATCTAAAAAAAACACCAAAACCTTAGGAGGTTATATCAACTGATATGTATTAATATATGTAATACACATGGAATGACACTAGATTTGGAATTTTTGGTGCATATGGGAATGTTTGCAGGTACAAAATGGAAGAGGGAAGAGGGCAGTTATATAATCATATTACAGTCTCCAAATATTACAGCAGATGAGCCAACATTGAATATAGCACATTGCCAATCCATAAGACACATGGTTCATTTTGTAAGTGAGGGATAGAACAGAAAAATTGCTGAGGGGGATTATTCATGAAGTGTCCCCAGTCTGGGTGTCTTAAACATGTCCTGAATAAGGGCAAAACTGGGAAACAAGACAACATGTAAGTGGAAAAGCTCACTAGGTCTGAATCCCTACAGAAAGAACTACAGGAAACTGAGGGAGAAGTAATCTATCCCAGGGGTAAACACAATATGAGTCTCAACACCAAATGCTAAGCACTGGAAATTCATATAGGCAGTAACATATAAACTTTTTAATATGTATGTAATACATAATATTCCAAACAGAAGTTTAAAATGGAATGCATTTATATATATGTAATATTATATATATATATATATATATATATATATATATATATACACAACACATTAACATTTTCAAAATCAAGCAGCTTTTGAATTAACTAATTTTTTTTCTGCCAAGCAGTAGGCTTCCTATCTTTACTGATTGAGCCTCAAGAGTCATCCTTGGGCCTAGCTAATTGTTTAGACCAAATCAAAACATAAAAAATTAAATAAAAGAACTGTACAAAAAAAGAGGAAGACTTTTTCACTTTGGCTGTGAAACAAAATGTTATTGCTTTCAACTCTCCCCATCTTGGAGAATCTCTTTGATGGTGGCTCCCCAGAACTGTCTGGCTGTAACATCTTATCATCACATGACAGGTCAAAACATTCAACCAACTTTTCTTATATCCATGTGTTGCCAACTCACTGTTCAGGGCCACCTTGCTATATTTATCATCAACATTCTTCTGGGAAAAATGTTTCTTTTGAAATTCTGGGTAAACCTGGTTCCTGCTAAGGGTTTGGTGATTCCTCTGAACAAACTTTCTCTTAACTATAACCATGGGGGAATTCACCTGTGACTCCTTGCAAAAGATGATCCTAACTTCTGGCTATTATAAAGTTGCTACAAACATGGTTGAGCAAATGTACTTATTGTGTACTTGAACTTCTTTTGGATATATGCCTAGGAGTGGTATGGCTGGATCTTGAGGAAGTGCTATTCCTAGTTCTCTGAGAAAGTGCCAGATTGCTTTCCAGAGGGGTTGTACAAGTTTACATGCCCACCAGCAGTGAATGAGGGTACCGTTTTGTCCACAACCTCACCAACATGTGTTGTTACTTGAGTTTTTCATCTTGTTCTGACTGGCTATAGATTGGGAAAGAATCTTCACCAACCATTTATCTGAAAAAGGGCTAATATCCAGTAAATATAACTAAAGAAGCTGAAAAGCAGCAAAACAAGTAATCCAATTAAAAAATGTGGAACAGAGATAAACAGAATTCTCTGTAGAGGAATATTGAATGGCAGAGAAACACTTAAAGAAATGTTCAACATTATTAGCCATTAGGGAAATGCAAGCCAAAACCCTAAGATTTCACCTCACAGCCAAGAGAATAGCCAAGATAAAAACCCTCAAGTGACAATACATGCTGGAGAGATTGTAGAGAAAGGGGAACATTCCTCTCCTGATGGTGGGAATGTAAACTTGTACAACTATCATGGAAATAAATCTGATGTTTTCTTAGACAACTAGAAATAGTGCTTCCTCAAGAACTAGCCATACCACTCCAAGGCATATATACAATGAAGACACAAGTACACAGGAAGGACATTTGTTCAATCATGTTTGTAGCAGCTTTATTTGTAATAGCCAGACTGAAAACAACACAGATGCCCCTCAACTGAAGAATGGATACAGATATTGTGGTACATTTACACAATAGAATATTTCTCAGCAATTAAAAATAAGGAAATCATGAAATTTGAAGGTAAATGGTGGTATCTGGATAGGATCATCCTGAGCGAGCTGTCTCAGAAGGAGAAAGACACAAATGGTATATACTTACTCATATAGACATAAAACATAGGATAAACCTACTAAAATCTGTACATCTAAAGAAACTAATGAACAGAGAGGACCCTGACTAAAATGCTCAATCCCCATCCTGAAAGGCAAAGAGGATGGACATCAGAAGAAGAAAATAGGAAACAAGCTAGGAACCTGCCACAGAGGGTCTATGAAAGATTCTGCCCTTCAGACTATCAAAACAGATGCTGAAACTTATGGACAACTCTTGGGCAGTGTGCATGGAATCTTATGCAAGAAGTGGGAATTAGTAAGATCTGGAGAGGACATAAACTCAACAAGGAGAGAAACAGAACCAAAAAAATTGAACACAGTTTTCTTTCCAGAGACTCATACTCCCACCAATTATCATGCATAGAGAAAACCTAGAACCTCTGAAAAGATGTAGCCCATGGCAGTTTAGTGTCCAGGTGGGTTCCATAGTAATGGGAAGAGGTACTGCCTCTGACTTAATCTGATTGCCCTGCTCTTTGATCACCTCCCCCTGAGGGGGGAGTAGCCTTACCAGGCCACAGAACGTAACAATGCATCCAATCCTCATGAGATCTGATAGACTAGGATCAGAAGAAAGGAGAGGAGGACCTCCCCTACCAGTGGACTTGGGAAGGGGCATGAGTGAAGAAGGAGGAGTGAGGGGCTTATGGAGGGATACAAAATGAATGAAGTGCAATTAATAAAAAAGAGAAATGATGAATAAAGTATAATTAAAACAATTTTTAAAAGGGGGTTAGATGATCATAGATGACAGCTTAAGAAGCCTAAAGTGGCTACCTCCTCTACCAGGTGGGGACTTCAAATGGTGGGGAAAGAAAACAATCCATCCACAAAACTTCAACCCAAAATTTGTAGAAGTGTAAGGACAAAGATGGAACATATTGTAGGAATGGATAACCAATGAATAGCCAAACATGAGGCCTACCCCATGTGAAAGAGCCAATCTTGGCACTATTAATGATGTTCTGCTATGCTTTCAGACAGGAGACTGGCCTAAATACCTTCAGAGGGGCTTTCCCCAATAGCTAATGGAAAGGGATGGAGATACCAGGAGAGTCAAGGATTCTACACAAAGTCCTACACTCAAATGGCCTGGGCCTATAGGGTCTCATGGAGACTGAACCACCAACCAAAGAGTATGCACGGCCTCGTCCTAAGCCCCATGTACAATTTATCAGAAATGTAGTTTGTTCTTCATATGGTTCCCCCAACAACTGTATCAGAGACTAACACTGATGCTTCCATTTGGATCTTGTTCCCCCAATCAGGAAGCCTTGTCTGACCTCTGTGGGAGAGGATAAGCCTTGTTCTGCTGAGACATAATGTGCCAGGGCATGGTGGTACCTATGGAGCACCTCCTTCTATGAGGATAAGGAGACGGGATGTGAGGGAAGAGGAGTATGAGGGGTGACTGGGAGGAGAGGAGAGGGAAGTTTCAATCAGGTTGTAAAGTAAATAAATTAATAAACATTTTAAAAGAAACATTAATAATAGAATAATGTAACAAAAAACTACAAAGTAGAAATAAACATTAATAGAAATAACAATGCTCACAGTGACTGGTGCAATATAAATGGAGCCAATATGGTTTTGAGCTAGCTTGTTTAAATGTATGATACCAGTGTGTAGTTTGGTGTTCTTTTGAGACTCTGAAGAGTGGGGATGGGGGAAATCTCTGACTCCTTTACTTGCTTTTGGTAGCCCTTTCTACCTAATGGGTTGCTTATTCAGGCTTGTTATGAGGTTATTGGGACTAGCCTCATTGAAACTCTTTATACCATATGTGATTGAAATCACTGGGAATTCTGACTCTCTCTGAAAGAAACTTTGGAGGTTAGGATCTAGGGGAAAGGAGAGGAGGCAAGGAGGTATGGGAGTAGTGGAGTTGGAAGAAATTGAACTCGCATTGAAATGTATGAAATAATAATAATGATAATAATAACACAGACCAAAAAATAAAAATGAAAACAGGTTCTATTCTTCTGCAGAATACATTAAACAAACCTCAAACAGGTAAGATAGCCTAATCTCATAGTAAATAGTTGGAAAAGAATTTCCAAGCTTCACCTAAAAAGCAAGCTGCTGTAGGTCTACTAAGACCCAACAATAAATCCTTCAATCAAAATTATTTACAAGAAAAGACACGGGCTGTTAATATAAGTAAAGAAAAAAAAAGAGGTATAAAGATGTTTCAGTGAATAAAATCTGTAGCCCAAATACAAGAGAACACACTTTTGTAAAAGATTATTCAAGCTTTGGATTATTCAAGCTTGAATTACACATTTTCCTTACATGTTGTGATTATGAGATTTTAATGAACCACCCTCACCAATGAACAGCTCTTCTGGACAAAATTTAAAGACAAAAACTGGAGTTAACAGGCTTATAAACCAAACAGACCAAACAGATATCTATAGACGGTTTCACACAAACACATGATAATATATCTCCTCAGCACATTATGGAACATTTTCTAAAACTGGCCACATACTCAGTCACAAAACATGTCTCAAAAGACAAAAGAAAATTGAAATAACACCCTATATCCTATTACACCACCGTGGATTAAAACTCGATTTCATCAAGAGAAACAGCAGAAAGCCTATGAAGTCATGAAAACTCTCTATTGAAGGATTGCATAAATAAATACAAGATTTTCTATAATTCAATGAAAACAAATACACAACATTACCAAAATTGTGAAACCCAATGAAAGTGATACTAGAAGGAAAGTGTGTAACACTAAGTACTTAGACTAAATAAATGTGAAGTTCTCATATCAGCAATTTAGTAGCACACCTGACAGCACTAAACCATAAAGAGGAGGAACACTCAAGAGGAATAGATGGCAAGAAAGAATCAAACTGAAGACCGAAATCAATGAAAAAGAAACAAGGAATATTATCAAGAGTCAATGACACAAAGAGTTGTTTCTTTGGAAAAATCAACAAGATAATATAGAGAAACAAGTAGCCAAAGTCACTAAAAGATAAAGAGGGAAGCCTGCATTGTGTTACAGGCATGCAGTCACTGGACTCTGGCAGACAAATGCCGGTGCATTATGGATCACTATTGGAAGTCTTCTACCCCACCACATAAGTTCAGGTAATCAAAGCCTTATGAAGACCAGAAATTCAAAACACCCATATCTCTTACTGCAGAGAGCCTGTGGCACCCCTTTGCTCCTATAAAGACTTCAGTCAGTAAAAAGAGCCCAGATCCCATGAAGGAACTGAAAGAGACCAAGGAAAAAGAAGCTCCAATTCCTTTCATGGTTCCAGAGTGCAGGAGTAAGCAACTGAATGAGTAGGGAAACTGCCCCATTTGCCTTAGACACTACCACCAAAAAGAGACTGGCTTCATCTTTTTCACTCATAATTGAGAAGATGAAAGAAAGACTAAGCTTGAGGCCAGCTTGGTCTTCAAACATTGTCCAAAATAGCCAGGGATACATAGAGAAAACCTGTTACAAACAAACAAACAAAAAATCAAGCAAGTAAGTGAGTAAATAAATGAGATATATTTATTAAAAACAAGACAGGGAGAGAATGTCCAAATGAATATAGGGTCCTTGTATGCAACCCTCTGGCCTTGGAGGACACAGATACTGAATTTAGCCCCATGCTCACTCCAAAGAATCCCACTGCAAAAAATGAGCTGGAGTTCTAAACTCTCCCATAAAGAATGTATCAGATATTTTCAGTCTCACCAATGTGTGCTCACACTTTTGTATTCTCACGAAAGAGACATTCAGAAAACAAAACTGCTGAAAGAAACCTAGCAAAGGGTGCAACAAGGAAACCAAATATGTTAGTAAAATAAAATCTCCATCAGAATCCTTCATTTTATACTGTGGACTGGATCCAAGAGAGAGGCAACCAGCAGACATGGTTTCTGAGAGGCAGAGGCTTTTAAACTACAAAATTGGAGAGCAGAGAGGCAATTGAAAACTGAAAACCAACATTGTGGCTTTCTGAAAGAGAGAGCACATCACAGGGACAAAGAACACTTACATTCAGATCAGGAGTGAACTTCACTTAGAACAGAAATGGGGATTTCCATTGTACATGCCTTCCTCTTCTTGTGGGGAGTCTACCACAGCACCAATGAGGCTGAGCAGAGAACTCATTGCCTGAGAACAAGACAGCAGAGGCAGGGCTCCTGGTTTATCAGTGTCAGCTGGCAGTTCTACCCACCTTCTGTGTCCCATAGCCACAGTAGAGTCCTACAGAATCCCATGTCTGAGAGTGGCCATATGGACTCTTCAGGGCCTCCCAGCCAGTGAATGTACAGTGGCAATTCCTCATGGCATATAGCCAGATGTATAGTCACCAAATTCCAGCACAACTGCAAAGTCCACAACAACAGGTACACCAGGCACAAGGCCACCTAAGTCTGTAGGTTTCCCAACCAGTACCTGGAAACTCCAGTTCTACAGCTGCAGCTGTACTTCCTAGATTAGTGGCTGCAGCACCACAGAGTTGACTGAGTTCATCCTGCCACATTTGACTCAGCAGGTCCAAACTGGCCAGTACAGAATAGGAGGAACCCCTGTGCCTTACAGTTTGACCTGCTAGAGAGTGAATGCACCCTCAAGTGCCAACGAAGCCCAATATCCTCAGTGTCTATAAGCTAGCAACCAGTCATCAGATCCTTCCCACCCACATCCACTGTGGGAAACAGAGGGTTTCTTCGGACACTGAAGCCACGGACCTGCAGATCTACCCATGGATTTTAGAAAAATAATTCCTAGATCTCAGTTAGAGACTATTACAAGTAGCTAGTAGGCCACTGACATACTCAAGGAATTTGCATCTGCTATCCTCACCATCAATTGGAATAACTTTAGTGCCCTGGACACCTTCAATGCCTGCAAGGAGCCACTCCCTCACACTGAAGTCTTCTATGTTCTCTGGCACTCTGTCCCTCGGGGTGCACTTCCACTCAGAAGCTTGCCCACATTTGTCTTTCTGTGCCCAGGGATATTCCACCCACTGGTACAGCCTATCCAGCAAAACACATGCTTAAAGCCCTGGACCTCTCTCATCTTCCTGAAGAATTCTCCAGGTACCTGAGAAAGACAGCACCAGTCTGAATTGCAGAATCTAAGAACAAACAGTGAAGGTTACAGGTGCAAATAGCCAGAGTTCTGCAAAAGAACACATCCAACAAAAATCAGGACATTATGGCTTCACCAACAGTCCCAGCAAATCAATGGATATTCAACTCATCAGAAACACAGGAAACTGAGTTTAAAGATATGCTTATCCAGTTATTAGAGACACATAAACAGGAAACAAACAAATTTTTAAAGAAATTGCTACACAGATGGAAGCAAATAAATAGGAAATTAATAAATCTCTCAAAAAATCACAGGCAAATATAGACAAACAAATAGAGATGTAAGTAGATGCACAATTAGTAGCATATAGAGAAGACACGGACAAAAAAATGCAGTCCATCATGCAGAGACTGGATGCCACATTCAAACAGATAAAGAAAATAGTGCCAGACAGAAAAATAGAATTAGAATAAATAAAGAAACCACAAACAGAGAAAAGCCTGGAGTTGGAGAACTTTCAGATAAGAGCAGGAACCACAAGGTAAGCATCACTAACAGAATACAAGAGATGGAAGAGAGAATCTCAGGTGCTGAAGATAAGGTTGAAAAATTTATACTTCTCTCAAAGGAAAAGGAAGATTGGAAAAGTCCCAACAAAGAAAATCCAATAAATGAAAGACACAATGAACAGTCAAAATCTAAGAGTAATAGGAATTGATGAAAAGGAAGTTTCCAGGCTCCAAGTTCCAGGAAATATCTGCAGGAAAATCATAGAAGACAATTTTCCCAACTTAAAAAAACTAAACTAAAATAAAATAAAATAAAAACAGATGTCCATAAATATAAAAAAGGCCTACAGAACACCCAATGGACTAGACCTCACACTAAATTTAATTTGTAGATTTAGTGTTTTGACTAAAATCAAAACACTAAATCTACAAAGAAGCCTTCAATCAGCATAGATGAGGAAAACAGAATATTTCATGATGAAACTAAATTTATTTTTTACACAGTAAACTAGACCTACAGGAGATCCTAGAAGTAAAATTCCAATCCAACGAAAATGGCTATAGCCAAGAAAACATAGCACACAGATGATTTCCTACAAAAAAATAAAATAAAAAAAGCAATGAATCACAGTAAGACAACCAACTCCACAATAAAATAATCAACTCTCCAATAAAAAGACACAGACTAACAGAATGGGTGTGCAAACTGCATCCAACATTCTGCTGCATCCAAGAAACACACCTCCGTAACTAAGATAAACACTAGGTCAGAGTATAGGGCTGGAAAAATGTTTTTCAAGCAAATGGTACCCACCCAAAAAAAAAAAAAAAACAACAATTGGACATAGCTCTGCTAATATCTAATAAAATAGACTTGCAACAAAAAGTAATCAAAAAAGATGAAGAGGGACATTGCATTCTCCTCAAAGGAAAAATCTACCATGAGGACATCACAATTCTGAACATCTATGCTCCAAACTCAAGAGTGCCTACATTGGTAAATGAAATATTATTAAAGCTTAAATCACACATCCATCCCAACACCTTAATAATGGGAGACTTCAACATCCCACTCTCACCAAGGGACAAATCATCTAGACTGTAGTTAAACAGGGAAATAAAGGCACTTAAAGAAGCCGTAATTCAAATGGAACTAAGAGATGTCTGCAGAACTTTTCAACCAAACTAAAAAAGAGAATATATTCTTTTCCACACTTCATGGAACCTTCTCCAAAACAGACCATACCATATATTTGGTCACAAAGCAAGCCTCAACAAATACAAGATGATTGAAATAATACCCTGTATTATATCTAACCACCATGGTATAAAGCTGGACCTCAACAACAACGGAAATAGTAAAAAGCCTGCACATACATGGGAACTGAACAACTTACTACTCAATGACAGCTGGGTTAAGGAAGAAATAAAGAAAGAAATTAAAGACTTCCTTCAATTCAATGGCAATGAAGGCAAAACATACACAGATATATTGGACACAATGAAAGAAGTGTTCAGAAAAAAATTCACAGCACTAAGTGCTCTCCAGGAGAAATTTGTAACATACAAGCAACTTAATGGCCCAACTTATTGCCCTAGAGAGAGAGAGAAAAAAAAAAAGAGGAGCAGATGATTGGAAAAAAATCAAACTCAGGGCTGAAATCAATCAATTAGAAACAAATAAAACTAATCAAAGATTACCAGTGAAAACAAGAGCTGGTCCTTGTCTATTAACAAGACAGACAAACCCTTAGACAAACTAACTAAGTGAAAGAGGGAAATAATGGAAGTAAGCAAAATCAGAAATAAGAAGGGGGGCATAACTATAGACAAGGAGGAAATCTCAACAATCATCAGGTGGTACTTCTAAACCCTATATGTCACAAAATTTGAAAATATAAATTAAATGCACAATTTTCTTGATAGATTCGATATAGCAAATTAAGTCAAGATCAGGTAGAATGATTTAATAATCCTATTTCTCCAAGGAAATTAAAGCAGTCATCAATAGTCTCCCTTCCAAAAACAAAACAAAACAAAACAAACAAACAAACAAAAAAAACAAAAAACAAAACATACAAAAAACAAAAACAAACAAACAAACACTGGACCAGATAATTTCAGCACAGGATTCTTAACAACCTTCAAAGAAGTGCTGACTCCAATTCTTTTCAAACTATTCCACAAAATAGAAACAGAAGGAACATTACCAAACTTATTCTATGAAGCCGTAATAATCTTGATACCTAAACCATACAAAGACCGAAGAAAAGAAAAAGAATTTTAGACCCATATCTCTCATGAACATTGATGCAAAAATACTCAAAAAAATTGCAAACCAAATCCAAGAACACATAAAAAATACCCTCCACCATGACCAAGTAAGTAGGCTTCATCCTAGGCATTTAAGGGTGGTTCAATATATGAAAATCTATCAATTTAATCCACCATATAAACAAACTGAAGGAGAAAAACCACATGATCATCTCTGTAGATGCCAAAAATCCATGTGACAAAAGCTAATACCTATTCATATATATATGACAATATACAACAAGCCTATAACCAACATCAAATTCAATGAAGAGAAACTTAAATCAATCCTACTGAAATCAAGGAAAAGGACAGGTTGCCCACTCTCTACATATGTCTTCAACATAGTACTTGAATTCCTACCAAAAGCAATAAGACAAGTAAAGAAATAAGATCAAAGGTATACAGTTTGGAAAGTAATACATTAAAGGTTCACTACTCCCAGTTGACATGATATTATATATGAGTGACCCCAAAAACTCAACCAGAGAACTCCTTCAGCTGAAAAACACTTTCAACAAAGTGGCTGAATACAAATTTAACTGAAAATATTCAGAAACCATCTTGTACACCCAAAACAAAAGGGCCTAGAAAGAAATGATGGAAACAGCACCCCTCACAACAGCCACTAATAACATCATAAAGTACCTTGGGGTGACTCTAAAGAGCAGGTGAAAGTAATATTTGAAAAAAAAACAAACATAAATTCAAGTCTCTGAAGAAAGAAATTAAAGGAGATATCAGAAGATGGAAAGACCTCCTGTACTCATGGATCCATAGGATTAACATAGAGAAAATGGCCTTTCTGCCAACTACAAATTTAATGGAATTCCCATCAAAATGCCAACACAATTCTTTACAGTCTTTGAAAGAAAAATCATCAACTTCATAAGAAAAACAAACAAACTATTTTCAAACTATTCCACAAAATAGAAACAGAAGGAACATTAGCAAACTTATTCTATGAAGCCGTAATAATCTTGATACCTAAACCATACAAAGACCGAACAAAAGAAATCCTATATTCTATCTAACCACCATGGAATAAAGCTGGACCTCAACAACAATGGAAATAGTAAAAAGCCTGCACACACATGGGAACTGAACAACTTACAACAAACAAACAAAAAGCAAACAAACAAACAAAAAACAAACAAACAAAGAATTTCCAAAACAATCCTGTTCAACAAAGGTCATCTAGAGGTATCGCCATCCCTGATCTCAAGCTGTATTACAGAGCAATAGTAATAAAAACTGCTTGGTTTGGCATAGAAACAGAAGGGTAGATCAATGGAACTCAATAGAAGACCCAGAAATAAACCCACATGCCTATGAATACTTGATTTTTGACAAAGAAGCCAAAAACAAAGGCACGGGTTCTAAGAGCTCCAATTAGTAAATGGGACTTCATAGAACTGAAAAGCTTCTGTAAAGCAAATCACATAGTTATCAAAACAAAACAAGAGCCTACAGACTGGGAAAGGATCTTCACCAAATTTATATCTGACAGAGGGCTGATATTCAGAATATATAAAGAACTAAAGAAATCAAAAAGCAGTAAATCAAGCAATCCACTTAAAATAATGTGTACTCAGCTAAACAGAGAATTCTCTGTAGAGGAATATAGAATAGCACAGAAACACTTCTAGAGATGCTCCTAAGCCACAAGAGAAATGCAAATCAAAATAAACCCTGGGATTTCATGTTACACCATCTGAATGGCTAAGAGCAAAAACTCAAGTGACAACACATGCTGGAGAAGTTGTGGAAAAGACGGAACCCTGCTTCATTGCTGGTGGGAATGTAAACTTGTACAACCAGCTTGGAAATCAATCTTGCACTTTCTCAGACAACTAGGAATACTGCTTCCTCTAGATCCATCTATCCCACTCTTAGGCATATATCTAAAAGATGTTCAAGTACACAAGGACATTTGGTCAACCATATTTGTGGAAGTTTTATTCCTAATAGCCAAAACCTGGAAATAACCCAGATATTTATCAAAGGAGGAAAGGATACAGAAATTGTGGTACTTTTACACAATGAATATGACTCAGCAATTAAAAACAAGGAAATCATGGAATTTTTAGACAAATGGGGATATCGAGAAAAAATCATCCCAGGAGTAGAAAGACACACAGAATATACTCAATTATAAGTGGGAAAAAAACATATAAGATAGGATAAGTGGACTCAAATCTGTACTCTCAAAGAAGATAAACAAGAAAGATGACACACAGTACTGTGATCAATTCTCACTTGGAAAAAAAAATGGGATGGACACTGGAAGTAGAAGAAAACAAGTAACAAGACAGGAGCCTACCAAAAAGGGCCTCTGAAAGACTCTACCTAGCAGTGTATCAAAGCAGATGCTGAGGCTCATAACCAATCTTCAGCAGAGTGCAGGGAATCATATGTAAGAAGGGGAAGGTAGTATGACCTGGAGAGGACATGAGCTCGAGAAGCACAAGATATATCAGGGCACAAGGGACTTTTGTGAGTCTGTTTCTCTAACCAAGGACCTTGTATGGATATAACCTGGAACCCCTACTTGAATGTGTCCCATAGTAGCTCAGCATCCAAGTGGGTTCCCTAGTTAGCATAACAGGAATTCTAAGGCTGGCTCTTCGACTTCCACCCCCAGCCAAATCAGAGGAGGAGCAACTGGGCCATCAAGGAGGACATTGCAGCCAGTTCTGAAGAAACCTGATGAGCTAGGGTCAAATGGAAGTGGAGGAAGATCTCGCCTATTAGTGGACTTGGAAAGGGGCAGAGAGGAGGTGAGGGAGGGAGGGATAGATTGGGAGGGAATGAGGAAGGGGATAAGGCTGGCATAATAAGTAACTGGTGAATAATAGAAAAACAATAAAAATTATATAAAAAAACACTGAAAAAATAAACTCAAAAAATGTTTTTACATTGTCAGTGTATCAGCTAATATTCTTTGACCTTTCTAAGAATAATTAACTGGACTAAGTGTTTTACAAATCATTATGTGGAATTCAGCAAGATGGAAGTGCCAGGATGGCTCTCATTCTGAGCAGCAGTACAGTAAGATAGGCACAGTGACCAGCAGTCAGAACTCATGGCCCTAAAACACAAGTGATTGTTTTTCCCAGGTAAGAGGATACCCGTGGTAGGGGATTCAGTCAGCTTCAACTCACCCAGGTAAATGGTGGAAGAGATCCTATTTCCACCAGGTTCTTGGTTGCCAGACCAGAGCCACACCCTGGCCTACTCTGATCCCTGTGACAGAGTGAAAGACATTTGCTCATCCATGTTTGTAGCAGTGTTATTTGTAAGAGCCAGAACCTGGAAACAGCCCAGATGCCCCTCAGTTGAGGATTGCATACAGAAACTGTGGTATATCTACAAAATTGAATATTAATCAGCAATAAAAAACAAGAAAGTCATGAAATTTACAGGTAAATTTTGGGATCTGGAAAAGATCATCCTGAGTGAGCTGTCCCAGAAGAAGAAAGATGCACACACTATATAGACATATAATATAGTATAAACCTACTAAAATCTGTACACCTAGAGAAACTAATCAAGAGGGAGGACTCCTGCTAAAATGTTCAATTCCTATCTAGAAAATCAAAAAGGATGGACATCAGAAGAAGGAGAAAAGAGAGAACAAGTCAGGAGTCAGCCACAAAAGACCTCTGAAAGGCTCTGCCTTGTGAACTATCAATGCAAATGCTGAGTCTTATGGGCAACCTTTGGACAGAGTGCAGGGAAACTTAGGAAAGAAGTGGGAAAGAGTAAGATCTGGAGAGGACAGGAGTTACACAAGGAGAAAACAGAACCAAAAATTCTGAGCACAGGTGTCTTTCCTGAGACTGATACTCCAACCAAGGACTATGCATGGAGATAACCTAAGAACCCTGCACAGATGTAGCCCATTGCAGTTCAGTATAAAAGTGGGTTCCATTGTAATAGGAACAAGGACTGTCTCTGAAATGAACTTATTTGCCTGTTCTTTAATTATCTCCCCCTGAGGGAGAAGCAGCATTACCAGGCCACAGAAAAAAGACAATGCAGTCACTCCTGATGAGAACTAATTGACTAGGATCAGAAAGAAGGAAAAGAAGTCCTCCTCTATCAGTTGACTTGGGGAGGGGCATGGATGGAGAGAGTGGAGAAAGGGAGTGATTGGGACAGGAGGAGGATTGAGGGAACCACAGGAGGGAGACAAAGTAAATAAAGTGTAATTAATAAAAAAATTATTATGTGAAACAATGGTGCAGCTGCAGTATTGGCATGAAAGTGACCTATGCAGAGTCACTTGTATGATCCATTAGCCATAGTGTGCCTTCAGGGACATCAAATCAACTTTTAAAAAGCAATCCAATGTATAAACCATGACAAACAAAACAATTGTTTAAGTCCATAGGGGTTACATTCAGGAGTCAACTGTGTCTGTGTTCTGAATCTGTGAACTTAAATCAAGTAGTATATGTACTACAAGGGGATTATAATTTTGTCTTTATTCTCAGAAACTTACCTATGATAAATATTTACATAATGGTAACATTGCAGTAAATCTTATTAAGAAATCTCCAGATGTCATTCAACATACAGGAAGGCATAATCTGTTCACAGAGGTTGTCACAAATTTACCAAGGAAATTTAAGGTCCAGCATAACAGAAAGAATTTCATTTTTTATATCAATTCCACACATCCTATACTTCATTGAAACCCTATCCCTTGTACTTTCCCCAGAATAGTAAGAAACTTGTTGGCTAACCAAAAGTCTCTAAGAAGCTCAGATTTGGGTCAGCCTTTCTCATTCAGTTAGGAGGCTCCAACAGGTACCATTGCAACACTGCAGCAGATCCTGTGGTGGTGCAAAAGTGACTTGAGAGCATAGTCTTGTAAGCAACCTTTGCTTTTACTAGTCTTGTTGCTCCTTCCACAATCCCTGGTCCTGGCCTATTATCATGGGCACCAGATTAGCTAGCTCTCTTGACCATAGGAAGTAGGTCCTTAGCATCCCCTCATTCAGAATGCTTGAATGTTTGCCTTGCTGCTGAATACAAAACTGCCAGTTAAGGCAGACCAGGACTGGCAGGAGCAGGCCAGAGGACAGGAACTTTACTTGACTCATGAGGCCAAAGGTCACTTTGGTTCTGTGAGCTGTTCCCTATGTACATGTTCACAAATCTCAAAGAATAGAGCTGCTCTTCTAACTGATTAATGCTTACCACTGCTTGCTGCCAGTCATCTTTGACAAGTACATTCATTGTCCCTTGTTAGGGTTAGTAGCCAATTTCCCTATTTCTATATCAAGTAACTTTTTTGAAGTTGTTTTATTTTTAATTTTATTTTACTCAATTTGCATCCCAGTTGTAGCTTCCTTCCTCCTCTCTTCCTTTCCCCTTCTCCTGCACCCTTGTCCCTGTGTCCCCTAACTGTGCTCTACTCTTACCTACCCAATCCCCTTATCCACCCAATGAAGCATAGGAGGTGGCCTGAATAGTGATCACTCAATTTCCTTATAGACTAAATGTTCAGAAATATGGAGACAGGCAAGAAAGCCTGTCAGCCCTGACCTTCAATTTTGAGCAAAATCCCATATACCCAGGCTCCATGGCCTTGAACCACCTTCAATATGCCCCAGCCTCCACTGCCTCGAATGCCCTTCAGTGTCTCCCACCTCCATGGCCTGGAAATCCCTTCAGGTTCCCCCAACTTGAGTATGACACCTCACTCCAATGGTGCAAGTAATTGAGCAGTAACAAACATCTGGCCTTTGCACCTCTGGGGATAATTTTCCCAACTAGGCACAAGTCCAGCTGCTTAAACCATATGAAGGCCAGAGATTTAATGGAACTGAAACTCTTAGTTCAGAGAGCCTGAGCACCTCAAAGCTTTTCTATAGATTTCAGGCGTAAAAAGTCCCAGAACTCCATGAATGAACTAAAAGAGATCAAGCAAAAGGAATTTCCAAATCCTTTCATGTTCAAGAATGCAGGAGTAAGCCACTGAGCAGAGAAATGGGTGCATCTGCCTTAGACCCTGCCAACAAAAACAGACTGGCCTCATCTTTTCGGAACATGTCTGAGAAGACTGGCTTTGTCTTCTGTGTTAGAAGAACCTGTGGACTCAGTGGCTGTGTAATCTTCTGCTTACTCCTCCACTGAACAGCATGGACTGGCAATTTCTCCACATATTTAAGGGTCCCTAAAGCTTTTCCTATCTAACCAAGAGCCTCTGGGATTTTGTACTTTTTCCCAAGAGGCTCAGGGATTGTATATATCCATCAAAGGGTTTCTGGGACTATCCAAATGTGTTCAAGAGGCTAAGGGGGATTTTACACCTGCCCAGAAGTTCAAAAAAACCTCCCCCTTGTGCTGGAGGTAAAATCATACATGCCTCCTCTTCCAGAGCAGGTTTTAAAAGATCAACCTCTACACAAGTAGCCCTCAATCTTTCCAAATCTCCCCAAATGGTTTTTAAACCACTCTAATCAAGCAGACCTCCAACAGGCCCCATTAGAAAAAGAAGGCTCCAAGCCTTCTCTCAAAGAGCAGCTCAGTGATTTATCATTTTTCCCCAAATGGATTATGTCTTACCACCTCTCTCCAAGAGAGTTTAACATCCTTGACAGTTCTCAAGGAGCCCCAGAAAGTTGCTTCCTCTAAGGAACCCTTCCAAATATGTTCCTCCTCCCCCAAAAAGGACACTGTTTTTCACTTCTAGTAAAGTGAGCTTGGGTCCTGACACTGCTGACCAAAGGGGTGTCAGAACTTTCCCATTTAACCAAGAGGGATGTAAAGCCCTCCATCATTAAATAATGGACTCAGACCATCTCTAACATAACAAAAGAACCTACACCCAAGCACACCTCCCCAAAGGAGACCATCATCGCTCTAACATGTACAAGCAGAAATAAAAATTTCCCTATGTACATCAGCAGATCAAGGACCTTTGCCCTCTTCAGAAGGGGCTCTTATGAGTTCCACACATACACAGGAGGTGAGAGGATCTCCAGAGTCTGCCCAATCAATTCTTATGCCTTCAGTAAACACACAAAGAAATCTATCAGCTTCACCATCTCCCCCAGTGGTTCTGAGTCCATCCTATTCTGTCAAGTCGGGTCTATGATTGTCAACATCTACAGAAAAGCATCAAAGAAATATTGCCAAACCTATGCCTCCCCTTGAATGGAGATTCAAAAAATCTGCAATGAAAAGGGAGCATGGACATTTCTATTCAAGGAGGAAATTGAGAGATGGTTCCTCTGAGCAAGGGGAATCCACAGGGTCCCTCTCAGACCAAGAGGACTTCACCTATCGCCCCCTAGTCAAAAGTGCCCTCTTGACTTGTCAGCACTCCCCAAACAGAAAAATATATGCCACAAAACTCCAAGAGAGCTTTGTAGGTTCCACATTCTCCGGGGTGCTGAGAGAATACAACCTTTCCGACCTCCCCAAGGGTCCCACAGATTCCCGAAGAAGTGGACCACATGATGGGTCCCCTCCACACAGGTAGATTCCAGAAGGAGCAGAGCCCCCATGGCCCTTTCCACAGCTTCCAGATAGAGAGTGGGATCCAGCAGCCCTCTTATCAAACAGAATACCATCCCAGAGACCATCTCTCCTGTTTCCAAAAGGAATAGAAGCTTTAAAGTCCCTGGAATTGGAGCATCCTTCAGATTCCGTTCGACCAGAATGGAAACTCACCAATTTCCCAGACCTTGCAAGCAAACCAAAACCAGAAAACAAAACAGAAGCCATCAGACAAACAGACAAACAAAAAAACAGACAAAGACAAAAAACAACTGCAGTACCTGCTTTTTAAACATTTAAATAATTTTTTTAAAAACCTGTCTTTATAATATTAAAGCATCCTCTTTAGGAGTAAAATCATAAAGCACATTTGTAATTTTAAAAGTCAAAACCAGACTTTAAAATTTACCAGTGAAAACAATCCAATTTTATTATTATTATTATTACTATTATTTTGTAATTTTAATTTCTCTAATTCCCTTAGTAACTGAACTTGTTTTCCTTCTAATTGTACTTTCCCATGGAGAACAGTGATATCCTCCTGCACATTTGGCAGGGAAAACCATGGGTGCAGAGGGCGCAAGAGGCCAGTTTGAATTATGAAATTTGGCAGTTTATTCTTCAGATTCTGTTTTATCCTCACTATCTAGCTCCTAAATTTTCTGCTCTCAAATTACACAAATCTGATTGAGCTCCTTTCTGTACATTTGAAATAACCTTAGAAGTACTTTTTCTGCCTGTTTGGCTGCTCTATTTTTCCCAAGTAAGTCTTTAGCTTGTGAGATTCCTTTCCCCAAGTTTCCAGGGAACCAGGGTCAAACTTCATATTCACACAGGGTCAAATTTACACATTAAAGGGGATAGGGCATTTCTCCCAATTCCTAGCTTTTATTAGAATTGACTTTAAAGTCCTCATTAATATCTCCCTGCTATTTCTCTGTCCCATAATTTCCCTGACTGCCTACTTGTCTTCCTCCCTGTGATGGGCAGTCATCACGAAGCACATTTTTTCTTAGGCATCCATAGCTCCAAAAACCAGCCTTTCTCAAGTTGTCCCTCATTTTCAAGGTCCCTTATTCAGGCACCAACTGACCAGTCCTGTGGGCTAGTCAAACAGCATCCACCAGAAAGAAGGAGTATTTGAAGGCTAAAAGCAAAATTTTATGCTTAAAGTTTTTCATTCAATACAATGATTAAAGTTCCAGCAACTTCCAAAGACTAAAGAACAGGACAGACAATCTTCTTTAGGCAAAACATGGAATATTTCCATTACGGATTTTTATTCAACTAAGAAAATGACATCATAATATTTTCAGTCAAATCAATGGAACCAGGAAAAATCATCCTGAGTGAAGTAACTAAAATGCAGAAAGACATATATGGTATTATTTACTTATTAGAAGTTGTCCTAAAAGTGTGGTATTAAGTGCAATAGGCCATATATTGTGACCAAACCAATCTTCCCTAGGGGGACTGGATGGGGGTTAATTGAGTGGTTATGCCAGGGTATTCTGTAAAAACTTTTAAGCAACCCAGGCTGTTATTAAAATGTGTTGCTCTCTGCCCTTAAAGGATAGATCAGTGCCATGTTCTTGGATCTCCAAAGGTGCTTCCTCCTGCATCAAATGAAATTGCATACATAGACCCACAGTCAATTATTATACAGGAGAGACATTAACACACCCAGCCCTCTTGGGATTGCCCTATGAAATTCTACTTTTGCTGAATCATCTACTAGGCCTGTAGAGGAGGAATGCCATAAGGAGAGGGAATTGAGGACACAGGAGAACAATGTCCTGAGAATCAAGCTGCAGAGGAAAATGATGGAGACCTTGATGAGAGCCTTGATGAGACCTGATTATCTAGGGTCACATAGAAGGGGAACTAGGCCCTCCACTATCATGGAATTAGAAAAAGCACATAGGGATAGGAGGAGGAGGGTGGGTACCACTGGAAATAGAAGAGGGAGGAGGCAGCAGTAGGGATACAAAATGAACAATTCATAATATATAAATAAATAAGAAAATCTGTGAAAAAATGGGATGAAGTATAGAGCTCCTCAGAACTGATGGCTTCTTCTTGGGGGTGGTGTCAGGGTGCAGCAAAGATGAAGTCAGTTTTCTTTAAGGGACTTGGCACTGAGACTCTGATCATGTTCCAATGAGTGTATGAACAACACATACTTCAATTGCTGTATTTTAAAGGAAAAAAAAAAACTTAGAGTGACATATGGGTAGGAATTTGAACCTGGGAGCAATGAAAAAGGAGAGTAATATGTATAATATGAAATTACCACATAATCAATAAAATAATATGTTGACAACTTTTACAATGACTTTTAACATGGAAAAAATTCCGCTAAAGGAGGACAGAATTTGACATTGTAAGGCATTCTTTCCAGGAACTCATTATGTAGCAGAGAATCATTGCCAGGAACTAGTGATTACCCAGCTATGTCAGACACCATGAGTTCAGGTGGCACCTTTGAACAAGCAGTCCTCGCACTAACACTATGTTTAGAGGGTTTGTCTGGAGGACCACATCATGTAACACAGCTGTTCTTGTATCCTAGGAATATAACACTGACCCATTTCTTTGTCCTGATGGCCCAGGTTTAACTGTAAAACCCAGGATCAGGAAACTTGATAACTAATCACTGAGTAGATACAGCTGCCCATCCAGGTCAGTCAGCCAAGTAATCCTGCAAATAGAGGGTTAGCAACACTCTGTGAAACATCACCAGCTGTCAAATCCTTTATTGCCCCTCAGTTCTCCTTTTACACTCACAGATATTTCACTTTTTCTGGCATACAAATCCCAGGAATTATCTGGTTTCCTTTTCCTTCTCTTTCCCCTGAGACTTTAAGAGTCTCGACAACTCAGTGAAACCTAGACCCTGCCAGCCTGCTATATAAATAAGAATATGAAGGTACATTTATTCAGTACAGGAGAAACTGCTCAGTTCAAAGTCACAACCTAGGATATTTCAGATCCAAGATCACACAGGAAATCACTTTGTCATTTGGTACATCCTCCTTAATCCCACATCACTTTGAAGATTCCATACTTAGGAAGCTGTCCAATTAAATAAACATTAAAGTATCATTTCCTACCTGGCATTGTCACAGAGGTAAACAGGAGTAAAGGTGTGGGATCTGGACAAGGGATGAAATAAAGGCTTGTTGGGTTTCACAACAAATGTCTAGTGTGCACAGGATCAGAGATACTGGACACTGAGGAAAGTTTGTTTACTCATCTTCATGGAAACCTTTAGATTCTCTTAGGTGCTGATTTTCTGAGAGGGAGAATAAAGTCATGCAACAAGTGAAAGCCAGTAAGCAATTCAGGAGTCAGTATTTAAAAGGGCCAAGTGGACAGCCTGCTTGACAGAAAGGCTGAGAAGCCCTACATGCATCACTGAGAAGCTGAAAGAACACAACCCAGAGATGTCAGTTCCTGTGTCCAAGACTCTTAGTTCAGGAAAAGGGTAACATATTTCTTTTAATTGTTTTAAGAATTTTAAAGTGTTCATTAAAAAAGTCAAATGTCTTTGACATGTGACTTTCCCATTATCACAAATTCCATTATTATTTGTTAATGCACAGTGCAGTAATGCACTGTGTCAGTGAATTACTTACTTCAGTCAGTGAACTACTTACTGGGAAAATGCTCCCTGATTAAGGCAACTCTTTGAGCAAAAAGCACTTAATTGGTATCTTGCTTATATTTTTACAGAGACCATCCATAATGTCATGTCTGCATACAATCATATTGTTGTAGTCTTTCACCTGAACTGAGACCATTTCCTACTCAAACAAGTGCAGCAAAGAAGAGAGAGGGAAACTGAGAGATACACAGAGAGAAAGAGCTAGAGAGAGAGATTCTGAAAAAGAGAGACCAACACCATCAGAACCAAAGATATAAAGTGACAGAGCTCAAGAGACAGAGACTTGCTTTCTCTAGGACTTTCATTGGGATATCATTCTCAAAGCACAAACTCCTATAAAATAACTCCAGTAGGAATTGTACTGTCTAACTAGGTCATATCTCCTAACTCTTCCCAGACACTTTCTCAATAGAATATCAACATTCAAACAGACAAGCTTCACATGGATATTGCAATTCAAATCACCAGCAAGTAGAAGAAGATGGAGGGAATTCTAGGCTAACAGAACCTAGTTATCCTGATAGTATAGAGCTCTTCAGTACTGATGGATTCTTCTTATGGATGGTGCCAGTGTGTGGCAAAAATAAACTTAGTTTTCTTTAAGGGACTTGGTACTGAGAGTCTGATCATGTTCCAATGAGAATATGAAAAACATATACTTCAATTGAAGAATTTTAAAGATAAAAATTTTAGTGTTGACACATAGGTAGGAATTTGAACCTTAGAGCAATGGGAAGGGAGTGTAATGTCTAGTATATGAAATTCCCACATAAGCAATTAAAATAATATGTTGACAACTTTTACAATGACTTTTAACATGGAGAAAAGATTCCGCTAAATGAGGGCAGAGTTTGACTTTGTAAGGCATGCTTTCCAGGAACTCATTATGTAGGAGAGAATTCAACATGAAATAGTGTTAGCCAACTACCTCAGACACCAGGACCTCAGGTGTCACCTCTGAAAAAGCAGTTCTGGAACTAACATTATATTTAGAAGTTTTGCTGGAGGACCACAACAGAAAACACAGCTCCTTTTGTGTTCTAGACATATAACAACTGACCGATTTCATTGTCTTGAAGGCCCAGTTTTAACTATAAACACAAAGACCAGGTGGGTTCCTCAGTGACAACTTAGTAGAAAATAGATGCCCTTCAGCCAGGTCAGCCAAGGCAACCCTGCTCATAGCGTGTTGGCAACATGAGTGTGGAACAGAAGCAGCTGTCAAATAGTTTATTTCCCATCATTTCTCCTTTTACACTTACTGATTTTCTGTTTCAGACAAACCAGTCCTAGGAATCGTCTGGTGTGTGAATGAGTCTGGTAATTGGAATGATGCCACCTGGCCTTGGCAGATGCTGGTCATACCTAAGTTTCATGTCTCAGCAACTGTCCTTGGTGGTCTTTACATGCTGGGTGTTCTGACCCTGAGAAGTAGAGAGCCAGCTCTCTAAAACCTTAGTAAACCAATCAGCAAACTTGTTGTAACCTTGAATGAATTCCTGGATGCCTTCCCAGGTGGCACAGATGTGTTGCTACTGTGAAAAAAATTGTTGCTTGCACCCTTTGCTATATAAATGTTGTTTGCATGTTCAATAAACTGAGATTTGATCCAGAATTTGTCTTGTTTCCATTTTTTTACGTCTCTGTCCCCTATTTCCACTCCCACTTTTAGGTGGACACTGTTCCACTAGCCTGCAGGACAGGTCAGGTTACCTTCTCTTTTTCCTGCTCTTGAAAACTCAATATCCCAGGGAACCCTATTTTGTCAATAAGAAAGTCAGTATGCCAGTAACTGCTCAGTTCAAAGTCAAAACAAAATACTTTTTGTTTCAAGATTTGCCTTGATCAGGGAGCTTTTTCAAAGTAAGTAATAACTGACTGAGGACATATATATGTGCATTTAACAAATAATATTGGAATCTGGGATAATGTGATAGTCACATGTCAAGGACACCTTACTTTATTATTGAACCTTTGAAAGAAATATGTGACCCTTTTTGAAAACTAGACTTGGACACAGAAACTGACATCTCTGGATTGTGTGATTTCAGCTTCCCAGATGGAGCCATGTAGGGATATTCAGCCTTTCTCTTAAGCAGGATATCCACTTGGCCTTTTTAATAATTGGCTTCTGAAACACTTACTGGTTTTAACTTGTTTCATGACATCATTCTTTCTCTCAGCCAATAAGCTCCTGAGAGAATCTTCAGGTTTCCATGGAGATAAGTAAACAAACTTTCCTCCTGTCCATTATCTCTGATCCTGTGCACTTGTGACTTTTTCTTGTGAAACCCAACAATCATTTATCTCATCCCTTTATCTAGATCACATAAGTTTACTCCTGTTTACCTCTATGACAATGTCAGGTAGGAAATAAAACTTTAATGTTTATTTAATTGGAGTTCTTCCTAAGTAGAGAAGCTTTAGAGTGATGTGGGATTAAGAGGATATATAGAATGACAAGGTAGTTTCCTACTGTGGTTTTGGATCTGAAATTTCCTAGGTGGTGACTTTGAACTAGGCAATCATTGGCATACTCACTAAATGAACTTTCACATTCCTAATGCTATAATAGGCTGGCAGGGTCTAGGGTTCCCAATGGTATTGTCTTGAAGAACAGGGAAAAGAGATACAAACCAGACAGTTCCTGGGACTGGTTTGGCTGAAAGAGAAATTTTTTTGCATTTAAAAGGAGAACTGAGGAGCAATGAATGATTTGACAGCTGGTGCTGTTCCACACTAGGGTTGCCAACCCTTTATGAGCATGGTTGCCTTGGCTGACTTGGCTGTATTGGAAGCTGTATCCTACTCAGTGATCAGTTAGTTAGTTTCTCAGTTCTGGGTTTTACAGTTAAAATGGACCATCAGGACAGAGAAATGGGTTGGTGTTATATGCCTAGGATACAAGAGGAGCTCTATTACCTTTTGTGGTACACCAATCAAAGCCTCTAAATGTAGTGTTTGTGCAAGGACTGCTTGTTCAGACATGCCACCTGAGCTCATGGAGTAACCACTAGTTCAAGGCAAGGATTCTCTGCTACATAATAAGTTCCTGGAAAGAATACCTTACAAAGTCATACTCTGCCCTCCTTTAACAGAATCCTTTCTCTAGGTCAAAAGTTATTGTAAAAGTTTTCAACATATTTTTTATTGATTATGTGGGAATTTAATATTATATATATTTCACTCCTTTTCCATTGCTTCCAGGTTCAAATTTCTACCTATGTGTCACTATAATTTTTTTTTTCTTTAAAATACAATGAGGTAAGTGTTGTTCAACTACCTCATTGGAATATGATCATAGCCTCAGTGCCAAGTCCCTTAAAGAAAACTGAATTCATCCTTGCCGCACCCTGGCACCAATACCAAGATGAAGCCATCAGTCCTGAAGAATGCTATACTTTATCTTGTTAACAGAATTAAGAAGTTTTTACTTTGTATCCACTTGTACGCCCTCCCTCTTCTCTTTCTAGTCCTACACACCCTCCTTCTTCTATCCCTATGCCCTTTTTCGAGTTCCCTTATAGGAGAGGTCCTCCTCAAAATTCTATATGATCCTACTTTATCAGGACTCATCATGGCTGGCTGCATCATCTTCCTCTGTGGCCTGATTCTCAGGGCATTTTTCTCTTCGTGTCCTCAGTTCCCTCTTATTTATGACTCTGTTCCTGCTTCCTCTCCTACAGGCTTAGCAGAGAACTCAGGAAGGTAGAATTTCATAGTGAAATCCCATTTAGAGCTGTGTGTTTTAAGGTCTCTTCCAGCATAATATCGGAGTGTGGGTCTCTGTATACAATCCCATTTTTTTTTGCAGAAGGAAGCATCTCTATGTATACAAGAAAATGGCACTGATCTATCATTTGAGGGCAGAGAGCAACATATTTTAATATCACCAGCCTGTGTTGCTTGACAATTTCAATAGGATGGCCTGGCCCAACAACTCAGTTAGTCCCCATAGAAGAAGACTCGTTTGGTCACAATAGATGGCCTATTGGAACTTAATTCCCCACTATTAGGAGACCTCCTAATAAGTGAATACATAATGTATTTTTCTTTCTGCATTTTAGTTACTTCACCAAGGGTGATATGTCCTGGTTCCATCCATTTGCCTGAAAATATCACAAATAATAGCTGAATAATACTCTATTATGGAAATATTCCATGTTTTGCCCAAAGGAGATTGTCAGTCTTGTACTTACTTGTTAGAAATTGCTGCAACATTAATCATTGTATTGAATGACAAACTTTCAAGATAAAAATTTGCTTTTCACCTAGAATTCTTTCCATCTTCTTCTGCTTCCTGGTGATTTGAATTGCAATGTCCCGTGGACATGTAGAGACCCAGTAATAAAATATCTATGAAGGGTTAGGAGGTATGGCCTTGTTTTACTAATTTCTTCCTTAGCCATTTATCTTTTGTATACAGGAGGGCTACTGCGTTTTTTTGTTTGTTTGTTTGTTTTTTCAGTTAATTTTGCATCCAGCCACATTTCTGAAGGTGTTTATCTTTCAGCTGTAGGAGTTCCCTGGTAGAATATTTAGGTTCACCCAGATGATACTATCATATCATATCATATCGTATCGTATCGTATCATATCGTATTGTATCATATCATATCATATGCATGTAGTGATACTTTCACATCTTCCTTTCCAATTTGTATCCCATTTATCCTCTTCAGTTTTCTTATTGCTCTGGCATGGACTTCTCGAACTATGTTGGAGAGATATGGATAGAGTGACAGCCTTGCAGTGTCCCTGATTGCACTGGGATAGCTTTAAGTTTCTCTTACATTAATTTGATGTTGGCTATAGGCTTGCTATATATTGCCTTTACTAAATTTAGATATGTGCATTGTATCCCTGATCTCTAGAATACTTTAAATATGAATGGATGTTGGATTTTGTCAAATGCTTTTTCAGTATCTATGGAGATTATCATATGTTTTTTTTTAATATGGTGGATCACATTGATGGATATTTGTATATTGAACCACCCATGCATACCTGGGATGAAACCCAATTTTTCACAGTGGATGATATCTTTCTTGTGTACTTTTATTCATTCAAAGATATAAAGTACCTTGGTATGACTTTAAGGAAGCAAGTCAAATACTTGTATGAAAAAAAATTCAATTCTCTAAAGAAAAAAAATGAGAAGGGGATATCAGAAGATGGAAAGATCTCCCATGCTCATGGCTTGGCAGACTTAACTTTGTAAAAATGGCCATCTTACCAAAAGCAATCTACAGATTCAATGTAATTCCCATGAAATTACCAACAGAAATCTTTACAGAACTTGAAAGAAAAATTCTCAACTCCATATGGAAAAAAAAAAGCAGAGCACTGCTAAAACAATCCTCTTTTAGATTGTTTTAAAACAATGATATTTTGAGGGATCTCCATCCCTGATATCAAACAGTACTGTAGAGCAATAGTAATAAAAACTCCATGGTAGGAGGATGGAAAGAGAATGGTGGATCAATGGAACTGAAGAGAAGACCCAGAAATAAATTCACACACCTATGGAAAATTGAGTTTTGGCCAAGATGCCAAAACCACACAATGGAAAAAAGATAGCATGTTCAACAAATGGTGCTGGTCTAACTGGATATCTACATGTAGAAAAATGCAAATAGATCCACACTAATCAGCCTGCACAAAACTAAAGTCCAAGGGGATCAAAACCTCAACATAAAACCAGACATATTAAATTGATTAGAAATAAAAGTGGGGAAGAGCCTTGAACTGATTGGCACAGGAGACAACTTCCTAAACAGAGCACCAACAGTACAGGCTCTAAGACCAACAATCAATAAATGGGACCTCATGAAACTAAAAAGCTTCTGTATAGTAAAAGAAACTGTCATCAAAACAAAATGACTGCCTAGAGATTGGGAAAGAATCTTCACCAACCCTCTATTGACAGAAGGCTAATATTCCATGTATATGAAGAACTAAATAAGTTGGAAAGCAAAAATATCAGGTAAACCAATTTCAAAAATGGGGAACATAGCTAAACAGAGAATTCTTAATAGAGGAATATTGAATCAAAGAGAAACACTTAAAAATGTTCAATGTCATTAGCCGTCAGGGAAATGCAACACTGAGATTTCACCTTACACCCATCAGGATGGCCAAGATCAAAAATTCAAGAGACAACACATGCTGGAGAGGTTGTGGAGAAAGGGGAACCCTCCTCCACAGTTGGTGGGAATATAAAATTGTACAACCACTCTGGAAATCAATCTGATGCTTTCTCAGACAGCTAGGAATAGGCTACCTCAAGATCATGCTGGACCACCTCTATGCATATATCCAAAAGAAGATTAAATATATCTCTTTGAAGGTCTGATAGAATTTTGCATACAAACCATCTGGTCCTGTTTTTGTATGTTTGTTTGTTTTATTGATGTAAACTTTTGATGACTGCTTCTATTTCCTTTCGATATAGGACTATTTAATTGATTTACCTGGTCTTGATTCAGCTTTTGTAAGTAGAATCGATCAAGAAAATTGTCCTTTTCTTTTAGATTTTCAAATTTTATGGAGTACAGAATTTTGAAGTAAGTCCTAATGGTTGTTTAGATTTTTCTCATTGTCTGATATTGTTGATATGAATAGTGTCTCTCTAACTTTTAGTTACCTTTCCTAAAGGGTTTGCCTATCTTGTTGATTTTCTAAAAGAACCAGCTGTTGGTTTCATTGATTCTTTGAATTGTTTTATTTGTTTCTAATTGATTGATTTCAGCCCTGATTTTTATTATTTCCAGCCATCTCTTCATTTTTAGTGTGTCTGCTTTTTTTTTTCCCTGAGGGTTTTTAGGTGAGCCATTAAGTTGCTTTAATGAGCTGTCTCAAATTTCTTCTTGAAGGCACTTAGTTCTATGAACTTTCCTCTTAGCACTACTTTCATGTGTTCCATAAGGTTGGGTATGTTGTGCCTTCATTTTCATTGAATTCTAGGAAGACTTTAAATTCTTTGTTTATTTCTTCCCTGACCTAGCTGTCATTTAGTAGCAAGTTGTTTAGTTTCCATGTATGTGTAGGCTTTTTGCTATTTCTGTTGTTACTGACGTCCAGCTTTATTCCATGGTGATCAGACAGCATATAAGGGATTATTTCAATCTTCTTGTATCTGTTGAGGCTCCTTTTGTGAGCAACCATATGGTCTATTTTGGAGAAGGTTCCATGAGACGCTGAGAAGAATGTAAATGCTTCTGTGTTTGGGTGTAAGATTCTGTAAATGTCTATTAGGTCCATTTGATTTTTGACCTCTGTTAGAGACATTGTGTGTTTGTTTTCTGTTTTGTTGATGTGTCCTTTGTTGATAGTGGGGTGTTGAAGTCTCTGACTATTAATTTTTGGGGATCTATGTGTGGTTTAAGTTTTATCAATGTTTCTTTTACAAATGCTCCTTGTATTTGGATCACATATGTTTAGGATTGTGATGTCTTCCTGGTGGAATTTTCCCTTGATTAGTATGAAATGTCCTTGCTCATTAATTTTGGTTGAAATTATATTTTATCAGATAGTAGAATGGCTACTCCTGCTTGCTTCTTGGGTCCATTTACTTGGAAAGCTGTCTTCCAGCTCTTTACCCTGAGGTAATGTCTATATTTGTGACTTAGGCGTATTTCTTGTATGCAACAGATTGCTGAATCTTGTTTATGTATCCATTCTGTTAGTCTGTGTCTTTTTAATGTAGAATTGAGTCCATTGATGTTGAAAGAGATTAATGACCAGTGGCTGTTAGATCCTTTGATTTTGATGTTGGCTTTGGTCATAAGTTTGTGTGATTGGTTGTTTTTTGTTTACTGTAGTTAATTATTTCCTTAGTTTTCTTGAAAGTAGGTGCTTTTCTTTGGTTGGATTTTCCCTCTAGTGTCCTCTATAATATGGATTTGTGTGTAGATATTGTAGAAATTTGTTTTTGTCATTGAATGTTTTTTTTTTTCTCTGTCTATGAGGACTGAGAATTTTGCTGGTACAGTAGCCTAGGCTGACTTATGTGTTCTCTTAGGCCCTGCATGATATTGTTCCAGATCCTTCAGGCTTTCATAGTCTCTGATGAGAAGTCAGGTGTGATTATGATGGGTTAGTCATTATATGTTACTTGGCCTTTTTCCCTTGCAGCTTTTAGTATTTTTGTTCTTTGTTCTGTATACTAACTGTTTTGATTATTATGTGGCTGGAGGATTTTTTTTTTCTGGTCTATTTCATTGGGTGTTTTGTATGCCTTTTGTATTCTTATTGGCCTCTCCTTTATGTGGGGGAAATTTTCTTCACTGATTTTGTTGAAAATATTTCCTGGGCCTTAGAAGAGGGAATCTTCTTTTTCCTGTATTCCTATTATTCTTAGGTTTTGTCTTTTTATGTTGTCTTGAATTTCTTTGACAGTCTGTGTCAGGAATTTTTTTTGATATAACATTTTCTTTGACCTATACATCGATTTCTTCTGTTGTATCTTCACACCTCAGAATCTTTCTTCTATGTCTTGTAGTCTGTTGGTTATGCTTACCTCTGTACTTCTTGTTTCCTTCCCTAAGTTCTTTATCTCCACAGTTTCCTCTATTTGTTTTTTTGTTCACTTTTTCCCATTCTGTCTTCAGATCTTGAGTGATTTTTTTTATTTCCTTCACCTTTCTGATAGTATTTTCCTATTTTTTCTCAATTCCTTCAGTTGTTTGTTTGAACAATCCTCTGTTTCTTTTCTTTCTTTCAGTGATTTAAGTATTTCCTTTCTAAAGGCCACAAACTGTTTGGATGCAACTTCCTGTGTTTCTTTAACAATGGCCAAAATCTATTTTCCTTCATCTTCTATTTCATTACTGAAGACCATAATCAGTTTTTTATTTATTTTTATTTAAATTTTATTAATTACACTTTATTCATTTTGTATCCCCCTATAAGACCCTCCCTCCTCACTTCCTCCTCTTCCTTCCTGCATGCATGCCCCTCCCCAAGTCCACTGATAGGGGAGGTCCTCCTCTCCTTCTTTCTGATCTTAGTCTATCAGTTCTCATCAGAAGTGGCTGCATTGTCAGGGTTCTAGGTTATCTCCATGAATAGTCCTTGGTTGGAGTATGAATCTCTGGGAAGTTCCCTGTGTTCAAATTTTCTTGTTCTGTTGCTCTCCTTGTGGAGTTCCTGTCCTCTCCAGCTCCTACTATTTCCCACTTCTTACATAAAATTCTATTCACTCTGCCTGACAGTTGGCCATCAGGCTCAGCATCTGCTTTAAGAGTATGCAAAGAGGCTTTCAGAAGCCCTCTGTGGCAGGTTCTGAGGTTGTTTCCTGTTTTCTTTTTCTTCTAATGTCCATCCTCTTTGCCTTTCAGGATGGGGATTGAACATTTTAGTTAGGGTCTTCTCTTTTGCTTAGTTTGTTTAGATGTACAGATTTTAGCGGGTTTATCCTATAAGTGAGTTTATACCATGTGTGTCCTTTTGCTTCTGGGACAACTCACTCAGGATGATCCTTTCCAGGTCCCACCATTTACCTACAAATTTCATGATTTCATTGCTGAGTAATACTCCATTGTATAGATGTACCACAGTTTCTGCACCCATTCTTCAGTTGAGGGACATCTGGGCTGTTGCCAGCTTCTGGCTATTACAAATAAAGCTTCCACAAACATGGTTGAGAAAATGTCCTTTTTGTGTACTTGAACCTTTTTTGGATATATGCCTAGGAGTGGTATGGCTGGATCTTGAGGAAGCGCTATTCCTAGTTGTCTGAGAAAGTGCCAGATCACTTTCCAGAGTGGTTGTACAAGTTTGCATTCTCACCAGCAGTGGAGAAGGGTTTCCCTTTCCCCACAACCTGTCCAGCATGTGTTGTCACTTGAGTTTTTGATCTTGGCCATTCTGATGGGTCTAAGGTGAAATCTCAGGGATGTTTTGTTTTTATCTTCCTTTATTTCTTTATAGATGGCCATAATTTGTTTAATTATTTGATAAAATAAGGCGGATTAACATATATCAAAACAGAAGTATATTTGATTAATTTAGCAAAGCTATTTGCATTCCCAGAGCAAATACCTATGTATCTCAACTCATCCCCCAATTTCCTTATAGGCTTGCCAATTTTTATTTTAATTCCCCCAAAGTCCAGCACTAACAGCTTTTTCTAAAACAAAGAAATTTTGACTGTATTTATCGGAAGCCAATATCTTAAAATCAGTAACGATAGATCAGTCTATTTCATGACTGTAAATGCAGGGTCATTGTCACAGAAGTAGATGTTGGGCATTTCTCAGATGCATCTTTTCCAAGGAATCATCAGTCGAGGACAAGAGTGTTGATTCTCTTTCTCACATGGTGGGTAATTCATTAGAGATGTAACTCTGTCATTCTTAACTCCATAGAAGGTACAATAATATCCCTCCAACATTCTACTTTGCTTGCTTACAAAGGGAGGCTTGAGCTGCCACCCCAAGTTTGGAGTAGTAGGAATTCTAACCTATTACCTAGACAGGGGAGAATGGTAAGCAGTCCTGATAAATACTCTCTCTCTGGTAAAGCAAAGAGGATGAACTCTTCCTATTCCTGAAAAGCTAAGAGTCTGTTTTACTTGCCTTCCTTCAAAAGCAAGAAAATCCAGCAACCAAGTGTTGTTGACATAAACAAGGACTTCTGAATCATCCCAGGAACCTTGATATAGTAGAGGTAGATTAGGAAAGTATGCCAAATAAACAGTCATCTTGACCAGAGGGGTCTTCATTAAGATCAGTATCATTGTCAGCAAAAAATTCCTCATCCACTTGTTGCACCAGAAATTCCAGTAGCCATGGAGCTGCATCATTTTCTTGTGAATAAACAAAGACTGATCCTCATCCCCATGTGAGTACAGGGTCAGGTCCATGCCACTGATTTCTGAAAGGATACCTCCAGTTTACTTTAGCAAAACTTTTCTTGGTTTTTGTATGCAAAAATCTATCTATTGCAGATTTACCATACTTACCCAGATTTTAAAAATTCAGAATGGAAAGAACATGAGTAAGATGTTTCTTGGGTATCCAGGGGAGTACCACCCCTTTCTTTTTTTTTTTTCTTTTGCAAATAAATCTTAATTATTTATTGGACATGCTCTACCATACCTTGTCCTGGAGGATTGTAAAGTATTTTGTTTTATTAGAAATGTGAGAATGTTGACAAATCTTTTAGAATATTTGCTAGTATATCCTATTCCATTGTCAGTTTTAGATTGCTTAGGAACTCCTAGAACATTAAAATCCTGTAGACAAGGAGCAATAACATTCTTTGCAGCTTTTCCTGGTTGAGGAGTGGCAAAAATAAATCCAGACTAGGTATCTATGCAATCATGTATATATTTTATTTGTTTAATTTCAGGAATATGAGTAATATCTATTTGCCAAATCTGATTTGGAGCCAGTCTTTTAGGATTGACTCCCAAATGAGGAACAGACTGAAATTGAGGACCAGTACTGCAAGCCTTGGCTATACTACGGACCTGTTCCTTAGTCAATCCATATTTAACTCTCAAGGTTTGAATATTAAGATGACACATATTATGGGAATCCTTTTTAACTGTGAACAATAAACTTTGGTTATTTATATGCCAATGCATTTACTTTATATGAAAGTCCTGGCCAATTAGAATGATCCCTCAAATGTTTTATAAAAGAGGAAAAGACTTTTTTGAATCAAATTTTGAATTTATAAAATAAAAAATTCCAGCAAGAGAAGATGTCAGATTTTGCCTGCAATCTCTAACCAAGCCTAAATCTGAGCTATATATGCACTATCTGTAAAAATGTTCAAAGACTGCTTATTAAAAGTTTGAAACACAGCCAATACTGCAGAAAACTCTGTTATTTGCACAGATATTTTAGACTCTTTAAAGATATTGTTTTTCTTTTATAAGCATAGGAAGCAACACCGGATAATGAACCATCAGGAAATGCCATTAAAATATCGACAATTGGTTAACAATTTTTTAATGGAAAAAATATATAAGTTGCACTTGTAAAAATTGAATTATTATTTTTTTTGCTTCAACAAGTTGGACTCTGTCATAGTAAGCTTATATATTTAAAAATGCCATATATATACGATCTCTGACATGTCGGAGGGCCAGCATCTTTGTCTACCTTTATCATCTGCTCTAAACTTCATCTTATAAAACAGGATGTTATAATCTCAATTTTGGCATATTTTTAAATGTATGTTTTAGAACCAAATTTTAGGTAGATCTACATAGGCAAATATTATGGTTATCAATTTTAGATTCAACATTTAAAAAATTTTAAACAAAGAGACTAGGTAAAACTTAATCTTGTACTCAACTATAATATTTAGCATAACTTTTAATCTGAACTTTTTAAACTGAAATCAAAGCAAAACTTTTAATTAAGAATATTTCACAGACATATATGTGAAGCAGGAAATATTTCGGACTTGCTTACCCTCTCTGGGCAGAGTTATGCAGTTGACATTTCCTGCATTTAAGCTTGCCCAATTTTAGCAGGATTTGTCTGTTGTGAAGCAACGGTAATTTCTTTACCTGAGTGGCTTGTTTGCCACATTTTCAGCCATCTCCATGTGGATGTTCTTTGATGCTCATTATCTTCTTTCAGGTAGGTGGGTTGATGCCAGGAAATGACTTGTCTCATCATCAAAAAATCTTTAAAATAGTAAAGACAATTTCAAATGTCATATCCTATATGTCTCTGAAGTTTTTGAAGACTACCTATCTTTATGTAATCAATTTGTCTATAAAATCATATCTGTTAAACATAGGATGTATACACCTGTGATAAAGCAGACTAGTGTCTAACATGACTATGAGTTGAATAACTAGAAATTATATTACCCAATACCCTAACCAGTTTTTAATAGCAGCTTAAAAGTATTGGAAGTAAACTTGACTTCTATTAATATACTCAGGCTTATACCAAAGTATCAAAAATAGACTTATTTTTGCAATATACAAAAACCTTTACCAATGAGTTAAAAATAACCTTATTTAAGAATAACAAATAAAACCCTAAGTTGAGTTGATTCAATAATCTGCCTTTTTTATATTACTATAAAATACCCCTGTATATTCCTTGTTTCACTTTGAATAAGACTATTCAGGGTCTTTTCTGAGACTGACATTCAACCAAGGACCATGTATGGATATAACCTAGAACCTCCACTCAGATGTAGCCTGTGGTAGCTCAGTAACCAATTGGTTTCCCAAAGTGAGGGGAACAAGGACTATTTCTAACAGGAATTCAATGACTGGCTCTTTGGTCTCCCCACCCCTGAAGGGAGGAGCAGTCCTGTTAGGCCACAGAGGAGGGCTTTGCAGCCAGTCCTGAAGATACCTGATAAAACAGGATCAGATGAATGGGGAGGAGGTCCCCCCTATCAGTGGACTTGGAAAGGGGCACGGTGGAGATGAGGGAGAGAGGGAGGGATTGGGAGGGAATGAGGGATCGGGACATGGCTGGGATACAGAGTTAATAAAATGTAACTGATAAAATAATAATAATAATAAAATAAAATAAAATAAAAGACTATTCATAACAAAAATCTCCCACTGACAATAAAATTTTACAGCCTTAGCAAACAACAAAAAACATACCCAACCTCCTTTAAAGAAAATTGGACACTGTTCTCATGGATTTCTTCTAGCTTACATTGTGGACATGTTGAAATCCTGTAGGGCACCCAAATGAAATTGGGAAAAATTGATTAAAAAAGCAAGCAATAACATTTGTGGTCTAGGCTTTGAATATTGAGAAATTTTAAGCTTAATAAAAGTCCTCTTTGGAACACTCTAAAATGCTGGACCAATTAAGATTAGTATCTTTCTCCAAAATTCTTTTGGGAGCAGGCTTTGATGAGAAACAACAATTCAAGCAGTTGAGGCAGGAACAGGCAGAATGCTGGAACATGCAAGATGCTGGAACAGACTTGTCAATGTCTGAGCATGCTTAAGAATGAATCTGTCATATTTGATCCAGCATCTCTGGTGTCCAATTCTTTTGTTCTGCTAGCATATAATTTCTCACAAGCATTATAGAGTTCTAAAAATATGAATGTTTAATATGTGCAGGATGAAACTAAACTGCAAGCCACTTTAATCTATATCAATTAAAAGATTAGCATAATACAGTTGGAGGATATTATAGCCAAGAATTTATTGACCAAGTATTGTTGAAGTTTTTTCTGGAGATGTATTTTTATGTCTCAGTCAGTTTTAGAGTTGTTCCTATATAAAGGGATTAGCAATATAAGTTACCATTTGTATTGAACATACAGTCATTATCATGTTGAAATCAAAACAAGGTTGGATAGAGCAAAATAACTTTTTGGGCAGTTGCATGCCTGTTTTATTAGGCCAAGTTGCTACCTATTTCCCTAGAGAAGCCTCCCATTAGAGAGACAAACTGGTTGCCTTGAGAAATAGAAAACAGCACTTTTTTTTTCTTTTTTTATTTTTTTTATTATTTTTTATCAGTTACATTGTGTTAACTCTGTATCCCAGCCGTGTCCCAATCCCTCACTCCCTCCCAGCCCCTCCCTCTCTCCCTCCCTCATCCCCACCGTGCCCCTTTTCAAGTCCACTGATAGGGGGGACCTCCTTCCCATTCATCTGATCCTGTTTGATCAGGTATCTTCAGGACTGGCTGCAAAGCCCTCCTCTGTGGCCTAACAGGACTGCTCCTCCCTTCAGGGGTGGGGAGACCAAAGAGCCAGTCATTGAATTCCTGTTAGAAATAGTCCCTGTTCCCCTCACTTTGGGAAACCAATTGGTTACTGAGCTACCACAGGCTACATCTGAGTGGAGGTTCTAGGTTATATCCATACATGGTCCTTGGTTGAATGTCAGTCTCAGAAAAGACCCTGTGCCCAGATATATTTAGTCCTTGTGGAGCTCCTATCCTTTCCCCATCAGATTAACTTCCCTTCTTTCTTATGATTCCCTGTACTCTGCCAAAGGTTTGGTCATGAGTCTTTGCTTTGAAAACACTGCTAGTTAGAGTCTTTCAGATGCGCTCAGTAGACTCCTGTCATACGTTCAATGCACATCCCATCTGTCTTTCTAAATGAGGATTGATCATCTTACCCCATGTCCGCTCAATTGATTATATTTTTTAGGTGTATAGATTTCATTATGTTTATCATATCTTATAGGTCTATATAAGTGAGTATATCCCATGTTTGTCTTTCTCCTTCTGGGATATTTCACTCAGAATGATCTTTTCTAGATCCCACCATTTGCCTGCAAATTTCATGATTTCCTCCTTTTTGATTGCTGAGTAGTATTCCATTGTATAAAAATACCACAATTTCTGTACCCATTCCACCATTGATGGACATCTAGGTTGTTTCCAGGTTCTGGCTATTACAAATAGAGCTGCTATAAACATGGTTGAGCAAGTGTCCTTTTTGTGTACTTGAACAAACTTTGGGTATATACCTAGCAGTGGTATAGCTGGGTCTGGAGGAAGCACTATTCCTATTTGTCTTAGAAAGCACCAGATAGCTTTCCAGAGTGGTTGTATCAGTTTACATTCCCACCAGCATTGGAGGAGGGTTCCCCTTTCTCCACAACCTCTCCAGCATGTGTTATCACTTGAGTTTTTCATCTTGGCCATTCTGATGGGTGTAAGGTGATATCTCAGGGTCGTTTTGATTTGCATTTCCCTGATGGCTAATGAGGATGAGCATTTCTTTAAGTGTTTTTCTGCCATTCGATATTCCTCTGTCGAGAATTCTCGGTTTAGCTCTGTTCCCCATTTTTTAATTGGATTACTTGGATTGCTGCTTTTCAGCTTCTTTAGTTCTTTGTATATACTGGATATTAGTCCTCTGTCAGATAAAGGGTTAGTGAAGATTCTTTCCCAATCTGTAGGCAGTCGTTTTGTTTTGATGACGGTATCCTTTGCTTTACAGAAACTTTTCAGTTTCATGAGGTCCCATTTATTGATTATTGCTCTTAGAGCCTGTGCTGTTGGTGTTCTGTTCAGGAAGTTGTCTCCTGTGCCAATGAGTTCTAGGCTGTTCCTCACTTTTTTTTCCAATTGATTTAGGGTATCTGGTTTTATGTTGAGGTCCTTGATCCACTTTGACTTTAGTTTTGTGCAGGGTGATAAATATGGATCTATTTTCATTTTTCTGCATGTAGACATCCAGTTGGTCCAGCACCATTTGTTGAAGATGCTGTCTTTTTTCCATTGAATGGAATTGGCTTCTTTGTCGAATATCGAGTATTCATAGGTGTGTGGATTTATTTCTGGGTCTTCTATGCAGTTCCATTGATCCTCCTTTCTGTTTCTATGCCAATACCATGCAGTTTTTATTACTGTTGCCCTGTAGTACAGCTTGAGATCAGGAATGGAGATACCTCCTGATGATCTGTTGTCGTACAGGATCGTTTTGGAGATTCTGGGTTTTTTGAGTTTCAGGACTAAGCTAGGTTGGTATGTACTTTGCCATCTTTAAGCCTTTTATGTCTTTTTGACATAGGCATGACAAGCATTTTTCTCCAGTAAAAATATCCCACATTAGAAAGGATAAGGCAGTTTCCAGTGAAGTGTGACATTATCTTTCTTTACATAAACCTAAAAATGATGTGAATCCAGCATTTAGATCAGTAAGGACATAACATCTATTATTAAGAAAATAGAATTTACATGGTAAACATAAGAAAAAAATATCATTTTGAATCTTATAGTATCTCTACAAATGGCAAAACAACAGGAGTTGCCATCCTGGCTTTTATTATATAAATAAGCTTGATTCTGAACTCAGAGACCTGCCTGTTTCTTTTTACTTTGTGTTGGCAATAAACACATGTGCCATCACCAACTTGTTCATTGTAACTCAAAGCCTTTAAATGAAAATCAAACAAAGAGACAAGAAAAATTTAAGTTTGGGGTCAGTTGTGTCAATTTAGGCTATAACAAACAAAGCCCAGTTGGTTATTTTTATTGATGTTTTAGTGAATTGGTGGACCCTTGCCAGCAAGAGCTGACAAGTATCTAACAGCCAGAGAGCTTTGAATTTTAGCCATTATTATTCTAATTATCAGGAGAGTGCCCTTTTTCTTGACTTTTATTTAGGATTCCAATCCTTGCTTTTTTTTATGTTTTCTCCTTCAACTTTCTTAGAGATGGTATGCAGAAGAAGCAACAACATTAAATATATTGCAACCAGATATATGACAATGACAGATTGAAGCCAAAAGGGATTAAACCACACTCTGCCATGGCAATCTTTTATTTTACATGGAGTTGAGGCCAAACTCTGTCTAGAAGTCTGTGTGCCTCCAATTTCTTTCTTTCCCGCCAAGGCTGTAGAGCTGAGCCAGTTGAGAAAGTCACAGAATAAAGGAGCAATGCTTGCTTACCCCTCAGATAAACTACAGCAAACAGCCAGTTTGCTTAAGACAGAGGTCTACCCACAAGAGGTTGTCTTTTGCTCCTGGGCAAGTTTGAGAGTCTCTGTTAAAGAGACAGTAATTCAACTGGGAGTAACTTTTTAGGTTTTAAGTTTGTGTTTTTTCACTAGGAGCTTATTCCCCACACCAAATTATGATAAAAAATTATTTAAGTGGTGTGGATACTTAGATTAGTTGGGCACCACTTACTGTAATTAACTATTAATATTTACTATTGATTTATCATCTGTTAAAGTTGCTGTAAGCCCTAAACAGCTGTATAACCAAATCACCACACAGAGACTGGGTTTATTTACTTAACCTAGAACACAATGCTAGGCAATAGTTACTCCCTCCTAAACCCCCAAGCCCTTATAGTTTCGTAACTTTTAGATTTTACCCATTGTACGTGCTTTTTGTGAATTATTATGTCCAGTCCATCTCCATGTAGTTCCAAGATCTGTCCTTCAGCTTCTCTCCAAGCTCTCTCTCTCTCACCCTTTTCTCCCACTCATATCCTGCCCTCTGGCTCCTAACCTCTTTCCTGTCCTCTGGCTCAGCCCTTTTCAGAACATTGTAATTAGTTGTTTTATTTGGCCTGTTTATCAATGCAATATCCAGATTAAAACCAGAGACTGGGGCCATATTGGCAGAAATCAGCATTTGAATGAGCAAGGGTGATGTGTATACATTTCAAAAGATCATTATACCAAAGGAGAAGGGTCCACAAGAAAAAGGGAGTGTAAATGGGGGGGGCAGAGATGCGAAGAATGGAGACAAGACAGAATCCTAATCAAGTCTCAGTTTACTGAAAGAGCAAACAACACTTATAAAGCAAACAGTACAAGCAAAATAATTTTTACAGTAGCAATACATCTGTGCCACCTGACAAGGCATCTAGTAATTCACTGGAGGTTACACAAAGTATTCTGTCTGGTTTCAGGAAGCTTGCTATCTACTTCTCAGACTCAGAACACCCAGGATGCAAAGACCACCAAGGAAAGTCGCTAAGATATAAAACTTAGATAACATCTGCATCTTCCAAGACCAGGAGGCAGAATTCCAATTACCAGACTCCTTCAGAAAACAGAGAATTCCTAGACTGGTTTGGCTAAAAAGGAGAAAATCTGTGAGTTTGTAAATGAGGGGAAATAAACTGTTTGACAGCTGGTTCTGTTCCACACTAGTGTTGCCAAACCTAGGTTTGTCTTGGCTGACCTGGCTGGATTGGTAGCTATGTCCTATGTCAGCTATGTCAGTCGTCAATGAACAATCCTTCTGGTCCTGGGGCTTATATTTAAAATTGGGTCTTCAAGACTGTGAAATGTGTCCATGTTATACACCCAGGAAAAAAAGAGAAGCTGTGTTTCCTTCTGTGGTCCTTCCAAGCAATCCCTCCTAACATAGTGTTAGCACCAGGATTGATTACTCAGAATTTCCACCTGAGCTCATGTGGTCTGAGGTAGCTGGGTAACCACTAGTTCATGGGTAAGGATTCTCTGCTACATAATGAGTTCCTGGAAAGCATGCCTTACAATGTCAAATTCTGCCCTCCTTTAGCAGAATCTTTTCTCCATGTTAAAAGTCATTATAAAAATTGTCAACATTTTGTTTTTATTGCTTATGTGGGAATTTGATGTAATATGTATTATACTCCTTTCCCATTGCTCCCACGTTCAAATTCCTACTCATGTGCCACTCTAAACTTATTTTTCTTTAAGATACATCAGTCGAAGTATGTGTTGTTCATCTACTCATTGGCACATGATCAAATCTCAGTGCCAAGTCTTATTAATATAATAGGCTGGGTATTGAGTTTTTAAGAACATGTTAAAGAGACAGAAAGCAGACAGTTCCTGGGACTGGTTTGGCTGAAAAAGATAAAGATGGGTTTATGTAAAAGGAGAACTGAGACACAATAAATTATTTGACAGCTGGTGCTGTTCCACAGTACTGTTGTAAACCCTCTATGAGCAGGGTTCCCTTAGCCAATCTGGCTGGATTAGAAGATGTATACTGCACAGTGGACATTGAGGAACTCTCCTGGTCCTCCAGTTTACATCTAAAAGTGGGCCTTTGGTCTGTGTTATATGACTAAAACACAAGAGATGTTCTTTTTCTTGCTTTGGTCCTCCAGACAAACCCTCTAAATGTAGTGATAGGGCCATGATGACTGGTTCAGAGGGGCCACCTGAGCTCATGGGTTCTGAGGTAGCTGGGTAACCAGTAGTTCATGGCTAGATTTCTCTGCTATATATTGAGTTCCTGCAAATCATGTCTTATTGAAACTCAGCCCTCTTTTAAAGGAATCGTTTCTTCATGTTAAACATCAGTGTAAATGTTCTCAACATATTATTTTTTATTGCTTATGTGGGAATTTCATATAAAATACATTACACTCCTTTTCCCAGCTTCAAATTCCTCCACATTTGCCACACTATTTTTTTTTCCTTTAAAACACATCAATTGAGGTATGGTTTGTTCATATACTCATTAAAACATGATCAGAGTCTCAGTGCTAAGTCTCTTAAAGAAAACTAGGTTCATCCTTGCCATACCCTGGAACCACTCCCAAGAAGAAGCCATCTGTCCTGAAGAGCTCTATACTTCATAACTTTGATCACAGTTTTTCTTATATATTTATTACCATTTGTCCACTTTTTTTCCTCAGCTTCCCCCTCCTTCTTTTCCTTCCAGTCCTACCTAACCTCCTTCTTCTCTTTCTATGACCTTTTTTTGTTAGCTGATAGGGTAGTTCCTCCACCCCCTTCTGTCTCACCCTAGCTTATCAGGTTTAGTCAAGTCTAGCTGCATCAACTTCCTCTGTGGCCTGATTTTTCAGGGCAGTGTTCTCCTTGTGTCATCCCTCCCTCTTATTATGACATAATTCCTGCCAACTATCCTGCAGGCTTCCCAGATCTCTGATGGGAGAAAGATTTTCATAGGGAAATCCTATTCAGTGCTGGGTGTTTTAAGGTCTCTCTCTGCATAAAATTGACTGTGGGTCTTTCTATGGAAATCTATTTGATGCAGAAGGAGGCATTTTTGTGGATATAAGAACATGCCACTGATTAATTAATTGAAGGCAGAGAGCAACATACTTTAATAAAAACAGCCTAGGTTGCTTGAAAATTTCCACGGGGTGACCTGGCCCAAAACTCCATTAATTGCATCCAGTCCCCCTAGTGGAAGACTGATATAATTCCACTATTAGGAGACCAACCAAAATAGGTGAACACATACCAAATTTGTCTTTTTGCATTTTAGTTACTTTACGCAGGATGATATTTCCTGGTTCCATCTATTTGCCGAAAAATATCTTGTTCTCATTTTCTTAGCTGAATAATACTCTGTTATAAAAATAAAAATTTTCTATGTTTTCCCTGAAGGAGAGTGTCAGTCCTGTTCTCTAGTTTTTGGAAGTTTTGACTTTAATCATTGTTTTGAATAATAAACTTTCATGATAACAATTTTCTTTTCACATAGAATTCCTTCGATCTTCTTCTACCTCCTGGTGATTAGAATTTAAATGTTCTTCCAAAGTCCATCTATTTATATCTGAGTCCCCTGTGGGGAAATGTCTGCTTAGTGTTAGGAGGTAAGGCTTTGTTAGATAATCTAATTATTTTGTTTCCCTAATTTCTTTCTCAGACTTTTTATCTTTTGTATCAGGAGGGATACTGATATTTCGATTTAATTTTGTATCCAGCCACATTGGTGAAGCTATTTATCAGCTGTACGAGTTCCCAGGTAGAATTTTTGAAATCACTCAGTTGTACTATCATATCCTCTGCAAATAGTCAATTTTTGACTTCTTGTATTCCCTTGATCTCCTTCAATTGTCTTACTGATCTAGCAAAGACTTCCAGAACTGTATTGAATAAATATGGAGAGAGTGGGCAGCCTTGCCTTGTCATTGATTTTAGTGGTATTGCTTTAAGTTTCTCTGTGTTTAATTTGATGTTGACTATAGGTTTGCTGTATATTCCCTTTACTGTATTTAGATATGTGTCTTGTATTCCTGATTTGTCCAATACTTTAAGCATGAGTGGAGGTTTGATTTCTTCAACTGCTTTTTCAGCATCTTAGGAGATTATTTTTCTTTCATCTTTTTTTTTTTTCGTATGGTGGTTCCCATTGATGGATTTCTGTATATTGAACAACACATGCATACCTGGATGAAGCCTAATTGGTCATACTGTGTGATATCTTTCATGTGTTCTTATATTGAGTCAAAGACATAAAGTACCTTGGAGTGACCCTAACCAAGGAAGTCAAAGAATTGTATGAAAAAAAAATTCAAGAGTCTGAAGAAAGAATTAGAAGAAGATATCAGAAGATGGAAAGATATCCCATGCTCATGGCTTGGCAGGATTAACATAGTAAAAATGGCTATTTTACCAAAAGCAATCTACAGATTCAATGTAATTCCCATAAAATTATCAACAGAATTCTTTACCGAAGTTGAAATAAAAATTCTCAACTTGATATGGAAAAATCAGAAACCTAGAATTGCTAAAACAATCTCTACAATAAAACTCTTCTGGAAGTACCACAATTCCTGATCTCAGATTGTGTTATAGAGCAACTGTAATAAAAACTGCATGGTACTGGCATAGAAACAGAATGTAGGATTAATGAAACTGAAAAGAAGAGCAAGAAATAAATCCACACACTTAAGAACATCTGAGTTTTGACAAAGATGCCAAAACCATACAATGGAAAATAAGACAGTACCTTCTACAAATGGTGCTGGTCAAACTGGATGTCTACATGTAGAAAAATGCAAAGAGAGCCATAATCATCAGCCTGCACAAAACTAAAGTCCATGTTTAACATAAAACCCAATACATTGAATCGGTTAGAAGGAAAAGTGGGGAAGAGCCTTGAACTCATTGGCACAGGAGACAACTTCTCTGAACAGAATATCAATAGCACAGGCTCTAAGAGCAAGAATTATTAAATGGGAACTCATGAAACAGGAAAGCTTCCATAAAGCAACACTGTCTTCAAGACAAAACGAATGCCTACAGATTGTGAAAGACTCTTCACCAAGCTTCTATGTGGCAGAGGGCTAATATGCAGTATACATAAAGAACCAAAGACATTGAAAAGCAACAAATCAAGAAATGCATTTAAAAAGATGGGGAAGAGAGCTAATCAGAGAATGCACAATAGAGGAATGTTGAAAAAAAACACTTAAAGAAATGCTCAATGTCTTTAGCCCTCAGGGAAATGCAAATCGAAACAAACCTAAGATTTTACCTTACTCACATCAGAAAGGCCAAGATCAAAAACTCAAGTGACAAATATGCTAGAGAGGTTGTAGAGAAAGTGGAAACCTCCTCCACTGCTGGCAGGAATTTAAAGTTGTACAATCATTTTGGAAATCAATCTGGTGTTTTCTCAGACAACTAGGAATAGTGCATCCTCAAGATCCAGCTATACCACTCCTAGGCATGTATCCAAATAGGTTAAAGTAACACAATAAAAACATTTACACAACGATGTTAGTAGCAGCTTTATTTGTAATAGCTCAAAGCGGGAAACAACCCAATTGCCCCTCAACTGAAGAATGGATACAGAAATTGTGGTACATCTACACAACAGAATATTGCTCAGCAATAAAAAAAAATGAAATTTACAGGTAAATGGTGGGAACTGCAAAAAATCATCCCGAGTGAGCTATCCCAGAAGCAGAAAGGCACACCCCGTATATACTTACTCAGATAGACATTTTAATATAGGATATACCTACTGAAATCTGTACACCTAAAGAACGTAATCTAGAGGGAGGACTTTGGCTAAAATGATCAATCCCCATCCCAAAAGGCAAAGATGATGCATATCACAAGGAGAAAACAGGGAACGAGTAAGGAGCCTGCCTTAGAGGGCCTTTGAAAGGCTCTTCTCTGCAGACAATCAAAGCAGATGCTGAGAATCATGGCCAACTGGACCGTGGGTCTCTGTATGCAATCGCATTAAATGCAGGATGCATCTTTGTGGATCCAAGCACATGACATTTTTCTATTATTTGAGGGCAGAGAGAAATATATTTTAATAACAATAGCCTGGGTGCCTTGAAAATTTCTGTAGGACAGACTGGCTCAACAACTCAATTAACTGAAACCCAATCCTCCCTATGAATATCTGGTGTGGTCACAAAGGATGCCCAAAAGGAATTTTATAACCAACTATTAGGAAACCTCCTATTATGTGAATACATGCCATATTTCATTCTTCATTTTAGTTACTTCACACAGAATGAATTTTCCTGGTTCTCTCCATTTCCCTGAAAATATCGTGATGTCATTTTCTTAGCTAAATAATACTTCGTTATGGAAATATTCCACTTTTTCCCCAAAGGATATTGTCAGTCCTGTTCTTTAGAACTTGGAAGTAATTGAGACATTAAACATTGTATTGAATGACAAACTATCAGGATAACTACGTGCTTTTAGCCCAGAAGTGCCTCCAACTTCTTCCACTTCTTGGTGATTTGAATTGCAAATCCACTTGAAGCTCATCTATTTACATGTTTAGTCCCCAGTGAGCAAATGTCTGGGAAGTGTTCGAAGGTATAGCCTTGTTAGATAATATAATTCCTTTGTTTCCCTAATTTATTTTTCAGCCCATTTGTCTTTTGTACATAGGAGGGCTACTAAATTTTTTATGTTAATTTTGTATCCAGTCACTTTGCCAAAGGTGTATATCAGCTGTAGAATATTTTGGGGTAACAGAATATTTTGGGGTAACATGCTATCAAATCATCTGCAAATAGTGATAGTTTGACTTCTTCCCTTCTGTTTTCTCTCCCCTTGATCTCTTTCAATTTTCTTATTGCTCTAGCAAGGACTTGCAAAACTACGTTGAAGAGATATGGAAAGAGTGTGCAGCCTTGCCTTGTCCCTGATTTCTGTGGGATTGCTTTAAGTTTCTCTCCATTTCATTTGATGTTGGTTATAGACTTGCTGTATATTGCCATTACCATATTTAAATATCTACCTTGTATCCCTGATCTCCCCAATACTTTGAACATGAATGGATGTTTGATTTTGTGAAATGTTTTTTCAGCTTTAAGGAGATCATCATGTAGTTTTTTTTTTTTTCTTTCAGTTTGTTAATATGATGGATCACATTGATGTATTTCTGTATATTGAATCACAGATGCATAACTGGAATGAAACCTACTTGGTCATAGTGGATGATATCTTTGATGTGATCTTCTATTTGTTTAGAGACATAAAGTACCTTGGTGTGACCTTAAACAAGCAAGTCAAAGTCTTGTATGAAAAAAAAAAAATTCAAGCCTCTGACGAAAGAATTAGAAGATATCAGAAGATGGAAAGATCTCCCATGCTCATGGTTTGGCAGAATTAACATAGTAAAAATGGGCATCTTACCAAAAGCAAACTACAAATTCAAAGCAATTTCCATCAATTTACCAATATAATTCTTCAAAGACCTTGAAAGAAAAATTCTCAACTTCATATAGAAAAACAAGAACCACAGAATAGCTAAAACAATCCTCTACAATAAAAGATAATCTGGAGGCATCTCCTTCTCTGATCTCAAGTTGTGTTATAGAGCAACAGTAATAAAAACTGCATAGTACTGACATAGAAACAGAAAGGTGGATTCAAATAGAACAGCCATAAATAAAGACATACCTATGGACAGCTGAACTTTGACAAAGATGCCAAACCATTCCATGGAAAAAAAGATAGCATCTTCAACAAATGATGCTGGTCTATCTGGATGTCTACATGTAGAAAAATGCAAGTAGATCCCTACTTTTCACCCAGCACAAAGCTAAAGTCCAAGAGGATCAAAGACCTCAACATAAAACCAGACACATTAAATAGCTTAGTGGGGAAGAGCATTGAACTCATTGGCACAGGAGACAACTTCCTGAATAAAACACCTACAGCACAGGTTCTAAGAGCAAGAATAAATAAATCGGACCTCATTAAATTGGACCGCTTCTGTAAAGCAAAGGACACTGTCATCAAAATGAAATAAATGCCTAAAGATTGTGAAAGAATCTTTATCAAGCCTCTATGTGACAGAGGACTACTATTCAGTATATATAAAGAACTAAAAAAGTTGAATAGAAACAAATCAATTAAAAATAGAGGATAAAAACAAAAACAGAGCTAAACAGAGAATTCTTGATAGAGGAATATCAAATGGCAGAGAAATACTTAAATGTTCAATAGCATTAGCTATCACCGTGATGGCTAATGCAAATGAAAACAACCCTGAGACCTTAAACCCATCAGAATGGCCAAGATCAAAAATCTCAAGTGACAACACAAACTGGATAGATTGTGGAGAAAGGAGAAACCTCCTCAACTGCTGGGGGGAATGTAAACTTGTACAAACATTCTGGAAATCAGTCTGGTTCCTTCTCAGACAAGTAGGAAAAGCAATTCCTCCTTATGCCAATCCTAGGCTTATAACCAAAAGAGTCTCAAGTACACAGTAAGAACATTTGCTCAACCATGTTTGTTTCAACTTTATTTGTAATAGTCAGAACCTGGAAACAACCAGATGACATCCAACTGAGAAATAGATACAGAAATTATGGTACATCTAAACAATGTAATATTGCTCATCAATCAAAAAAAAAAAAGAAATCATAAATTTTGCAGGTAAATGGTTTTGGAAAGGGGAAGTATCATCCTGAGTGAGCTATTCCAAAAGCCGAAAGACTCACACACTCGTATAGAGATATAAAATACGTTAAATCTATTATAATCTGTACACCTAAGGAAATTAATCAAGAGGGAGGTCTCTAGTTAAAATGCTCAATGCTCAAGTGGAAGGTAATCAGGAGGAGAAAACAGAGAAGTAGTTAGGAGTGTGCCACAAAGAGCCTCTTAAAAGCTATGCCATGCAGACTATCAAAGCAAATGCTGAGACTTATGGCCAACTCTTGTGTACAGTGCATGGAATCTAATGAAAGAAGTCAGAAATAGTAAGATATGGAGAGGACAGAACTCCACAAGGAGAGCAACAAAACCAAGAAATCTAAGTCCTGAGATTCATACTCCAACCAAGTACCATTCATGGAGATAACCCCCTGAAGTGATGTAGCCCGTGGCAGTTTAATGTCCAATTGGGTTCCACAGTAATGGGGACAGGGACTGCCTCTGACATGAACTGATTGGCCTGTGCTTTGATCACCTCTCCCTAATGGGGACATATCTGTGCATTTAACAAATAATAATGGAATCTGTGATAACGTGAAAGTCACATGTGAAGGACACATGACTATATTAATGACCACTTGAAATACATATGTGACATTTTTCCTGAACTAAGAGACTTGGATACAGGAACTGTCATCTCTGGGTTGTGTGCTTTCAGCTGCCCAAATTGAGGCATGTGGGCTACACAGCCTATCTTTCAAGCAGGCTGTCCACTTGTACCTGTTATTAACTACCTCTGGAATTTCTAACTTGCTTTTATCTGTTTCATGACATCATTATTCCTCTCAGACAATCAGCACCTAACCATTGTGATATCATATTAGCATTAAGATGTCATGGTGAATTGTGATATTATGAAGCCATTGTGATGTCATAATAGCATTGTGATGTCCTCATAGCATTGGATGTCTTAATATCATTGTGAAGTCTTACTGTTATGAAGTAATAATAGCTTTTTGATTTCAAAATCAATTGTTATGTCATAACACATTCATGTTGAAATACCATTGCAAAGTCATAATAACATTGTGAAATAATAATACCATTAGGCTGTCATAATATTGTAATGTCATAATAGAATTGTGATGTCAAAATACCTTTGTGATGTCTTAATAGCATTGTGATTTCCTATCATTTGGATGTCATAATAGCATTGAGATATCTAATAGCATTTTGATGTCATAAGAGCATTGTAATGTCATAATAGCATTCACATGTCTTAATATCACTGGAAAGTCATATTGTTGTGAAGTCATAATAGCACTGTAATGTCATAATTCCATTGTGATATCTTAACACAATCATGCTGTAAGAAAATTTTGATGTCATCAAGCATTGTGATGTCATAATAGAATTGTGATTTATAATAGCATTCTGATGTCATAATAACATTGTAAAATCATAAATAACATTGTGATGGCATAATAGTATTATGATGTCATAATACTTTTGTGATGTTATAATAGCATTGTGATTTCATAACACAATGATTTCATAACACAATGATTCATAAAAGCATTGTGAATACATAATAGCATGGGGTGTCATAATAGCATTGTAATGTCACAATAGCATTGTGAATTCTTAACACCATTGTGATATCATATTAGAATTGTGATGTCATCATAGCATTGAGATGTAGTAATATCACTGTAAAGTCATCCGATTGTGAAGTCATAATTGCATTGAAATGTCATAATTCCATTGTGATATCCTAACACAATCATATGTTAAAAGCATTGTTATTTTCATTACAGCATTGTGATGTCCTAATAAAACTGTGATGTAATAATAGTTTGGGGATGTCATCAAAGCATTGTGATGTCATTGTACCAGTGTGATGCCATCATATCATTATGATGTCCCAAAAAAATGTGATGTAATTATAGCATTGTGATGTCATCATAGTATTGTGATGTCCAAATAAAATTGTGAAGTCATACCTTTATGAAGTCATAAAATACGTGATATCACAATATCATATTGATGTCATAACCCCATTGTCATGTCATAAAAGCATAGTGGTGCCATAATTCCATTGTGGTGTCATAATTCCATTGTGATGTCATAACACAATCATGTCTTAATAGGATTCTGAAGTTATCATACATTGTGAGTTCATCATAGCATTATGATGTCACAATAGCTTTGTGATGTCATAAAATCACTGTGGAGTCATAACAGCATTGTGAAAGCATAAAAGCACTGTATTGTCATCATAGCATTTTGATGCCATAATAGCATTGTGATGTCGTAATATCATAGTGAAGTCATAACACAATTGTAATGTAATAATAGCGTTGTGATAACATCTTAGCTTTGTTATATCATAATACCATTGTGAAGTCCAAATAGCAATGTAATGTCATAATAGTACTGTGTTATCAAAATTCCTTGTGATGTCATACCACAATCATTTTATAATAGCATTCTGAAGTCATAATAGCATTGTGACATCATGATGAATTTTGATGTCAAAATGCCAATGTGGTGTCATAATAACATTATGAAGTTATAACATCACTGAGATGCCATGACACCACTGTCTAATCAAAATAACGTTGGAAAGTGATACCACTGTTGTAATGTCATCATAACATTGTGATGTCATCATAGCATTGTAATGTCATAGTAACACTGTTATGTCATAACAGAATTGGGATGCCATTCCATTGTGATGTTATATAGCATTGTGAGGTCATGATAGCATTGTGATGTCATAAAATAATTCTGATGTCTTAACACAATTGTGATGTCATAACACAATTGTGATGTCATAATAGAATTTTAATAATTACATCATGTCACTGTGATGTCTTAATAACATTGTGAAGCCATACCTTTGTGATATCATAATAGAATGTGATGTCATAATAACATTGTGATATATCATTGTGTTTTCATAATAGCATTGAGATGTCATACAATTTTGATGTCATAGTATTGTAATGTCATAATATTAAAAGGAATCAACAATTCTATTGTGATGTCCTAATAGCATTGTGATATAGTAATAGCATTGTGATGTTATAATAGCATTGTAATGTCATATCGTTGTGATGTTCTAATACCATTATGTATTCATACTGTTATGCAGTCATAATAGAATTGTGATATAATAATAACAGTGTGATGTCAAAATACCATTGTGATGTCATAATATGATTGAACTCATTATATCATTGTGATGCCCTAATAGCACTGTGATGCCATAATAGCATTGTGATGTCATAATATGAATATGAAGTCATAATACCATTGGGATATCATACCATGGTGATGTCATAAAAGCATTGTGATATAATAACTTTTTGATGTCATAATAGCATTGTGATGTCATATCTTTGTGATGTAATATAGCATTGGGATGTTATACCATTGTGATGTCAAAATAGCATTGTGATCTCATATAATTATGAAGTCCTAACAACTTGTCATAATATTGTGATGTTGAGGTAACATACCAATGTGATGTCACTATAGCATATTGATATCATAATACCACTGTGATGTTATAATACCATTGTGATCTCATAATACCATTGTGATATAATAATACTAATGTGATGTCAGGATACCATTGTGATGTCATAATTACATTGTTATGTTATATTGTTATTATTGTGATGTTATAATTCCATTGTGATATCATACTATATGATGTCATAATAGTGTGATCTCCTAATTGCATTGTGAAGTTGAAGTCATATTAGCACTGAGATATCTTGACACCATTGTGATGACATAATACCATTGAGATGTCATAATAAAGTTGTGAGGTCATAATAGCATTGTCAATTAATAATACCATTGTGATGTCATGATAACATTTTTAAAGTCATAATATTCATGTGATATCATAATAGCATTGTGATGTCATCATAGAATAGTAATATGTTATAAAATTTTTGGTATAATGTTCTCTTAAAATGATTGGACATTATAGTTATTCATTCAAATGATGATTTTCCCCCCCACCCCAATCTCTGGTTTCAATCCACATATTGCATTGTAATACTTATTCCTTCATCTTTTCTCAACTTTGTGTAAACAGGCCAGAATAAAGCAGCTAGCTACAATGTTGAGCAATAGTAGGAGCCAGAGGGCAGGAAATGAGTGGGAGGAGGGATGGGGAGGGAGCAGAGCTTGAAGAATGGAGAGGGAGGAGAGTTCTTGGAACAGCATGGAGAGAGCGAACCAGACCTAAGACTTCACAAAAAAGCAATTATAATGGGTAAATTCTAAAAATGTAAAAGTAAGAAATTATGTGCCTTGGATTTTAAGGACGGAGTAACTAAAAAAAGAAAAAAAGAAAAGAAGGAGTAGGTAACTCTTGACCAGCATTGTGTTCTAAGTCAATTAACCCCCTCTTGACCAGCATTGCGTTCTAAGTCAATTAAACCCAGTCACTTGTGGTGAATTGGTTATACAGCTGTTTAGGATTAACAGCAAGCATTAATAAAAGATAAACCAATAGTAAATATTAATCATCACCTACAACATACCATTATGAAGCCATTAAACTATTGGGTTGTCATAACACCATTTTGATGTCATACCATTGTGAACATATTGTGATGTCATAATAAAGATTGTGATGTTATAATAGTATTGTGATGTCATAATAGCATTGTGATGTTATAATACATTGGGATGTCATATACCATTGGGATGTCATGACAATACTGTTATGTTCTTATACTTTGGTGATGTCATAATGCCATTGGGATGTCACCAGAGCATTGTGACAGCATAGTATTGTAATGTAATAATAACAATGTGATATCATGATATCATTGTGATATCATAAAAACTTTGTGATGATATAATAGTATTTTGAGGTCATAATGCCACTATGAAGTCAAAATTCCATTGTAATGTCGTACAACACTGATATCATGATAGCATTATGATGTCATAATTCCATTGTTATGTTTCATTATTATTGAGATGTTATAATTCTATTGTAATATCATACCATATGAGGCCATAATAGCATTGTGATGTCATAATACCATTGTGATGTCAAAATTCCAGAAAATTTTATTAATGACCTCTTGAAAGAAATATGTGACACTATTCCTGAACTAAGAGTCTTGGACAGGAACTGTCATTGCTGGGTTGTGTGCTATCAGCTGCCCAGATTGAGGTATATAGGGCTGCTCAGGCTTTCTCTCAAGCAAGCTATGTCCTACTCAACATTGAGATGCACTAATATCATTTAAAAGGCATACTATTGTGAATTGATAACAGCATTGTAAAGTTATAATTCCATTGTGATATCATAAAACTATCATGTCTTAATAGCAATGTGATGTTATAATAACATTTTGATGTAATAATATCATTGGGATGACAAAATTAAATTATGATTTCATACCATAATCATGTCATGATAGCTTTGTGATGTCTTAATAGAATTGCGATATCATGATTCCATCGTGATGTCATCATAGCATTGCTATGTCATCATAACATTGTAATGTCCTAATATCATTGTGAATTCATACCGTTGTGAAGTCATAATACCATTTTAATGCCATAATTCATTGTGATGTCATGCTGCAATTATGTCGTGATATTATAATAGCATGTTGATGTCATGTGAAGTCATAATATCGTTGTGATGTCATAATAGTATATTGAGATCATAACCCCATTGCCATGTCATAATAGCATTGTGGTGTCATAAATACATTGTGATGTCATAACACAATCATGTCCTAATAGCATTCAGATGTCATCATAACATGGTAAGTTCAACATAGCATTGTGATGTCATAAAATCATTGTGGATTCAGTGAGGGACCCCCTGTTCCTGCAGTTTACAGTAATACCTGAGCTTTCTGGAAAATAAATGGGTCCATTCTATATGCGTAGAACACAAGAGCATATGTGTTTTCTTCAGTGGTGCTCCAGAAAAACCCTCTAAAATTTGGTGTTAGTGCCAGGACTGCTTGTTCAGCAGAATCTTTTCTCCATTTTCACAGTCCTTGTATAAGTTGTCAATATATTATTTTTTAGTGACTATGAGGTAATATCATATAATATACAATATACTCCTTTTCTGTTGCTCCCAGGTTCAAATTAATAAACATGTATCACATTAATTTTTTTGTTTGTTTGTTTAAAATACACTAATTCAATATGTGTTGTTCATATACTCCTTGGAATATGATCTGAGTCTCAGTCCTTGAGTTCATCCTTGCTGCACCCTGCAACCACCTCGAAGAAGAATTCATCAGTCATGAATAATTCTATACTTCTTCCCCTTGATCAGTTTTTCTTGTGTATTTATTTATTATAATTTGTTCACTATGTATCACCTCTGCTGCCCCCTCCCTCTTCTAATTCCAGTCCCACCTACCCTACTTCCTTTACCCCTAGAAACTTTCTCTAGGTTCCCTGATAAGAGAGTTTCTCTTCTCCCTTCTATCTGACCCTAACTTACAAGGACTCAACAAGGGTGGCTGCATTATCTTCCTCTGGGACCTGATTCTCAGTGCATTGTTCCCCTTCTATCCTCAATTCCCTATACTTATGACAGTCTTCATGCCTCCTCTCCCACAGGCTTTCCAGAGCTCTGAGGTGAACAGGAATTTCATAAGGAAATCCCATTTAGAGGTGGGTGTTCTAAGGTCACTCTCTGCACAATATTGGACTGTGGGTCTCTGTATACTGTGGGATTGTATAAGTGCCATAGGAATATGGCACTGATCTATCACTTGAGAGCAGAGAGCAACATATTTAAATAACAACAGCCTGAGTTGCTTGATAATTTGCATAGGATGCCCTGGCGCAACAACTCAATTAACTGCCACCCAATCCCACTATTGGAACACTGGTTTGGTCACAATAGATGGCGTTTGGAACATTATCTGCCACTATTAGGAGACCTCCTAATAAGAGAATACATGCCATATTTGTTTTTCTGTTATTTCACCCAGGATGATTTTCCTGGTTCCATCCATTTATCTTAAAATATCATGACATCATTTTCTTAGATGAACGATACTCCTTTATGGAATAATTCCACATTTTTTTTTCCCAAAGGAGATTGTCTGTTCTGTTCTTTATACCTTGGAAGTTGCTGGGACTATAATCATTGAATTGAATGAAAAACTATCTGGATAACTATGTTCTTTAACCTGGAAGTCCCTCCATCTTTTTCCACTTCATGGTGTCTTAAATTGTATTGTCCCCTTCAAGCTCATCTATTTACATATTTAGTCCCCAGTAAGTAAATGTCAGGGAAGGATTTTAAGTTATGGCCTTATTAGATAATATAATTCCTATTGGAGTTATATTATATGAGGGTGTGCTTTGAGATTGATATGTAAATAAATGTGACCAAAGAGAATGGCGTCTTTGTCTCTTAGTCTCTATAACTTTCTATCTTTGTTTCTGTCAGTCTCAGTCTCTCTATTTCTGAATCTGTCTTTTTAGCTATTTCTATCTCTGTCTACAACTCTCTGCATGCTGCTTGTGGTTAGAAAGGCTCTCAGTTTTGCGGAATGTCTAAAAACAGGTGACTAATAGCTGACATGACATCTTAGATGGTCTCTAAAATTATGAGCAAGGTCCTAATAAAATGCTTTTTATTCAAAGATGCTTTGAATAAAAGCTAATAAAATGCTTTTGGTCAGTGAGCATTTTCACAGTGAGTAATTCAATGACTGAGGCCATATCTGTGCATTTAAAAAATAATAATGGAATCTGTGATAATGTGAATGTCACATGTCCAGGACCAGTGACTTTATTAGTGACCACTTGGAAGTAACACATGACACTTTTCCTGAACTAAGAATCTTGGACATAGAAACTGTCATCTCTGGGTTGTGTGCTTTAACTGTGCAGAATGATGCATAATGGGCTGCTCAGCCTTTCCCTTAAGCCTGTTGTCCAGTTGGCCCTTTTAATAACTGTCTTCTGAAATGCAAACTGCCTTCTACCTGTTGTATAATATCATTCTGCCTCTCAGCCAATCAGCACCTGAGAGAATCTTGAGGTTACCATGGAGATGAGAAAACAAACATTCTTCAGTGTCCACTCTCTCTAATCCTGTGCATGTGACATTTTATTGTGAAACCCAACAAGCAATTATCATCCCTTTATCCACATTCCACACTTTTATTCCTGTTTACCTCTGTTACAATGTCATGTAGGAAAAGGAACTTTAATGTTTATGTAATTGGACAGCTTCCTAAGTAGGGAAGCTTCAAAGTGAAGTGGGATTAAGAGAAATGTATGAAATGGAAAGGTACTCTCTTAATGTAGTCTTGATTCTGAAATTTCCTAGGTTGTGACTTTGAAGTGAGCAGTTATTCATGTACTCACTAAATGTACCTTCACATTCTTATTGATATAATAGACTGGCAGGGTGTAGGGTTACCTGGGGTTTTGAGTCTTTTAGAACAGGGAAAAGAGAAGGAAACCAAACAATTCCTGGGATTTGTTTGGCTGAAAAAGAGAAAGATTGTGTATATGAAAGGATAGCTGAGAAGCAATAAACTATTTAAGAGCTCAGGCTGTTCCACAGTAGTGTTGGCAACCCTCTATGAGTAGTGTTGCCTTGTGTGACCTGGCTGGATCAACAGCCATGTCCTACTCAGTGGTCAATGAGGAACCATCCATGTCCTGGTGATTTCATTTAAAAATGTTTCTTCAGGGCAGATAACTGAGTACATGTTAAATGCCTAGGACACAAGAGAAGCTATGTTTTCTGCTGTGGTCCTCCAGATAAACCCTCTAAATGTAGTGTTAGTTCCAGGACTGCTAGTTTCAGTGGTGTAACCTGAGCTCATGGGGTCTGAGGTAGCTAGGTAAACACTAGTTCACAGCTGAGATTTTCTGCTACATAATGAGTTTCTGGAATACATGCTTTACAAAGTCATACTCAACCCACTTTAGCAAAATCTTTTCTCCCTGTTGAAAGTCATTGTATAATTTGTCTACATATTATTTTTATTGATTATGTGGAGATTTCATATAATACATATTACACTCCTTTTCCATTGAACACAGGTGCAAATTCATTCCCATGGTCACACTATTTTTTTTTCTTTAAATACATCAATTTGGGGGACTGGCAAGATGGCAGCGCCTGGAGGACTCTCATTCTGAGCAGCAGCAGGATGAGCACAGTGACCAGTAATCAGAACTCTCAGCCATAAAATACAGTCATTGTGTTTCTCAGGTGAGAGGATACCCACAGTGGGGGAATCAATCAGCTTTTAACTCACCTGGTTAAACCGCATAAGAGATCCAGGTTCTGCCAGAACGTGGCTGCAGGCCGCCAGCCCCAGCCCCAGCCCCAGCCCAGAGCCACAATCCAGTGTCTCTGACCATGGTCCCAGACTGAACCATGTGCACCACACTATCAGAGACTGGAATTTTCAGTCGAGAGATAATCCCACAGTACAGGAAAAGATTGGGACCGGCCTTAGGTCACCCAGACATCCCCTGGAAAAGACTCGAGTTCCACGGGCACCTCAGGAGCCAGCCCGGAGCCAGAGCCCAAGACCCAGGCTCCGGCACAGAGCCTTACCTGCCTGCGCACTTGATTCGCCACCTGAGATAGAACTGTGGGCACCAGGGCAACAGCTAATGAGTTTCACTGTCCGGTGCAAACACACAGGGAGGAAAATGGCTGGTCTGATCTCAGAGCACTCAGCCGACACCACCAGCCTGAAAAGGTCCCCGGAAAATTATCCAGCTTAGGGAGGCACCCAGGCTCCCAAAGGCTGCAAAGGCAGACACAGGAAGTTTATGCACACCAGACAGCTGGCAGAGAATAAGCCGCCATCACTGAGCTGTGCTCCAGACACAGGCACAAACAGTTGCTGCACACGAGATGTTCAACTGGGTCACAGCAGCTGATCATTAAATTTACAACAAGAAATCGAGAAACAGGGCAGCTGCCCTCAGGACTTCCCTGGGTGAGAGAAGAACCCTCTTGATTAACAAAGACCACACTTACCACTCAGGTCTATATCCCTGAGGTGAGCAAATCCTGAAAAAACACCAGCCATCCAGGGACAATACCCAAAAAGCTGAGAAGACATCCATCAGGAAAAACAGGCTTTCTGCAAAGGGGATTCTCTCCACCACAGGATCCCCAGGAACCACCAAAAATAACCCCAAACACCTAAGATGGCACAATGGATAGAGGCCAGCATAAAAGCTCAAGCAACAAAAGACAGAGCAATATGGCATCTCCAGAACCCAGTTAACCAGGAGCAAGTAGCCCTGGACACCGTAGCATAACTGAAATCCAAGAAGATGACCTAACAACTATGCTCATGAAGATGATAACAGAGGAAACAAATAAGATACATAAGATACGTAAAGACATAGAGGAAGATAAGCTGAAACAGAATATTGCCATCCATAAAGAAATAGAGGAAGCTGCAGCCAAACAGTTTATGGCCTTTAGAAAGGAAATACTTAAAGCACTGAATGAAATAAAAGAAACAGAGTTGAAGAAACTAAAAGAAAAAAAGGAAAGTACAATCAGACAGGTGAAGGAAATAAACAAAACAACTCAAGACCTGAAGATGGAATTGGAAAAATTAAAGAAAACACAAATGGAGGAAATAATGGACAGGAAGAATCTAGGGAAGAAAACAGGAACTACAGATGTAAGCATAACCAACAGACTACAAGAGATGGAAGAATCTCAGATGTAGAAGATTCAATGGAAGAAATTGATGTATGTGTCAAAGAAAATGTTAAATCTGAAAAATTCCTGACACAGACCGTACAAGAAATCCAAAACAATATGAAAAGACAAAACCTAAGAATAATAGTTATAGAGAAAAAGAAGACTCCTTTCTCCAAGGCCCAGAAAATATTTTCAACAAAATCATTGAAGAAAATTTCCCCAAGCTAAAGGAGACGCCAATTAGAATACATGAGGCCTACAGAACACCCAACAAATTTGACCAGAAAAGAAAATCCTCCCGCCACATAATAATCAAAACAGTAAGTATACAGAACAAAGAAAAAATACTAAAAGCTGCAAGGGAAAAAGGCCAAGTATCATATAATGGCAAATCCATTAGAATCACACCTGACTTTTCAACCGAGACTATGAAAGCCAGAGGGGCCTGGATGGATATAATGCAGACCCTACGAGAACACAGATGTCAGCCCAAGCTACTATACCCCACAAAACTCTCAGTCCTCATAGACAGAGAAAACAAGATATTCAATGACAAAAACAAATTTTAAAATACCTACAAACAAATCCAGCATTACAGAAGACACTAGAAGGGAAAATACAACCCAGGAAAACTAGCTACATTCAAGAAAACACAGGAAAAAAAATAACCTCACATCAGTAAAACAAAAAGCAATCAAGCACACAACCTGATGACCACAGCCAACATCAAAATCAAGGGATCTAACAGCCACTGGTCATTAATCTCTCACAACATCAATGGACTTAACTCTCCAATAAAAAGACACAGATTAACAGAATGGATACGTAAACAAAACCCAGCAATCTGTTGCATACAAGAAACACACCTAAACACAAAGATAGACATTACCTGAGGTAAAGGGTTGGAAGACGACTTTCCAAGCAAATGGACCCAAGAAGCAAGCAGGAGTAGCCATTCTAATATCTGATAAAAGAGACTTTCAACCAAAATTAATAAAAAGAGATGGGGAAGGACACTTCATACTCATCAAGGGAAAATTCCACCAGGAAGACATCACAATCCTGAATATCTATGCCCCAAATACAAGAGCACCCACATTTGTTAAAGAAACATTGATAAAATTTAAAGCACATATAGATCCACACACATTAATAGTGGGAGACTTCAACACCCCACTCTCAACAAAGGACAGGTCAACTAAACAGAAATTAAAAAAAGAAACAATGTCTCTGACAGAGGTCATGAATCAAATGGACCTAACAGATATTTACAAAACTTTACACCCAAACACAAAAGAATTTACCTTCTTCTCAGCACGTCATGGAACCTTCTCCAAAATAAACCATATAGTGGGTCACAAAGCAAGCCTCAACAGATACAAGAAGATTGAAATAATTCCTTGTATCTTGCCTGATCACCATGGAATAAAGCTGGACCTCAACAATAACAGAAACAGCAAAAAGCCGACACACACATGGAAACTGAACAACTTGTTACTAAATGAGAGCTGGGTCAGGGAAGAAATAAAGAAAGAAATTAAAGTCTTTCTAGAAAAAAATGAAAATGAAGATACAACATACCCAAACTTGTGGGACACAATGAAAGCAGTGCTAAGAGGAAAGTTCATAGCACTAAGAGCCTTCAAGAAGAAATTCGAGACAGCTCATTCAAGCAACTTAATGGCTCACTTAAAAACCCTAGAAAAAGAAGAAGCAGACACAACAAGAAGGACTAGACAGCTAGAAATAATCAAACTCAGGGCTGAAATCAATCAATTGGAAACAAATAAAACAATTCAAAGAATCAATGAAACCTAGAGCTGGTTCTTTGAGAAAATCAACAAGATCGACAAACCCTTAGCCAATCTAACTAAAAGGCAGAGAGACACCATCCAAATCAACAAAATCAGAAATGAAAAGGGGGATATAACTACAGACACTGAGGAAATCCAAACAATCATTAGGACTTACTTCAAAAGTCTATATGCCACAACATTTGAAAATCTAAATGAAATGGACAATTTTCTTGATTGATTTGACGTACAAAACCTGAACCAGGACGAGGTAAATCAATTAAATTGTCCTATATCCCCCAAAGAAATAAAAGCGGTCATCAAAAGTCTACCATCCAAAAACCAGCCCAGGATTAGATGGCTTTAGCTCAGAATTCTACCAGACTTTTAAGAAGAGCTAACACCAATTCTCTTCAAACTATTCCACAAAATAGAAACAGAAGGAACATTACCAAACCCATTCTATGAAGCCACCGTCACCTTGGTACCTAAACCTCACAAAGACTCAACAAAGAAAGAGAATTTCAGGCCAATCTCCCTCATGAACTTTGATGCAAAAATACTTAACAAAATACTTGCAAACCGAATGTAAGAACACATCAAAGATATTATCCACTATGACAAAGTAGGCTTCATCCAGGTATGCAGGGGAGGATCAATATACAGAAATCCATCAACGTGATCCACCATATTAACAAATTGAAAGAAAAAAAATCACATGATAATCTCCCTAGATGCTGAAAAAGCATTTGACAAAATCCAACATGCATTCATGTTTAAAGTATTGGAGAGATCAGGGATACAAGGCACATATCTAAACATAGTAAAGGCGATATACAGCAAGCCTATAGCCAATATCAAACTGAATGGAGAGAAACTTAAAGCCATCCCACTGAAATCAGGGACAAGACAAGGCTGCCCACTCTCTCCATATCTCTTCAACATAGTGTGGAAGTCCTTGCTAGAGCAATAAGACAGTTGAAGGAGATCAAAAGGATACAAATTGGAAAGGAAGAAGTCAGATTATCACTATTTGCATATGATATGATAGTATACGTGAGTGACCCCAAGAACTCTACCAGGGAAATCATACAGCTGATGAACACCTACAGCAAAGTGGCCAGATACAAAATTAATTCAAAAAAAAATCAGTAGCCCTCCTGTATACAAAAGACAAAAGGGTTGAGAAAGAAATTAGGGAAACAACACCCTTCACAATAGCCACAAATGACATAAGGTACCTCGGAGTAACCCTAAACAAGGAAGTCAAAGACCTGTATGAAAAAAATTTCAAGTCTCTGGAGAAAGAATTAGAAGAAGATATGAAAAGATGGAAAGATCTTCCATGCTCATGTCTTGGCAGGATTAACATATTAAAAATGGCCATTTCACCAAAAGCAATCTACAGATTCAATGCAATGCCCATCAAATTACGAACACAATTCTTTACTGACCTGGAAAGAAAAATTCTCAACTTCATATGGAATAACAAGAAACCCAGAATTGCCAAAACAATCCTCTACAATAAAAGATCTTCTGGAGGTATCTCCATCCCTGATCTTAAGTTGTACTATAGAGCAACAGTTTTAAAAACTGCATGGTACTGGCATAGAAACAGAATGGTGGATAAATGGAACCAAACAGAGGACCCAGAAATAAACCCACACACTTATGGACACCTGATCTTTGATAAAGACGCCAAAACCATACAATGGAAAAAAGATAGCATCTTCAACAAATGGTGCTGGTCTAACTGGATGTCTACATGTAGAAAAATGAAAATAGAGCCACACTTGTTACCTTGCACAAAACTGAAGTCCAAGTGGATCAAAGACCTCAACATAAAACCAGACACATTAAATCAGCTGAAAAAAAAGTGGGAAATACCCTAGAACTTATTGGTACAGGGGAAAACTTCCTGAATAGAACACCAACAGCACAGGCTCTAAGAGCAACAATCAATACATGGGACCTCATGAAACTGAAAAGCTTCTGTAAAGCAAAGGACACCGTCATCAAAACAAAGCGACCGCCTACAGATTGCGAAAGAATCTTCACCAACCCTTTATCTGACAGAGGACTCATACCCAGTATATATAAAGAACTAAAGAAGCTGAAAAGCAGCAAACCAAGTAATCCACTTAAAAAATGGGGAACAGAGCTAAACAGAGAATTCTCTGTAGAGGAATACCGAATGGCAGAGAAGAACTTAAAGAAGTGCTCAACCTCACTAGCCATTAGGGAAATGCAAATCAAAACAACCCTGAGATTTCACCTTACATCCATGAGAATGGCCAAGATCAAAAACTCAAGTAACAACACATGCTGGAGAGGTTGTGGAGAGGAACCCTTATCCACTGCTGGTGGGAATGTAAACTTGTACAACCACTCTGGAAATCAATCTGGCACTTTCTCAGACAACTAGGAATAGCGCTTCCTCAAGATTCAGCCATACCACTCCTAGGCATATATCCAAAAGAGGCTCAAGTACACAAAAAGGACATTTGCTCAACCATGTTTGTAGTAGCTTTATTTGTAATAGCCAGAAGCTGGAAACAACCCAGATTCCCCTCAACTGAATAATGGATGCAGAAATTGTGCCACATCTACACAATGGAATATTACTCAGCAATGAAAAATAAGGAAATCATGAAATTTGCAGGTAAATGGTGGGATCTGGAAAGGATCATCCTGAGTGAGTTGTCCCAGAAGCAAAAAGACACATATGGTATATACTCACTCATATAGACATACAACATAGGACAAACCCACTAAAATCTGTGCATCTAAAGAAACTAAGCAAGAAAGAGGACCCTAACTAAAATGTCCAATCCCCATCTGGAAAGGCAAAGAGTATGGACATCAGAAGAAGAAGAAAACAGGAAACAACCTAGGAACCTACCACAGAGGGCCTTTGAAAGCCTCTGCCCTTCAGACTATCAAAGCAGATGCTGAGCCTGATGGGCAACTGTTGGGCAGAGTGAATGGAATTTTAGGTAAGACCTGCAAAATAGTAAGAGCTGGAGAGGACAGAGTCTCCACAAGGAGAGCAACAGAACAGGAAAATTTGAACATAGGGAACTTCCCAGAGACTCATACTCCAACCAAGGACTATTCATGGAGATAACCCAGAACCCCTGGCACAGATGTAGCCCAGGGCTGTTCAAAGTCCAATTGGGTTACATAGTAATGGGAAGAGGGACTGCCTCTGACATAATATGATTGGCCTGCTCTTTGATCACCTCCCCCTGGGGGGAGCAGCCTTACCAGGCCATAGTAGAGGACAATGCAGCCACTTTTGATGTGAACTGATAGACTAAGATCAGAAAGGAGAGGAGAACCTCCCCTATCAGGGGACTTGTGGAGTGGCATGCAAGCAGAGGGAGGAGGGAGGGTGGAATTGGGATGGGAGGAGGGAGGGGCTTATGGGGGGATGCAGAATGAATAAAGTGTAATTGATGAAAATTTTTAAAAAAAGGGAAAAATAATTTAAGAACCTTAAATGACTTTCAAAAGTGGAGGAAAATATAGAGTTAGTCAATTGGCATGGAGCATGTCTTGCCCCTGGGGGCAATGGTCTCCTGAAACTACTCAGACCTCGGACACTACCACTGCTAGTTCTAGAACTGATGCAGGATGTTCCATCGAGGGGGTTAAGGCTTCTCATAATATTTCCTATAAGCCCACACCTGTTTTTTATATCCCCCATTTTTATTCATTATTAGCCAGATAGAGCCAAGTAATTGTGGAAATGATACTTGCTTTTTTGCCCAATGCTGGAATGCTAGTAAATTTAGGTATGCCCTGGTTACTTGCATGCCTCGCTGGGTGCCTGTGTCCATTGATGCCCCTCACGCTATGACTCTCTTCAGACAGAAAAGGGATCTTGGAACTACAGCCACAATTGTTACTGCCATCTCATTGGCGGATGTTGGAGCTATCACCTCGGCATTAGCCAGGAGTCATATTATGCAGACTGCTCAGACCATGAATAACCTTTTAGCCAATATAGCTCATGCCTTAGATGTACAAAAAGGAATTAATGCTCAACTAAAAGGAAGCTTGATGGTGTTCAATCAGAGGATTGACCTCGTGCAGGAGCAAATTGATACCCTATGGCAAATCGCGCAACTTGGCTGTCAATGAAAGTATGCTGGACTTTGAGTCACTAGCATACAACATGAGAATTTTCCCTGTGCTGCAAATCTGTCTAAACAATTGTCTAGCTATATTTTAGGTAATTGGACTGGAGAATTCAATACAATGATGGAGCAGCTGAGAGTGGCCATTGTCACAGTAAATTCTCCCAGAGTGGACGCAGGACTAGCCACAGGATTATCATCATGGATTGCTGCAGCCATGAATCACCTGAAGGAATGGGCGGGCATGGGAGCGTTAGCAGGCCTTCTGGTGTTGGTCTCTTTGGTTTGCCTGTGGTATATATGCAAGATTAGAGTCTCACAACAGCCTAATGCAGCCATGACCATTCAGGCCTTTACAGCCATTGAAGCAGGACAGGCTCCCCAAGCATGGTTGGCTACCATAAAAAGCTAAAATGATACGCTCAGGATGCGAGGCTAAGCACTGCACTCTGGGTCAGCCGCTTTGGACCCAGAGAAGAGCATGTCTGATTGCATGCGAGTTGAAGCCCCAGGTCCCGCCTCTGAGAAAAAGGTACTGGTCGCGTCTGATGCTCTTTGGGTGGATGACACCTAAATGAACATCAGTACAACGTCCCAATTTATTTCTAATATCAGAGATCAGACCTCTACTCTTGCCTGATGCGTCTAAAACAAAAAGGGGGAACTGTAGAGAGCTGCGGAATGCTGTGCTTTAAAGATGGAGCTGGTTTCCGCCTTCTACCTTCCTGATGGTGAGTGCTCTCTGTCAGGGACAAGTCCACATTTGGCTAAGGCTGAGGATCTGGCTTGCTTCCATGTATGTGGACCTATCTGAATTGCCCACGTGGCACGCTGGGTTTGGCTACCCAGAGGCTATTTAAGCTGTGGGGTGGCTTTCCCCAGGGTCAGATGATTGTTCAAGGTTCCTGAATAAACTGCATTGAAAAAAAAAAAAAAAAGTAATATGTGACAGCTTAACTGAACTATGATTGTTGGACACACAATTGCTATATCTGTGTTGTGTGCTTTCAACTGACCAGATTAAGGCATGTAGGTTTGTTCAGCCTTTCTCTCAAGCAGGCTGTCCATTTGGATCTTTTAATAACTGGCTCCTGAAATTCTTACTGGCTTTAACATGTCTAACAAATAATAATGGAATCTGTGATAATAAGAGAATTTCATGTCTAGGATAAATGACTTTATTAATGACCACTTAAAAGAAATATGTGATAGTTTAATGAACAATGAGTGTTGGACACAGGAACTGTCTTCTCTGTGTTGTGTGCTTTTATTTGCCCAGATTGAGGCATATGGACCATCTCAGCCTTTCTCTCAAGCAGGCTGTTCACCTGGCCCTTTTAATAACTGACTCCTGAATCTGTTACTGGATTTAATATGTTTCATGAGATCATTCTCCCTCTTACCAAATCAGCACCTAACAATTGTGATGTAATAATAGCATGGTGATGTCACAACATCATTATGATGTCATATTACCATTGCGATGTCATAATAGCATTGTGAAGTCATAACACCATTGTGATAGCATAATACCATTATGATATCAAAATTCCATTGTGAAGTCATACCACAATCATATTGTAATAGCATTGTACTGTCATAAAACCATTGGGAAGTAATGATGAATTTTGAAATCATAATACCATTGTGATATCATTATAGCATTATGATATCATCAAAGCATTTTGATGTCATAATAGCATTGTGATACCATAATAGCATTGTGATGTTGTATCATTATTAAATCATTATAGCACTGTGATGCAAAATAGCATTGGGGTGTCATGATGAATTTTGATTTCATGATGCCATTGTGATGTCATAATAGCACTATGATGTCATCATAGCATTGGGATATCCTATTTGATTGTAAAGTCATACAAATGTGAAGACATGATAGCATTGTAATGTCATAATTCCATTGTGATGTCTTACAATCATGTTGGGATAGCATTGTGATATCATCATAATATTGTGATGTCATAATAGCATTGTGCTTTTATAAAAGCATTGTGTTGTAAATAATAGCCTTCATATATCATAATAGCATTGTGAATTCATAGTAACATTATGAAGTCATAATACTATTGGGATATTCTAACATTCTTGTGTCATAATAGCATTTGGATATCTAAATGACTTTATGATGTTGTAATAGCATTGTGATTCCATATCATTGTGATATTGTAATAGCATTAAGATATCAGAATAGCATTGTGAAATCATAATAGCATTGTGAAGTCATAATAGAATTGTGATAGCATAATACTTTGTGATGTCATCATAGCATTGAGATGTCCTAATATCATTGTAAAGTCGTACACACATACATATGTACATAGCATTGTGATGTCATCATACCATTGTGATGCCATCATAACATTGTGATGTCATAACAGCATTGTAATGTCATGTCACTGTGATGTCATAATATGATTGTGATGTCATGATAACTTCATAATGACATAACATATTGTATAGTTATACCACCCTTGTGATAGAACAATAGCATTGAAATGTCATCCTAGCATTGTTATGTCTTAATAGCATTGATGTCATAATACCATTGTGACTTCATAACAGCATTGTGATGTCATAAAACCATTTTATGGTCAAAATAGCATTGTGATGTCATAATAACATTGTGATGATATAATAGCATTGATATGTCAAAATTAGGATTATAATGTCTAAAACTTTTGTGATATCACAAATGCATTATGATATGTCATTGTGTTGTCATAATGGCATTGATATATCATAATAGCATTTTGAAGTCAAAATAGCATTGTAAGGTCATAACAGCATTGTTGAATTTTGATGTTATAATACCATTTTGATGTCATAATTCCATTGATATGTCATATAATTGTGGTGTCATGATAGCATTTATATGTCATACCATTGTGATGTCAATACCATTTGAGGTCATAATTGCCTTTTGATGTCATAATATCACTGTGATTGCATAATATTATTGTCATGTCATAATAACATTGTGAAGTCATAACACCATTGTTATAGCATAATGGCATTGTCGTGCCATAATAATATGTTACGGTCAAAATAGCATTGTATTTTTATAATTCCATTGTGATGTCATGCCCCATGACATGTTGTACATGTATTATATGTTGTAATAGCATTGTGATGTACATGCATTAAATGTTGTATTAGCATTGTTATCTCATAATAGCATTGGGATGTCATGATGAATTTGGCTGTCATGATGCAACTGTAATGTCATAATAGCAATGTGACACACTAAGCAAGTCCTAAATAGTTCCTCCTTCACATATCTGTCAAATATTCTGAGCCAGACAGCTGAAGATGATGCGTCAATGTTACAGAGATTTATGGTGAATGTTCAGGAAACAGTTTCTGACATTTTTTTTTTGGAAGCTGCTATGAACTTCCTATTTACTCTAGTAACTAATTTTATTCTTTTCATGTCTCTAATGGAGTTGAAGGTGAAATAGTTATATTGCCACATTTAAGCTGTCATACCATTTTATTAATGGCCTCTTAAAGAAATATGTGGCACTATTCCTGAACAGGAACAGTAATCTCTGGGTTGTGTGCCATCAACTGCACAAATGGAGACATGTAAGGGTGTTCAGCCTTTCTCTCAAGCAAGCCGTGTCCTACACAGTAGTCAGTGAGGAACCCCCCTCTTTCTGGGGATTGCAGTTATATGTGGGCCTTTAGGACAGAGAAATGGGTATATGTTATATGCCTAGGACACAAGAACAGATGTGTTTCCTTCAGTGGTGCTTTAGAAAAACCCTCTAAACATAGTGTTAGTGAAAGGACTGCTTGTTCAGTGGAATCTTTTTTCCATTTTCACAGTCATTGTAAAAGTTTTCAATATTTTTACTGATTATGTGGGAATTTCATGTAATATATATTACACTCCTTTTCCATTACTCCCATATTCAAATTCCAACCCATGTGTCACAGTAATTTTTTCTTAACATACATCAATTGAAGTATGTGTTGTTCATCTACTCATTGGAACATAATCAGAGTCTCAGTGCCAAGTCCTTTAAAGAAAACTGAGTTCATCATTGCTGTACTCTGGCACCACACCTAAGAGAAAGCCATAAATCCTGAAGAGCTCTATACTTCATTACCTTGATCACTCTTTTACTTATGTATTTTTTATTTAGGATTTTTTCACTTTTTTCTGCTCTGCTGTCCACTACCTCGTCTTCTAGTCCCACCAAACATCCTTCTCATACACTTAGGACCTTTATCTATTTCTGTGATAGGAGAGATACTCCTCCCCCTTCTAACTGACCGTAGCTTATCAGGTGTCACCATGGCTGGCTGTATCATCTTCCTCTGTGGCTTGATTCTCAGGGTTTTGTTCTCCTTGTGTCCTCAATTCCCTCTAATTTTGACACTCTTCCTGCCTACTCTCCTCCAGGCTTCCCAGAGTTCTGAGGGAAGGGAGAATTTAATAAGAAAATCCCATTTTGAGCTGGGTTTTTTAAGGTCTCTCTGTGCATAATATTGGACTGAGGTGTATCTGTATGCAATCCTAATTGATGCAGAAGTAAGCAGCTCTCTGGATACAAAAACATGACACCTATCTATCAGTTGAGGGCAGAGAGCAACATATCTTAATAAAAACAGCACGGTTGGCTTGAAATTTTCTATAGCAAGACCTGGCCCCACAACTGAAGTGGCAATCAATCACCCTATTTTAAGACTGGGTTGTTTACAATAGATATACTATTGGAACTTTATCCCCACTATTAGGCAACCTCTTAATATGTCAATACATACCATATTTGTCTTTCTGTATTTTAGTGACCTCATCCTGGATAATTTTTCCTGGTTTCATCCATTTTCCTGAAAATAACGTATCATTTTCTTAGCTGAATAATAATCCAGCTTTTATTAATAATAATAAAATATTTCACATTTTCCCCAAGTGATATTGTCAGACCTGTTCTTTAGAACTTGGATGTTACTGGAACTTTAATCATTTTATTGAATGACAAACTATATACTTTTAGCCTAGAAGTCCCACCATCTTCTTCTATTTCCTCATGATTTAAACAGCAATGTCCCCTTGAAGCTCATCTATTACATGATTAATCCCCAGTGAGGAAAATCTGGGAAGGGTTAGGAGGTATGGCCTTGTTAAATAATATAATTCCTATTGGAGTTATATTAAGGAGGGTGTGCTTTGAGGATGATATGCCAATGAAAGTGACCAGACAGATTGGAATCATTGTCTCTAGGTCTCCATCAATTTTTATCATTGTTTCTTTTGGTCTTGGTCTTTAAATTTCTAAATCTGTCTTTCTAGCTCTTTCACTCTCTATGTCACTCTCAGTCTCCCTCTCTCTGCCTGCTGCTTCTTGTTCAATATGAAAATCTCTCAGTTCTGCTCAAGGCTACAATAAGATCACTGCTTGCTGACATGACATCAGGGATGGTCTTTGTAAAAATATAAGCAAGGACCCAATTAAATGCTTTTTGTTTAAAGAGATGCCTTGGTAAGGAGCATTTTCACAATAAGAAATTCACTGACTGGGGCAAGATGGCGGCGCCAGAAGGACTCTCATTATGAGCAGCAGCAGCAGCAGGATCAGCACAGTGACCAGCAATCAGAACTCATGGCCATAAAACACAGTCATTGTGTTTCGTAGGTGAGAGGATACCCCACGGTGGGGGATTCAATCAGCTTTTAACTCACCTGCTAAGCTGCGGAAGAGATCCCGGTTCCACCTGACACTTGGCCGCCAGCCACCAGCCCCAGCCTGAGCACAGAGCCACAATCCAGTGTATCTGGCCACGGTCCCAGACTGAACCATGTGCACCACACTATCAGAGACTGGAATTTTCAGTCAAGAGATAACCCCACAATACAGGAAACGATTGGGACCGACCTTAGGTCACCCAGACATCCCCTGGAAAAGACTCGGGTTCCCCGGGCACCCCAGGAGTCAGCCCGGAGCTAGAGCCGGGGACCCAGGCTCCAGCACAGAGCTCTGCCTGTGCTCCTGATTCGCTTCCTGAGATAGAACTGTGGGCACCAGGGCACCAGTGAATGAGTTTCACTGTCTGGTGCAAACACACAGTGAGGGAAATGGCTGGTCTGATCTCAGGACACTCAGCCAACACCCCCACCCCGAAAAGATTCCTGGAAAATTACCCAGGTTAGGCAGGCACCCAGGCTCCCAAAGGCTAGAAAGGCAGACACAGGCAGTTTCCGCGCACCAGACAGCTGGTGGAGACTGAGCCTCCATCACTCATCTGTGCTCCAGATATAGGCAGTTTCTGTGGCCAGCCAGCTGGCGGATACTGAGCGGTGTACACCAGGACAAAAAAAGACACTGGGAGTCCATGTCTCCAGAAAATCCACAGGGAAGGAAAGAAACTGTACTGACTTAAATCACCCAATCCTTCCCTAGGAAAAGTCTAGCAAAGATTGGCGGGACCAAGCTGCCATGACTCTGCTGTGCTCCAGACACAGGCACAAACAGCTGCTGTGTGCCAGATGGCCAACTGGCTCACAGAAGCTGATCATTAAATTTACAGCAAGAAATCGAGAAACAGGGCAGCTGTCCTCAAGGTTTCTCTGGGTGAGAGGAGAACCCTCTCGACTAACAAAGACCACAGTTACCACTCAGGTCTATATCCCTGAGGTGAGCAGCAGCAACTCCTGAAAAAACGCCAGCTATCCAGGGACTATACACAAAAAGCTGGGAAGACATCCTTCAGGAAAAACCAGCTTTCTGCAAAGGGGATTCTCTCCACCACAGGATCCCCAGGAACCACCAGAAAATAACCCCAAACACCTAAGATAGCACAATGGGTAGAGGCCAGCATAAAAGCTCAAGCAACAAAAGACAGAGCAATATGGCATCTCCAGAACCCAGTTACCCAGGGGCAAGTAGCCCTGGATACTCCAGCATAACTGAAATTCAAGAAGATGACCTAACAACTATGCTCATGAAGATGATAACAGAGGAAACAAATAAGATACGTAAAGACATAGAGGAAGATAAGCTGAAACAGAATATTGCCATCCATAAAGAAATAGAGGAAGCTGCAGCCAAACAGTTTATGGCCTTTAGAAAGGAAATACTTAAAGCACTGAATGAAATAAAAGAAACAGAGTTGAAGAAACTAAAAGAAAAAAAGGAAAGTACAATCAGACAGGTGAAGGAAGTAAACAAAACAACTCAAGACCTGAAGATAGAATTGGAAAAATTAAAGAAAACACAAATGGAGGAAATAATGGAGAGGAAGAATCTAGGGAAGAAAACAGGAACTACAGAGGTAAGCATAACCAACAGACTACAAGAGATGGAAGAAATAATCTCAGGAGTAAAAGATACAATGGAAGAAATCGATGTATCTGACAAAGAAAATGTTAAATCTGAAAAATTCCTGACACAGACCGTCCAAGAAATCCAAGACAATATGAAAAGACAAAACCTAAGAAAAATAGGTATAGAGGAAAAAGAAGACTCTCTTCTCCAAGGCGCAGAAAATATTTTCAACAAAATCATTGAAGAAAATTTCTCCAAGTTAAAGGAGATGCCAATAAGAATACATGAGGCCTACAGAACACCCAACAAATTTGATCAGAAAAGAAAATCCTCCCTCCACATAATAATCAAAACAGGAAGTATACAGAACAAAGAAAAAATACAAAAAGCTGCAAGGGAAAAAGGCCAAGTAACATTTAATGGCAAACCCATAAAATCACAACTGACATTTCAACAGAGATTAAGAAAGCCAGAAGGGGCTGTATGGATATCATGCAGACCCTAAGACAACACAGATGTCAGCCCAAGCTACTATACCCCACAAAACTCTCAGTGCTCATAGACAGAGAAAACAAGATATTCAATGACAAAAAGAAATTTCAACAATACCTACAAACAAATCCAGCATTACAGAAGACACTGGAAGGGAAAAAAATAGCTTCTTTCAAGAAAACACAGGAAATAATTAACTGTACTACACTAAAACAAAAAGCAACCAAGCACACAACCTGATGACCACAGCCAACATCAAAATCAAGGGATCTAACATCCACTGGTCATTAATCTCTCACAACATCAGTGGACTTAACTCTCCAATACCAAGACACAGATTAACAGAATGGATATGTAACCAAAAACCAGCAATCTGTTGCATACAAGAAACACACCTAAACACAAAGATAGACATTACCTGAGGGTAAAGGGTTGGAAGACGACTTTCCAAGCAAACGGACCCAAGAAGAAAGCAAGAGTAGCCATTCAAATATCTGATAAAATAGACTTTCAACCAAAATTAATAAAAAGAGATGGGGAAGGACACTACATACTCATCAAAGGAAAATTCTACCAGGAAGACATCACAATCCTGAACATCTATGCTCCAAATACAAGAGCACCCACATTTGTGAAAGAAACATTGATAAAATTTAAAGCACATATAGATCCCCAAATATTCCTAGTGAGAGACTTCAACACCCCACTTTCAACAAAGGACAGGTCAACAAAACAGAAATTAAAAAAAAAAAGAAACAATGTCTCTGACAGAGGTCATGAATCAAATGGACCTAAGAGACATTTACAGAACTTTACACCCAAACACAAGTGAATTTACCTTCTTCTCAGCACCTCATGGAACCTTCTCCAAAATAGACCATATAGTTGGTCACAAAGTGAGCCTCAACAGACACAAGAAGATTCAAATAATCCCTTGTATCTTGCCTGATCACCATGGAATAAAGCTGGACCTCAACAATAACAGAAATAGCAAAAAGCCTACACACACATGGAAACTGAAGAACTTGTTACTAAATGAGAGCTGGGTCAGGGAAGAAATAAAGAAAGAAATTAAAGTCTTTCTAGAAATCAATGAAAATGAAGACACAACATACCCAAACTTGTGGGACACAATGAAAGCAGTGCTAAGAGGAAAGTTCATAGCACTAAGTGCCTTCAAGAAGAAATTCGAGACAGCTCATTCAAGCAACTTAATGGCTCACTTAAAAACCCTAGAAAAAGAAGAAGCAGACACAACAAGAAGGAGTATACGGCTGGAAATAATCAAACTCAGGGCTGAAATCAATCAATTGGAAACAAATAAAACAATTCAAAGAATCAATGAAACCAAGTGCTGGTTCTTTGAGAAAATCAACAAGATCGACAAACCCTTAGCCAAGCTAACTAAAAGACAGAGAGACACCACCAAAATAAACAAAATCAGAAATGAAAAGGGGGATATAACTACAGACACTGAGGAAATCCAATCAATCATTAGGACTTACTTCAAAAGTCTATATGCCACAACATTTGAAAATCTAAATGAAATGGACAATTTTCTTGATCGATTTGACTTACCAAAGCTGAATCAGGACCAGGTAAATCAACTAAATAGTTCAATATCCCCCAAAGAAATAGAAGAGGTCAGAAAAAGTCTCCCATCAAAAAAAATGCCCAGGATTAGATGGCTTCAGCACAGAATTCTACCAGACCTTCAAAGAAGAGCTAACACCAATTCTCTTCAAACAATTCCACAAAATAGAAACAGAAGGAACATTACCAAACCCATTCTATGAATCCACAGTCACCTTGGTACCGAAACCTCACGAAGACTCAACAAAGAACGATTTTCAGGCAAATCTCCCTTATGAACATTGATGCAAAATACTTAACAAAATACTTGCAAACCAAATCTAAGAACACATCAAAGATATTATCCATTATGACCATGTAGGCTTCATCCCAGGTATGCAGGAGTGGTTCAATATATGGAAATTCATCAATGTGATCCACCATATTAACAAACTGAAGGAAAAAAAAAAAACACATAATAATCTCCCTAGATGCTGAAAAAGCATTTGAGAAAATCCAACATCCATTCATGTTTAAAGTATTGGAGAGATCAGGGATACAAGGCACATATCTAAACATAGTAAAGGTGATATACAGCAAGCCTATAGCCAACATCAAACTAAACAGAAACTTAAAGCAATCCCACTAAAATCAGGGACAAGGCAATGCTGCCCACTCTCCCCATATCTCTTCAACATAGTGCTGGAAGTCCTTACTAGAATAACAACACAGTTGAAGAAGATCAAGGGGATACAGTTTGCAAAGGAAGAAGTCAGATTATCACTATTTGCAGATGATATGATAGTATACATGAGTGACCCCAAAAACTCTACCAGGGAACTCCTAAAGCTGATAAACACCTTCAGCAAAGTGGCCGGATACAAAATTAACTCAAAAAAATCAGTAGCCCTCCTGTATACAAAGGACAAAAGGGCTGTAAAAGAAATTTGCGAAACAACACCCTTCAGAATAGCCACAAATGACATGAGGTACCTCGGAGTAAACCTAAACAAGGAAGTCAAAGACTTGTATGAAAAAAATTTCAAGTCTCTGGAGAATGAATTAGAAGAAGATATGAGAAGATTGAAAGATCTCCCATGCTCATGGCTTGGCAGGATTAACATATTAAAAATGGCCATTTCACCAAAAGCAATCTACAGATTCAATGCAATTCTCATCAAATTACCAACACAATTCGTCACAGACCTGGAAAGAAAAATTCTCAACTTCATACGGAATAACAAGAAACCCAGAATTGCTAAAACAATCCTCTGCAATAAAAGATCTTCTGGAGGTATCTCTATCCCTGATCTTAATTTGTACTATAGAACAACAGTTTTAAAAACTGCATGGTACTGGCATAGAAACAGAATGGTGGATCAATGGAACCAAACAGAGGACCCAGACATAAACCCACACACTTATGGACACCTGATCTTTGACAAAGATGCCAAAACTATACAATGGAAAAAGATAGCATCTTCAACAAATGGTTCTGGTCCCACTGGATGTCTACATGTAGAAAAATGAAAATAGATCCATACTTATCACCCTGCACAAAACTGAAGTCCAAGTGGATCAAAGACCTCAACATGAAACCAGACACATTAAATCAGCTAGAAAAAAAAAAGTGGGGAACAGCCTAGAACTCATTGGTACAGGAGAAAACTTTCTGAACAGAACACCAACAGCACAGGCTCTAAGAGCAACAAAAAATAAATTGGACCTCATGAAAATGAAAAGCTTCTGTAAAGCAAAGGACACTGTCATCAAAACAAAGCGACCGCCTACAGATTGGGAAAGAATCTTCACCAAGCCTTTATCTGACAGAGGACTCATATCCAGTATATATAAAGAACTAAAGAAGCTGAAAAGCAGCAAACCCAGTAATCCATTAAAAAAATGGGGAACAGAGCTAAACAGAGAATTCTCAATAGAGCAATATCGAATGGCAGAGAAGCACTGAAAGAAATGCTCAACCTCATTAGCCATTAGGGAAATGCAAATCAAAACAACCCTGAGATTTTACCTTACACCCATGAGCATGGCCAAGATCAAAAACTCAAGTGACAACACATGCTGGAGAGGTTGTGGAGAAGGGGGAACCCTTATCCACTGCTGGTGGGAATGTAAACTTGTACAACCACTCTGGAAAGCAATCTGGCACTTTCTCAGACAACTAGGAATAGCACTTCCTCAATATCCAGCCATACCACTCCTAGACATATATCCTAAAGAGACCCAACTACACAAAAAGGACATTTGCTCAACCATGTTTGTAGTAGCTTTATTTATAATAGCCAGGAGCTGGAAACAACCCAGATGCCCCTCAACTGAAGAATGGATACAGAAATTGTGGTACATCTATACAATTGGAATACCACTCAGCAATGAAAAACAAGGAAATCATGAAATTTACAGGTAAATGGTCGGATCTGGAAAGGATCATCCTGAGTGAGTTGTCCCAGAAGCAAAAAGACACACAGGGTATATACTCACTCGTATAGACATACAACGTAGGACAAACCCACCAAAATCTATGTATCTAAAGAAACCAAGCAAGAGAGAGGACCCTAACTAAAATGCTCAATCCCCAGATGGACATCAGAAGAAGAAGAAAATAGGAAACAACCTAGAAACCTGCTACAGAGGGCCTCTGAAAGTTTCTGCCCTACAGACTATCAAAGCAGATGCTGAGCCTGAAGGCCAACTGTCAGGCAGAGTGATTGGAATTTTATTTAAGAAGTGGGAAATAGTAAGACCTGGAGAGGACAGGAACTCCACAAGGAGAGCAACAGAACAAGAAAATTTGAACACAGGGAACTTCCCAGAGACTAATACTCCAACCAAGGACTATTCATTGAGATAACCTAGAACCCCTGCACAGATGTAGCCCATGGTAGGTCAGTGTCCAAGTGGGTTACCTAGTAATGTGAAGAGGGACTGCCTCTGACATAATCTGATTGGCCTGCTCTTTGATCACCTCCCCCTGGGGGGGAGCAGCCTTACCAGGCCACAGAAGAGGACAATGCAGCCACTTTTGAGGAGAACTGATAGACTAAGATCAGAAAAGAGAGGAGAACCTCCCCTATCAGTGGATTTGGAGAGGGGCATGCATGCAGAAACGGGAGGGAGGGCGGGATTGGGAGGTGAGGAGGGAGGGGCGTATGGGTGGATACAAAAAATAGTAAAGTGTAATTAATAAAAAAAAAGAAAAGAAAAATAGTTGTCAGCAAAAATAGAATATTTTAGATGAAACACTTTATGATAATAGATTTATTATAAAAAACAAATAATAATGAAAATATAGTCAGTCACTTGTTAGCCAAGAAAGAAGAGCCCTTCACTAAAACATTTACTGATATATCACTCCTGCCCTCCCATATTACTATTTTTTATAAATGTCCTTAAGAATTATTTTCTTAATTTTAATGTGTAAGCTCGCAAGTGTAAGTGGAAATTTCTACCTCACAAACATCCTTTCAATCTATTCTAGTGAGCATCTGTGTGTTTTCTGATGCATGTGTATACTGGCATATGCTTGTATAATTAAATATCTATATATACTTACATTCTTCCTAACAAAATATTCCTGAATATTTTTATATTAAACAGCATCTTTCATTTAAAAAAAAAAAGAAATTCACTGTCAGAAGTCATATCTGTGCTTTTAACAAATAATAATGGAATATGTGATAATGTGAAACTCACATGTCAAGGAAACGTGACTTTATTAATGACCACTTGAAAGAAATATGTAACACTTTTCCTGAAATAAGAGTCTTGTACTAAGGAACTGCCATTTTGAGGTCCTGTGCTTTCAGGTCCCCAATTGGAGGCATGTAGGTTTGCTCAGCCTTTCTCCCAAAGCGGCTGTCCACTGGGCTCCTGAAACTCTTACTGGCTTTCACCAGTTTCATAACATCATTCTGCCTCTCCACCAATCAGCATCTGAGAGAATATTGAGGTTTCCATGGAGATGAGTAAACAAACTTTCCCCACTGTTCTGTATCTCTGATCCTGTGTACAAGTGAATTTTTTTTTTTTTTGTAAAACCCTACAAGCCTTTATCTCATCCCTTTATCCAGATACCACACCTTTACTCCTGTTTACCTCTATGACAATGTCAGGTAAGAAATGAGACTTCTGTGTTTATTAATTGGAAAGCTTCCTAAGTAGGGAAGTTTCAATGTCATGGTCATGTGGGATTAAAATTTATGTACTGAATGACTAGTTGGTCTCCTACTGTGGTCTTGAATCTGAAATTTCCTAAGTTATGACTTTGAACTGAGCAGGTATGTGCATACTCACTAAATGTTCCATCACTTTCTTATTGATATAATAGGCTGGCAGGGTCTAGGATTTCCTGGGTATTGACTCTATAATAACAACAGATAGAGACTGAACCATAGAGTTCCTAGGACTTCTTTGGCTGAAACATTAAAAGATCAGTGTATTTAAAGGGGAAATGAGAGGCAATTACCTAAGTGAATGCTGGTGCTCTTACACACTTGTGTTGCCAACCCACTGTGAGCAGTGTTGCCTTGACTGACCTGGCTGGATTGGCAGCTCTGTCGTATTCTGGGGTCAGTATGAAACCTTCCAGGTCCAGGGGTTTACAGTTAAAACTGGGCCTTCAGAACAGTGAAATTGGCTTGTGCTATATGCCTAGGACACAAGAGCAGCTGTGTTTCCTTCATTTGTGCTCCAGATAAACCCTCTGCTTGTAGTTTTAGTGCCAGGACTGCATGATCAGAGATGCTACCTGACCACATGGGGTCTGAGGTAGCTGAGTAACTACTAGTTCATGGCTAGGATTCTGTGGTACATATTGAGTTCCTGAAAAGCAGATCTTACAAAATAAAACTCTGCCCTCTTTAGCAGAATTTTTTCGCCATCTTAAAAGTCATTGTAAATGTTGTCGACATTATTTTTAATGCTTATTTGGGAATTTCATGTAATATACATAACACTGCTCTTCCATTGCTCTCATGTTCAAAATTTCTACCCATGTGTCAAACTAAAATATTTTTCCTTAAAATACATCAATTGAATTATGTGCTCTTCATATACTCATTGAAACATTATCAGTCTCAGTGCTAAGTCACTTAAAGAAAACTGAGTTCACCCTTGTTGTATGCGGGCACAATCCCCCAAAAGAAGCCATAAATACTAAAGATCTCTATACTGCATCACATTGATCACTGTTTTTCTTATGTATTAATTTATTACGATTTGTTCACTTCATTTCCCATCTGCTTCCCCCTCCTTCTTCTCCTCCCAGTCCCATGTACACTCCTTCTCCTACTCTTAGCCCATTTCTCTAGTTCCCTGAGAGGATAAGTCCTCCTTTCCCCCCTTCTGTGTGACCCTAGGTTATCAGGTGTCATCAAGGCTGGTTGCAGCATTTTCCTCTGTGCCCTAATTCTCAGGGCATTTTTCACCTGTGTCCTCTATTCCCTCTAATTATGACACTCTTCCTTCACTTCTGCAGGATTTCCAAAGCTCTGAGGGGAGGAAGAATTTGATAAGGAAATCCCATTGAGAGTTGAGTGTTTTGAAGTATCTCTCTCCATAGTATCGGACTATTGGTTTCAGTATGCATTCACATTTGATGCAGAAGGAAGCATTCAAAGGACAGAAGATCAAGGCACTAATCAATCATTTCAGGGCAGAAAACAACATATTGTAATAACAACAGCCTGCATTACTTGAAAATTTCCATAAGATGCCCAGGCCCAACAACTCAATTAACTGTCACCTAATCTCCCTAGTGGAAGACTGGTTTGGTCAAAATAGATATCCTAGTGGACCTTTATCTCCTACTATTAGGAGACCTCCTAATAAGTGAATACATATCATATTATGCATTTTAGTTACTTCACACAACATGATTTTTCCTTGTTTTATTCATTTGCCTAAAATATCATGATGTCATTTTCTTAGCTGAATAATACTCTGTTATGGAATGTTCCACATTTTCCCCAAAAAGATTGTCAGTCCTGTTCTTTAGTTCTTAGAAACTGTTGGGACTTTAATCATTGTATTGAATGACAAACTATCAGGATAACTATGTTCTTTTAGCCTAGAAGTTCCCCATTTTCTTCCACTTCCTGGTGATTTCAATAGCAATGTCCCCTAGAAGCTAATCTATTTAACATGTGGAGTCCCCAGAGAGGAAATGTCTGGGAAAGGTTATGTGATATGACCTTGTTAGATAATATAATTCTTTTTGGTGTTATATTATGTGAGGGTGTGCTTTGAGGATGATATGCCAATGAAAGTGACCAGCAGAATGGAGTGCAGTCTGTCTCTTGGTCTCTGTCACATTCTATCTTTGTTTCTGTCAGTCTCAGTCTCTCTATTTCTGAATGTTTCTCTATCACTTTCTGTCTATGTCTCTCTCTGTCTCCCTCTCTCTACCAGGCACTTGTGGTTCAGTATGGAAAGCTCTCACTTCTGCTGAAGTTCTACAAGAAGATACCTGCTTGCTCAGTCATTAATATTACTCAGCAATAAAAACAAAAAGTAAATCATGAAATTTGCAGTTAATTGGTGGAAACAGGTAAAAATCATCCTGATTGAGATACCCCAGAAGCAGAAAGACACACACTGTATATATTCACTCATATATACATGTAAGATATACCTATTAAAATCTGTACACCAAAAACAAACAAACAAACAAAAAACTAATCAAGTGGGAAGACTCTGACTAAAATACTAAAATACTCAATCCCTATCTTGAAAGGCAAAGAAGATGGACATCAGAAGAAGGAGAAACAGAGAACAAGTTAGGAGCCTACTACAGAGGGACTCTGAAAGGCTCTGCCCTGCAAACTATCAAAGCAGATGCTGAGACTTATGGCCAACTGTTGGGTGGTGTGCATGGATTCTAATGAAAGAAGTGGGAAATAGTAAGATATAGAGAGGACAGGAATTCCACAAGGAGAGCAACAGAACCAGAAAAGCTGAGCACAGGGTACCTTCCTAAGATTCATACTCTAACAAGGTACCATGTATGGAGATAACCTAGAACTCCTGCACAGATGTAGCCCATGGCAGTTCAGTGCCCAAGGGGGTTCCATAGTAATGGGAACAGGGACTGCCTCTGACATGAACTGATTGGCCTGCTCTTTGCTCACCTCACATTGAAGGGGAGAAGCCTTACCAGGCCTCAGAGGAAGACAATGCAGTTATTCCTGATGTGATCTGATAGACTATGTCAGAAGGAAGGAGAGGAAGACCACCCATATCAATGGACTTGGAGATGGGCATGATGGACAAAGGGGAGGGATGGTGGGATTGGAAGTGCATGGGGAGTTCCAGGGAAATACAAAGTGAATAAAGTATAATTAAAAAAATAAAGTATTAATTCCTTTTGGAGTTATATTATAGAAGAATGTGGTTGGAGGTTGATATGCCAATGAAAGTAACCAGTCAGAATGGAGTCTCTGTCTCTCAGTCTCTATCATTATTTTCCTTTTTTTCTGTTGGTCTCGGCCTCTCTATTTATGAGTCTGTCTCTCTAGGTCTCTTTCTCTCTGTCTCTCTCTCTGTCTCCCTTACCCTGCCTGCTGCTTGTGGTTCAATATGAAAAGCTACCAGTTCTGCTGAAGGACTACAACAAGATGACTGCTTGCTGACATGGTATAGTGATGGTGTCTGTAAATATATAAGCCAGATCCCAATAAAATTCTTTATTTTCAAAGATTTGACTTGATCATGGAGCATTTTCACAGTAAGAAACTCACCAACTGAGGACATATCTGTGCATTTCTCAAAAAATAATCAAATCTGTGACAATGTGAATGTCACATCTCAAGGACACATGACTTAATTAATGACCACTTGAAAGAAATATGTGACACTTTTCTGAAATAAGAGTTTTAGACAGTGGAACAGTCATCATGGGTTTTGTGGTTTAGCTGCCCAAATTGAGGCATGTAGGGATGCTCAGGCTTTTTCTCAAGCATGCTGTCCACTTGGACATTTTAATAACTGGCTCCTGAAACTCTTACTTGCTTTGACTTGCTTCATGACAACATTCTTCCTTGCAGCCAATAAGCACCAGAGAGAAACTTGAAGTTTCCATAGAGATGAGTAAACAAACTCTCCTCAGTGTCCAGTATTTCTGAACCTGTGCACATGTGACTTTTCCTTGTAAAACCCAAAAAGTATTTGTCTCATCCCTTTATCCAGATCCCACAACTTTACTCCGGTTTATCTCTGTGACAATGTCAGGTAGGAAATGAAACTTTGATTTTTATTTAATTGGATAGCTCCCTAAGTAGGGAAGCTTCAAAGTGAGTTGGGATTAAGGAAAATATACCGAATGACAAGGTGGTCTGCTACTGTGATCTTGGATCTGAAATTTCCAAAGTAGTGAATTTGAACTGATCAGTTCCTTGTGTTCTCACTACGTGTACTTCCACATTTTTATTGATATAATAGGCTGGCAGGGCCTAGGATTCCCTGGGGTATTGAGTCTTTAAGCGCAGGAAAAAGAGAAGAAAACCAGAGAATTCCTGGGAATGGTTTGGCTGAAACAGAGAAAGATCGATGTATGTAAAAGAATTAAAAGGCCATAAAGTATTTGACATCTGATGCTGTTTCACACTAGCAATGGCAACTCTGTATGAGCAGGGTTGCCTTGGTAGACCTGGCTGGATCAGCAGCTCTGTCCTACTCAGGGGTCAGTGAGGAACCCTCTTGGTCCTGGGTTTAAATTTCAAACCAGGCCTTCAGGACAGAAAATGTGTCTGTGTTATATGACTAGGACACAATAGCAGCTGTGTTTCCTGCTGTGGTCCTTCAGACAAAACTTCTAAATGTAGTGTTAGTGCCAGGACTGGTTGTTTACTGGTGCCACCTAAGCTCATGGGGTCTGACATAGCTGGCTAACCGCTAGTTCATGGATAGGATTCTCTGCTACATAATGAGGTATTGGAAACCATGCCTTACAAAGTCAAACTCTGTCCTCCTTTAGCAGAAATCTTTTCTACATATTAAAAGTCATCATAAAAGTTGTCAACATTTTATTTTTATTGCTTTTGTGGAAATTTCACATTAATACATTATACTCCTTTTCCAATGCTCCCAGGTTCAAATTCCTACCCATGTGTCAATTTTATTTTTAAATACATCAATTGAACTATGTGTTGTTCATATATTCATTGGAACATGATCAGAGTCTCAGTTCAAGTACTGTATAGAGAATTTAATTCATCCTTGCCATATTGTGGCACCACACCCAAGGAAAAGCCATTAGTCCTGAAGAGCTGTATACATCATCACCTTGATCACAGTTTTTATTTTATTTTATTTTATTTATTAAGATTTGTTTACTTTGTATCCCTTTGCTGCCCCATTCTTCTTCTCCTTCCAGAATAATACTCCATTTAGGAATTATTTCACATTTTCCCCAAAGGAGATTGTCAGTCCTGTTCTTTAGTCCTTGGCAGTTGCTGAGAGTTTACTCTTTATATTGAATGAGAAACTATCAGGATAACTATATTATTTTAGCCTAGATGTTTCTCCATCTTCTTCTACTTCCTGTTTTTTTTTTAATTGCAATATCCCATTAAAGAACATATATTTACATGTTGAGTCTCCAGTGAGGAAATGTCTGGGAAGTGTTAGGAGGTATGATTTTGTTAGCTAATATAATTCCTATTGGAGTTATATTGTAGGAGGGTGTGCTTTGAGCTTGATATGCCAATGAAAGTGACCAGACAAAACGGAGTCTCTGTCTCAGCGTCTTTGTCACTTTAAATCTTTGTTTCTCCACAAGGACCAAATATATCTGGGCACAGGGTCTTTTCTGAGACTGACATTCAACCAAGGACCATGTATGGATATAACCTAGAACCTCCACTCAGATGTAGCCTGTGGTAGCTCAGTAACCAATTGGTTTCCCAAAGTGAGGGGAACAGGGACTATTTCTAACAAGAACTCAATGACTGGCTCTTTGGTCTCCCCACCCCCGAAGGGAGGAGCAGTCCTGTTAGGCCACAGAGGAGGGCTTTGCAGCCAGTCCTGAAGATACCTGATAAAACAGGATCAGATGAATGGGGAGGAGGTCCCCCCATCAGTGGACTTGGAAAGGGGCACGGTGGAGATGAGGGAGGGAGGGACTGGGAGGGAATGAGGGATCGGGACACAGCTGGGATACAGAGTTAATAAAATGTAACTGATAAAAAAATAAAAAAAATTAAAAAAATAAATAAATCTTTGTTTCTATAGGTCTCAGTTTCTCTATTTCTGAATCTGTCTTTCTAGCTCTTTCTCTCTCTGCCTGCATTTGTGGTTCAGTACAAAAAGCTCTCAGTTCTGCTGCCAGACTACAAGATGACTGCTTGCTGACATGACATTCTGGATGGTCGCTGTAAAATATAAGCAAGGTCCCAATTAAACGATTTTTTTACAAAGTGTTGCATTGGTCAAGGAACATTTTCCCTGTAAGTAATTCAGCGACTGAGAACGTATCTGTGCATTTAACTATTAATAATGGAATCAGTGATAATGTGAAAGTCACATGTCAAGCAATCTACAGATTTAATGCAATTCCCGTCAAATTACCAACACAATTCTTTACAGACCTTGAAAGAAAAATATTCAATATATGTGGAAAAACAAGAAACCTGGAATTGCTAAAACAATCCTCTACAATAAAAGATGATCTCAAGCTGTTCTATAGAGCAACAATAATAAAAAAATGCTTGACACTGGCATAAAAAGAGAATGGTGGATCAATGGAACCAAATAGAAGACCCAGAAATAAACCCACACAGTTATAGACACCTGAATTTGACAAAGATGTCATAACCATACAGTGGATAAAAGATAGCATCTTCATCAAATGGTGCTAGTCTAACTGAATGTCTACATGTAGAAAATTGCAAGTATATCCATACTTATCAGCCTGCACAAATCTAAAGTCCAAGTGTATCAACGGTCTCAACATAAAAACACACAGAATAAATTGGTTAGAATAAAATTGGGGAAGAGCCCTGAACTCATTGGCATAGGAGACAACTTACTGAACAGAACACCAACAGCACAAGCTCTAAGAGCAATAATAAGTAAATGGGACCTCATGGAACTGAAAAGTTTCTGTAAAACAAAGGACACTGTAATAAAAAAAAAATGATAACTACAGTTTGGGAAAGACTCTTCACCAAGCCTCTATGTGAAAGAGGGATTATATATCACCTTGATAACAGTTTTTCATATATATTTATTTATTACATATTCAATTTGTATCCCCTCTGAAGCCCTCTCCTCTTCTCCTTGCAGTCCAACCCAGCCTCCTTCATCTACTATGAACGATCTCTAGTTCCCTGATAGGAGATGCTCTCCTCATCCTTCTATCTGAACCTAGTTTGTCAGGTCTCATCCTGGCTGGCTGCATCATCTTCCTCTGTGGCCTGATTCTCAGAATATTGTTTTCCTTGTGTCCTCAATTCCCTTTACTTATGACAGTCTTCTTGCCTCCTCTCCTGCAGGCTTCCTAGAGCTCTGAGAGGAGGGAGAATTTCATAGGGAAATCCCATTTAGAGATGTGTGTTTTCAAGTCTCTCTGTGAATGGTATCAGACTGCAGGTCTCTGCTGAAGGACTGCAACAAATTTTCTACTTGCTTATGTGACATCATGGATAGTCTCTGTAAAAATACAAGCAAGGTCCCAATGAATGCTTTCTGTTCAAAAAGTTGCTTGGTCAGGGAGCATTTTCTCAGTAAGTAATTCACTGACAGAGGACATATCTGTGCATTTAATAAATGATATTCAAATATGTGGTAATATGAAAGTCTCATGTCAAGGACACAAGACTTTACTAATGACCACTTGAAAGATGTGACAGATTAACTGAACTAATACTCTTGGTCACAGGAACTGTCATCTCTGGGTTGTGTGCTTTCAGATGCCAGATTGAGGCGTATAGGGTTGCTCAGCCTTTCTTTCAAGCTGCTGTCCACTTGGACCTTTTCATAACTGGCTCCTGAATCTCTTAATGGCTTTCACTTGTTTCCTGACATCATTCTCCCTCTCAGCCAATGAGCACCTAACCATTCTGATATCATAAAACCATTGGGATGTCATGATGAATTTTGATGTCATGATGCCATTGTGATGTCATAATATCATTGTGATATCATCATTGATTGGATGTCCTAATATCATTGTGAAGTCTTACTGTTGTGAAGTCATAATACCATTTTTTATTTCAAAACTGCATTGTGATGTCATAACACAATCCTGTCGAAATACTATTGTGAAGTTATAATAGCACTGTGATGTCATCATAGTATTTTGAAACCACAAAACCATTGGGATGCCATAATATTGTAATGTCATAATAGAATTGTGATGTCAAAATACCTTTGTGATGCCATAGGGTATTGTAATGTCCTATTATCATTGAAATGTATTAATATGATTAGAAAGTCATACTGTTGTGAAATCATAATAGCATTGTAATGTCATAATTCTTTGTGATATAATAAACAATGATGTATGTCATCAGAGCATTGTGACATCATCAAGCATTGTGATGTCATAATAGAATTGTGATGACATAATAACATTGTAAAAATGTAAAACCATTGGGATGTCATAACATTGTGATGTCATAATAGTAGTATAATGTCCTAATAACCTTGTGATGTTATAGTAGCAATGCGAGTTCATATCATTGTAATGTCATATTACCATTGGGAAAACATAATAGCATTGTGATGTAATAAGAGCATTGTGATGTTATAAGAGCATTGTGATGTCATAATAGTATTGTTATATCATAATAGTTTTGTGATGATATAATATCATTGTGATTGTCAAATTTCTTTTATGATGTCATAAAACAATCATGTTTTAATAGCATTTTGATGTTAGAATAGCAGTGAGATGTCATGAAGAAATTGATGTCATGATGCCATTGTGATAGCATAATCACACTGTGATGTCATAATACAGTTTTGATGTCATCATAGCATTGTGAAGTCATACTGTTGTGAAGTCATAATTGCATTTTGATGTCAAAATTCCATTGTGATACCATAGCACAATATTCTTGTATTACCACTGTAACAATAGCATAGTGATGTCATAATAGCATTTTGAAGTCATAATTCCATTGTGATGTCAACATAACATTGTGCTATCATAATACCATTGTGATATCATGACAGCACTGGGATATCATAATAACATTGTGATATCATAATAGCAATCTGATCTCATATCATTGTGATGTATTAAAAGCATTTATATGTCATACCATGTGATGTCATAATACCTTTTTGAAGTCATAATAGGATGTGATGTCATAATGTTATTGTGTTGTCATGATAGCATTTTTGACATCATAAAAATATCGGGAATCATAATACCATTGGTATGTCATAACAGTCTGATGTCATAAAAGCATTGTGATGACCAAAATACCTTTGTGATGTCATAATAGTATTTGCTTTCATGCCGTTTTGATGTAATAATAGCATTGTGATGTCCTCATGGCATTGTGATGTCATGATTTCATTGTGATATCAACACTCCATTGTGATGTCATACCACAATCATGTCTTAAAATCATTGTGATGTCATAATATTATTGGGATGTCATGATGCTGGATCAAACCGAACAGAATCATTCTTCAGCATGCTGAGACATTGATCCATCTGTTCCAGCATCTTGCATGTTCCAGCATTCTGCTTATTCCTGCCTCAGCTGCTTCAACTGCTGTTTCTGACCAAAGCCTGCTCCCAAAAGAACTTTGAAGAAAGATTCTAATCTTAATCAGTCAGGCATTTTAGACTGTTCCAAAGAGGACTTTTATTAAGCCTGAAATTTTTCAACACTCAAAAACTGGAAAACAAATGTTATTGCTTTATTAATTAACCAATTTGCTCCAATTTTATTTGGGTCCCTTATAGGATTTCTACATATCCACCTTGTCAGCTAGAAGAAATCCATGAAAACGATGTCCAATTTTCCTTAAAGGGGGTTGGGTATGTTTTTTGTTGTTTGTTATGGCTATGAAATTTTATTGACATTGGGAGATGTTTATTATTAATTGTCTTATTAAAAGTGAAACAAGGAATATACAGGGGCATCTTATAGGAACAGAAAAAAAAGGTATAATATTGTATCTACTCAACTTACCGTTTTATTTGGTATTCTCAAATAAGGTTAATTTTAACTCTTGTATAGGATTTGTATATTGATACAAAACAAGTATTTTGATACAGTGGTATTTAGTGTGTTGTTAGAAGTCAAGGTTACTTCCAATAGTTTTAAACTGCTATTAAAAACTGGTTAGGATATTAGGTATGCAAGTTAATTGCTAGCTATTCAACTCATAGTCATGTCAGACACTAGTCTAACTTATCACAGGAGTATACATCCTAGGTTTAACCTATAGTTATGATTTTCTAGATAGATTGATTTCATGAAGATAGGTAGTCTTAAAAAACATCAGAGACCTACAGAATATGACATTTAAAATATCTTTATTATTTTAAAGATTCTTTGACAATAAGGCAAGTCATCTCCTGGTAAAACCCTGCCTACCTCAAAGAAGATAATGAGCATTGAAGAACCTCCATATGGAGATAGCTTCAAACGTGGCAAACAAGCCACTCAGGTAAAGAAAATACCTTCGCTTCAAAAAAGTCAAATTCTGCCTAAAATGGGCAAGATTAAATGCAGGACAAGTAAATTGCCAAACTCTGCCAAGACAGGGTAAGCAAGTAAAGAGTTCCTGTTTTACATATATATATATATATATGTCAAATATTGTGAGCCAGAAGGCTGAGAATGGTGCTCCAAGGTTACAGAGAGTTATGTGTGATAGTTCAGGCAACAAACAGTTTCTGTTTTATTTATTTATTTATTTTTATTTTTATTTTTTTATTTTTATTTTTTGGAAGCTGCTAACATGTACTTCCTATTTACTCTAATAAAAACAAATTATTCCTTCTCAAATCTCTGATCATATGGGATTCCTTGCAGAGACCCTGTTGTAGGTGACTATTAATATTTACTACTAATTTATTTTTTGGTAATGCAGTTGTTAGTCCTAAACAGCTGTATACCCAATAGTTACAGTGCTACAGCTAAGAGTAAGTTGTTTAGAAGTTAAGAAATCCTTTCTTTTAGGTAATACTAAGGGATAAAAGTTAATTTAGGTGTACAATTTTTAACCTGTCAAGATATATAAGATATTAAGATACTTTCTCTTTAGTTGCTAAATACACACTGACTGGACATTGCACATGTAAATTTTACCTAACATTTTCATAATTTTACAGTTATTATTGTATTGAAAGAAAAGGAGCCTTTTATTTGACTTATAAGGGGAAATGTTGGTATAATGTTCTTTTGAAATGTATACATCTTACCTTTGTTCAAATGCTGATCCCCCCACACTCTCTGGATTCAATATGGATATTGCATTGTGTTATTTTTCTAATCATCCTGTCCCGACTATGTGTAAATAGGCCAAAATAAAGCAACTAGCCATAATGTTGTACAAAGGGAGGAGCCAGAGGGCTGGAAATGAGTGGGCAGAGAATAAGCAAGAGGAGAGCTAGGAGAGAAAGCTGGTGGACAGAACTTGGAAAGGTGACATAGAGAGATGGACTGGACCTCATATGTCACTAAAAGCAAGTATAATGTGGTGAAATCTAAAGGTTAGGAAACTATGAGGGCTTGAAGGTTTAGGATGGAGTAACTATTGCCAGGCATTGTGTTCTAGGTTGACTAAATAAACCCAGTCTCTGTGTAGTGATTTGTGTATACAGCTGTTTAGGACTAACAACAGCATTACCAAAAAAATAAATCAGTAGTAAATATTAATAGTCACCTACAACAGGTTCTCTGCAAGGAATCCCATTCGAGGCAGAAGGAACCATAGCTGTGGATACAAGAAAATGGCACTGATCTATGAACCATCACTGTGGATACAATAAAATGGCACGGATCTATCAGTTGAGGGCAGAGAGCAACATATTTTATTAACAACAGCCTGGGTTGCTTGAAAATTTCTGTAGGACGCCCTGGCCCAACAACTCAATTCACAGCCACTCAATCTCTCTAGTGGAAAATTGATTTGGTCACAATAGATGGCCTATTGGAACTTTATCCAATTTATTAGAAGGAAACCTTCTAATAAGTGAATACATACCACATTTTTCTTTCTGCATTTTAGTTATTTCTCACATGGTAGTATTTCCTGGTTCCTTCTTCTTCAACTTTCTGGTGATTTGAATTTAAATGTCTACTTGAAGCTCATCCATTCATTTATTTACTCCCCAGTGAGGAAATGTCTGGGAAGGAATAGGAAGTATGGCTTAGTTAGATAATATAATTCATATTGTAGTTATATTATAGGAAGTTATGCTTTGAGGCTGATAGGCCAAAGAAAATTACTTTAAAGAATGGAGTCTCTGTCTCCTGGTCTCTGTCACTTTATATTGTTGTGTCTGTCTGTCTGACAAATTTCTGTATTTATCTCTCTAGGTTTTTCTCTGTTTCTCCCTCTCTATGCCTGCTGCTTATAATTCAGTATGAAATCTCTCAGTTCTGCTGAAGGACTACAAAAGGATGACTGCTTGCTGACATGATATCCTGGATAGTCTCTGTAAATAATGTAAGCAAAGTCCAAATCAAACGCTGTTTCTTCAACATGTTGCCTTGGTCATCCCCTTATCCAGATCCCAAAACTTTACTCCTGTTTACCTCTGTGACAATGTCAGGTAGGAAATTAATCTTTAATGTTTATTTAATTGGACAGCTTCCTTTGTAGGGAATCTTCAGGGTGATGTCAGATTAAGGAAAATGTACCAAATGACAAGGAGGTCTCCTACTATGGTCTTAGATCTGAAATTTCATAGGTTGTGGCTTTGAACAAAGCAGTTACTGGTACTGTCTAAATGTACCTTCATATTCTTATTGATATAATAGTCTGGCACAGTCTAGGGTTCCTTGGGTATTCAGTCTTTAAAAGCAGGGAAAAGAGTAGGTAACCTCACAGTCCAGCAGGATATTCTAACAGGGTACACTTGAAAGAGGAAGTATAAATAGGGGGACAGTGATGTGAAGAATGGAGATAAGATAGATTCCTGTTCAAGTCTCAGTTTACTGAATGTGCACTTTTAAAGCAAAGAGTACAAGCAAATTGTTTTTCACAGTAGCAACACATCTGTGCCACCTGGCAAGAAAACCAGGAATTCATTCAAGTTTACACCAAGTTTTCTAACTGGTTCCTGAGGTTGCAGGGAGCCTGCTATCTACTTCCCAGGCTCAGAACATTGTACTTGCAGAGACCACCAAGTACTGTCTCTGAGACATTGAACTTAGTTAAGACCAGCTCCTGCTATGGCCAGGAGGCAAAATTCCAATTACCAGACTCCTTCAGTTCCCCCTTCTTTGTTTATGGAGAGCCTCTCTTAGGTTGGTGAAATGTGCATTTATCCTTACTCATCATCAAGGTCTAGGATTTGATTTTTAAGAGCCTCTGACTTAGGTTGGAAAAACCACAGTTTTACTCTGACACATCATTGCCTTACCTCTATATCAAATGGGGTTGTTAGATATCTTTAATTTACATTCATGCATCTGTACTTGCATGTGTTGAGATTGCTGAAGTAGGAACTGTAACACAAAGGGATCTCAGTCACAGACCAACAAACCCATACCTGCCATGCCTGAAAGTGTCAGTCCCCAATTAAACAAAGAGTCAAAGGTTGGAACGCACCTGCTGAGGCTATTTAGTATATCCCAGGCTGTATTGGCAAATTCTAACCTAAGTTTCTTAGCAGATTCTATGTCATGTATCTTATTTTTCATTGTTAACATGTCCAATGAGAAGTTTTAGCTAGACCAAATATCAGCAAGGTGATTCTGAACCTGAGTCCAATTAAATTCTGTTTCATCATACCAAGAATCAAAAATCCTAATAGGAATCATATCAAAAGCAGGTGGCTTATTAACTAATGTTGAAAGAACATTATTATCAGCATCAACACAGTCAGTAAGATTGTAATGTACACATTCAATTGAATAGGTATCATTGTTATTAAAATGTCTTACTACAATGTTTACAATTAGCAATAAATAAGGATTATTAATGCAGGCCAAAGAGAAGTATACTTGATTAATTTAGCAAAACTACTTGAATTCCTATAGAGAGAGCCTGTATATCCCAACCCAGCCCTCAATTTCTACACATAGGTTTGCCATTTTTTATTTGAAGTCCTCCAAAGTCCAGCACTAACAGCTGTTTTTGTTTTTTTTAAACAAAGGAATTTTGACTGCCTTTATCAGAAGCCAAGTTCTTGATACCCTTAAGGATAGACCAGTCAAGTCCACGACTGTAAATGTAGGGTCTTTGTCCCAGGAGTAGATGATGGCAGTTTCTCCAATGCATCTTGTCCAAGAAACCATTATTTGAGGCCAAGTGCATTGATCCCTTTTCTTACAGGGTGGGTAACTCAGTGGAGATGTAACACTGTCATTCTTAACTCCTGTAGGAAAGCACAATTACATCTCTCCAATGTTTCACATTGCCTGCCTGCAAAGTGAGGCTTGACCTGCCACCCCAACTTTAAAGTAGTAGGCATTCCTACCTATGACCTGGACAAGGGAGACTGGTAAGCAGTCCTGATGAATACTTTCTCTGGTAAAGCAAAGAGGCTGACCTCATCCTATTCCTGAAAAGTTACCTGTCTGTTTTACTTGTGTTCCTTCAAAAACAGAAAAACCCAGGAACAAAGTGTTGTTGACATAAACAAGGATTTCTGGATCATCCCATGAAATTGGATGTAGTAGAGGTGGATTAGGAATATATGCCCAAGAATCAGTCATCTCATAATACAATTAAAATTTGGGAACAGAGCTAAATAGAATTCTAGATAGAGGAATATCGACTGGCAGAGAAACACTTAAAGAAATGCTCAATGTCATTAGCCATGAGGGAAATGTAAATCAAAACAACACTGAGACTTCACCTTATACCCATCAGAATGGTCAAGATAAAAAACTCAAGTGACAGCACATGCTGGAAATGTTGTGGAGAAGAGGAACCCTCCTCCTGCTGGTTGAAATGTAAACTTCATTTCATTGAAATGTAAATGTACAAACACTCTGGTAATTAATCTGGTACTTTATCAGACAACTATGAATAGAGCTTCCTCAAGATCCAGTTATACCACTACTGGGCATATATCCAAAAGTGGCTCAAGAACACAATAAGAATATTTGATCATCCATGGTTGTAGCAGCTTAACTTATAATAGCCAGAAACTGGAAGCAACCCAGATTCCCCCAAATGGATACAGAAAGAGTAGTACATCTACACACTGGAATATTTCTCAGCAATGAAAACAAGGAAATCATGAATTTGCAGGTAAATGGTGGGAACTGGAAAAGATCAAAGACCTCTTCCAGAAGCAGAAAGACACAGGGTACTCACTCATATAAACATCTAATATAGGAAAAAACAAAAACAAAACCAAAAAAAACCTAAAATCTGTACACCTAAAGAAACTAATCAAGAGGGAGGACTCTGGCTAAAATGTTCAATTTCCATCCCAAAAGGCAAAGAGCATGGGCATCAGAGGAAGAATAAAACAAGGGAAAAGTTAGGAGTCTGCTACAAAGGACCTCTGAAAGTCCCTGCCCTACAGACCACCAGATACTGAGACTTATGGCCAACTGTTGGATAGAGTGCATAGAATTTAATAAAAGAATTGGGAAATAGCAAGATCTGAGAAGGACACTAGCTCTACAAGGATTGCAACAGAACCGAAAAATTCTGAGCACTGGGGTCTTTCGGGAGACTCATACTCCGCCCAATGAAAGTAACCAGATAAAATGGAGTTTCTTAGTCGCTGTCACATTATATATTTGTTTATGTCAGTCTTGTTCTCTCTATCTGAATCTCTTTCTCTATTTCTCTCTTTGTCTGCCTTTCACTACCTGCCGATTGTGGTAGAGTAAAATAGCTTTAAATTCTCCTGAATTACTACAAGATGACTGCTTGTAGATGGTTACATAGATGGTCTCTGTAAAAATATAAGCAAGGTCCCAATTAAACACTTTGTGTTCAAAGATTAACATTTCTCGGGGAGATTTTTCCCAACAAGTAATTCACTGACTGAGGACTTTTCTATGCGTTTAGCAAATAATAATGGAATTTGTGATAATGTGAAACTCATATGTCAAGAACATGTGACTTTAATGACTACTTGAAAGAAACATGTGACAGCTTTCATTAACTAATAGTCTTGGACACAGACCTGACATTTCTTGTTTGTATGCTTTCAGCTGATCAGATTAGGGCATGTAGGGCTGCTCAGCCTTTCTCTCAAGGAGGCTGTCCACTAGGCCCTTTTAATAGCTGGCTCCTGAAACTCTTACCTGTTTCATGACATCATTCTCCATCTCAGCCAATCAGCACCTGAGAGAATCTTGAGATTTCCATGGAGATGAGTCAACAAACTTTCCTCAGTGTCCAGTCTTTCTGATACTGTGCACATGTGATTTATTCTTGTGGAACCAACAAGCCTTTATCTCATCCCTTTATCTAGATCCCACACATTTATTCCTGTTTATCTCTATGACAATATCAGGTAGGAAATGAAACTTTCAAGATTTATTTAACTGGACAGCTTCCTAAGTAGGAAATCTTCAAAGAGATCTGGGAATAAAGGGAATGTACCAAATGACAAGGAGGTCTCATAATGTGGTCTTGGATCTAAAATTTTCTGGGTTGTGACCTTGAACTGAGCAGTTACTAGTGTACTCACTAAATGTACCTTCACAGTCTTATTGATATGATAGGCTGGCAGGGTCTAGGGTTCCCTGGTTTATTGGGTCGTTAAAAGCAGAAAAAAAAAAGAGAAGGAAAACAGACAATTCCTGGGACTGGTTTCAGTGAAACAGACAATGATCTGTGTATGTAAAAGGAGAACCTATGGTTGGCAACCCTCTATGAGCAGGATTGCCTTGGCTGACCTGGGTGGATTGAAAGCTGTGTCCTATTCAGTGGTCATTGAGAAATCCTCCTGTTCCTTGGTTTACAATTGAAATTGGTCATTTAGGACAGAGAAATGTGTCAGGATTATATGCCTATGGCACAAGAGTAGAGGTATTTATTAATGTTGTTCTCCAGACAAACCATCTAAACATAGTGTTAGTGCCTTGACTGACCTGTCCGGTTTGGAAGCTGTGTCCTACTCAGTGGTCAGTGGGCAATCATACTGATCCTTGGGTTTACAGTTAAAACTGGGCCATCAGGACAGAAAAATGGGTCTGTTTTATATGCCTAGGATACAAGGGCATCTGACTTACCTTCTGTGTTCCTCCAGACAAACCCTCTAACCATAGTGTTAGTGCCAGGACTGCTTTTTCAGAGGTGCCACCTGAGCTCATGAGGTCTGACATAGATGGGTAACCAGTAGTTCATGGCTAGGATCCTCTGCTACATAATGAGTTCCTGGAAAGCATGCCTTACAAAGTCAAACTCTGTCCTTCTTTAGCAGAATCTTTTCTCCATGTTAAAAGGCATTGTAAAATTTGTCAACATATTTGTACTGATTATGTGGGAATTTCATATTACTTATATTACACTCCTTTTCCATTGTTCCCAGGGTCAAATTCCTAATTATGTGTCATACAATATTTTTTTATTTATTTAAAATACATCAATTGAATTAAGAGTCATTCATATACTCATTGGAACAAGATCAGAGTCTCAATGCCAAATCCCTTAAAGAAAAATGAGTTCATCATTTCCATTGCTTCATATTGGCACCATCACCAAGATGAAGCCATCAGTCCTGAAGACTTCTATGTTTCATCACTGTTTTGCTTATATATTTATTTATTAAGATTTGGTCACTTTGTATCCGCTCTGTAGTGCCCTTCCTCTTCTCTTTCCAGTCCCACCCACCCTCCTTCCTCTATTCCTATGCCCTTTTCTAGTTTCCAAATAAGGGATGTCTTCCTCACCCTCTATCTGACCCTAGGTTATCAGGTCTCAACAAGGCTGGCTGCATCTTCTTTTTCAGGGGCCTGACTCTCAGGGCATTGTTCTCCTTGTGTCCTCAACTCCCTCTACTTATGACACTCCTCCTCCCTCCTCTCCTGCAGGGTTCCCAGTGTTCTGAGGGGATAGAGAATTTCATAGGAAAATCCCATTTCGAGCTGGATGTTTTAAGGTTTCTCTCTGCATAATATCGGACTGCAGGTCTCTGTATGCAATTTCATTTGATGCAGAATGATGCATCTCGTGGATCCAAGACATAACACTTATCTATCAGTTGAGGGCCGAGAGCAGCATAATTTAATAACAACAGCCTGTGTTGCTTGATAATAGGATGCCCTGGCCCAACAACTCTATTAACTGCCACCAAATATTTCTAGTGAAAAACTGGTGTGGTTACAAAAGGTGGCCTAATGGAAATTATTCTCCACTATTAGGAGACCTCCTAATATGTGAATACATACCATATTTCTTTCTGCATTTTAGTTACTTCACCCAGAATGATTTTTCCTGATTCCATCAATTTGCCTGAAAATATGATGTCATTTCCTTAGCTGAATAATACTCCATTATGGAAACATTCCACATTTTCCTCAATGGAATTTGTCAGTCCTGTTGTTTAGAACATGGAAATAATTGGGTCTTTAAACATTGTATTGAATGACAAATGATAACTATGTTCATTTAGCCTAAAAGTCCCCCCATCTTCTTCTACTTTCTGGTGCTTTGAATTATAATGTCCAATTGAAGGTCATCTATTTACTTGTTTATTCTCAAGTGAGGAAATGTCTGGGAAGGGTTAGTAGGTATGACCTTGTTACATAATATAATTCCTTTAGGATTTATAATAGAGGAGGATGTGCTTTAAGGTTGATATGCCAATGAAAGTGACTAGACAGAATGGAGTCTCTGTCTCTTGGTCTCTGTCATTTTATATCTTTGTTTCTGTTGTTCTCGATCTCTCTATTTCTGAATCTGTCTTTCTAGCACTTTCTCTCTCGGTATCTCTCAGTCTTCCTGCCTGCTCCTTGTGGATCAGTACGAATGCTCTTGGTTCTGCTGAGGCCTACAACAAGATTAATGCTTGCTGACATGACATCCTATGGTCTCTGTAAAAATATAAGCAAGGTCCCAATTAAACCCTTTGAGTTCAAAGAGTTTCCCTGGTCAGGTAACATTTTCCCAGTAAATATTTCCATAACAGAGGACATATCTGTGCATTTAACAATTAACAATGTAATCTGTGATAATTTGAAAGTCACATGCCATGAATACTTCACTTTATTAACGACCAGTTGAAAGAATAATGGGACACTATTCCTGAACTAAGAGTGAGGAACACAGGAATTGTCATCTCTGGGTTGGGTGCTTTTACTTGCCCAGATTGCAGCATGTAGGGTTGTTCAGCCTTTCTCTCAAGGAGGCTGTCCTTTTGGCCCTTTTAATAACTGGCTCCTGATACTTTAATGGCTTTCACCTGTTTCATGACATCATTTTCCCTCTCAGCCAATCAGCACCTGAGAAAATCTTTGAGGTTTCCATGGAGATGAGTAAACAAACTTTTCTTAGTGTCCAGTATCTCTGATCCTGTGCACATATGACTTTTTCTTGTGAAACCCAACAAGCCTTTATTTCATTCCTTTATCCAGATCCCACACATTTATTCCTGTTTACCCTTGTGAAAATGTCAGGTAGGAAACAAAACTTTACTGTTTATTAGACAGCTTCCTAAGTAAGGAAGCTTCATAGTGAGGTGGGAATAGGGGAAATAACCAAATGACAAGGTGTTCCCCACTGTGGTCTTGCATCTGAAATTTCCTATGTTGTGACTTTGAACTGAGCAGTTACTCTTGTACTCGCTAAATGTACCTTCACATTCTATTTAATATAATAAGCTGCCATGGTCTAGGGACCCTGTTGTATTGAGACTTTATGAGCAGGGAAAATAGAAGGAAAACAAATAATTGCTGTAACTGGTTTCACTGAAATAGAGAAAGATTTCTGTGTGTGAAAGGAGAACTGAGGGACAATAAACTCTTTGACAGTTTGTGTTGTTCCACACTAGTGTTGGCAACCCTCTATGAGGTGGGTTCCCTTGACTGACCTTTCCAGATTGGCAGCTGTGTACTATTCACTGGTCAGTGAGGAACCCTCCTATTCCTGGGGTTTATAGTTAAAACTGGACATCAGGACAGAGACATGGGTCCCTGTTACATGCCTAGGAAACAAGAACAGCTGTGGTTCCTGCTGTGGTTCCTCCCAAACAAACACTCTGAACATAGTGTTAGTGCCAGGACTGCTTGTTCAGGTCTACCACCTGAGTTCATGGGGTCTGACGTAGCTGGACAACCAGAAGTTCATGGCTGAGATTCTCTGTTAAATTATGAGTTCCTGGAAAGCATGCCTTACAAATTGAAACTCTGTCCTCCTTTAGCAGAATCTTAATGTCAAAAGTCATTGTAAAAGTTGTCAATATATTATTTTTATTGATTATGTAGAAATTTCATATAATGTACATCACACTCCTTTTCCATTGCTCCCAGGTTCACATTCCTACCCATGTGTTACACTAAAATATTTTTCTTTAAAATATATTAATTGAAGTATATTTTGTTCATATATTCATTGGGACATGATCGGAATCTCAGTGCCAAGTCCCTTAAATAAAACAGAGTTCATCCTTGGTGCTCCTTTGCACCACTCAAAGGAGAAAGCTATTAATCCTGAAGAGCTCTATATTTATCACCTTGGACACAGTCTTTCTTAGGTTCTTATTTATTATGATTTGTTCATGTTTGATCCCCACTGCTGCCCCCTCCCTCTTCTCCTTCCAGTCCCACCCAACCTCCTTCTCCTATCCCTATGACCTTCTCTAGTTTCCTGATAGTTGAGGTCCTCCTCACACTTCTATCTGAACCTAGTTTATCAGTATTCATCAAGGCTGGCTGCATCATTTTCTTCTGTGGCCTGATTCTCAGGGTGTTGTACTCCTTGTGTCCTCAATTGCCTTTACTTATGTCACTCTCCCTGCCTCTCCTCCTGTAGGCTCTCCAGAGCTCTGAGTAGATGGAGAATTTCATAGGGAAATCTAATTTAGAGCTGTGTGTTTTAAGGTCTCTCTGTGTATAATATCAGACTGTGGGGCTCTTAATGCAATCACATTTGATGTAAAAGAAAGCATCTTTGTGGATCCAAGAGCATTGTACTTATCTATCATTTGAGGGCAGAGAGCAGTACATTTTAATGATAACAGCCTGGGTTACTTGAAAATTTCTATAGGATGACCTGGCCATCCATTTGACTGAAAATATCATGATGTCATTTTTTTTAGAAGAATAATACTGCATTATGCATTAACTCATATTTTCTCCAAAAGGAGATTGTCTGTCCTGTTCTTTAGTCTTTGGAAGTTGCTGGGACTTTAATCATTGTATTGAATGACAAATTATCAGGATACTTTTAGCCTAGAAGTACCTCCATCTTCTTTAACTTCCTGGTGATTTGAATTGCAATATCATCTTGAACCTCATCTATTTACATGTTTAGTTCCCAGTGAGGAAATGTCTGGGAAGGCCTAGAAGGTACGGTTTTCTTAGATAATAGAATTATATTTCAGGAGGCTGTGCTGAGAGGTTGATATGCCAATTAAAGTGACCAGACAGAATGGAGTCTTTGTCTCTCTATCTCTATTACATTCTATCATTGTCTCTGTCTGTTTAGGATCTCTATTTCTGAATTTGTCTCTCTAGATCTTTCTTTCTTTCTCTATCCGTCTCTCCCTCTTTGCCTGCCAATGTGTTTCAGTATGCAAAGCTCTCAATTTTGCTGAAGGAGTACAACAAGATGACTGCTTGATGACATGGCATGATGGATAGTCTCTGTAAAAACATTAACAAGGTCCAAAGTATACACTTTTTGTTCAAAGAGTTGCCTTGGCCAGGGAGTGGTTAAACAATAAGGAATTCACTGACTGAGGACATATCTGTGCCTTTCACAAATAATAATGGAATCTGTGACAATGTGAAAGTAACATATCAAGGACATGTGACTTTATTAATGACCACTTGAAAGAAATGTGTGACACTATTCCTGAACTAAGAGTCTTGGACACAAGAACTGACATCTCTGGGTTGTGTGCTTTCAGCTGCCCAGATTGAGGCCTTCAGGGCTGCTCAGCCTTTCTCTCAAGCATGCTGTTTATTTGGCTCTTTTAAAAACTGGTTTCTGAAACTCTTAATGGATTTCACCTGTTTCACGACATCATTCTTTTTCTCAGCCAATCAGTAACAAAGAGAATCTTGAGGTTTCCATGGAGGTGAGAAAACAAACTTTTCTCATTTTCCATGAACCTGTACACATGTGACTTTTTCTTGTGAAACCCAACAAGCTTTTATCTCATCTCTTTATCCAGTTCCCACACATTTACTCCTGTTTATCTCTGCGAGAATGTCAGGTAGGAAATGAAACTTTCAAGTTTATTGGACAGATTCCTAAGTAGGGAAGCTACAAAGTGATGTGGGATTAAGGGGAATATACCCAATGATAAGGTGGTCTCCTTCTGCAGCCTTGGATCTGAAATTTCCTAGGTTATGACTTTGAAATGAGCAATTATTTGCAAACTCACTAAATATACCTTCACATTCTTATTGATATAATAGGTTCTCATGGTCCAGATTTCCCCGAGGAAACCTTTAAGAGCAGGGAAAAGAGAAGGAAACCAGACAATTACTGGGACTGGTTGGCTGAAAGAAAGATCAGTGAGTGTAAAATGAGAACTGAGGGTCAGTAAACTCTTTGACAGCTGGTATTATCCACACTAGTGTCATCAAACCACTATGAGAAGGGTTGCCTTGGCTGACCTGTCTGGATCTGTATCTGTAACATTCTCAGTGGTCAGTGATCAATCCTCCTGAACCTGGAGTTTATAGTTAAAACTGTGCCTTCAGGACATTTTATATGCCTAGGACACAAGAGTGGTTGTGTTTTCTGCTGTAGTTCTCCAGACAAACCTTTGGCATGTTGTGTTAGTTCCAGGACTGATACTTTAGGGATGCCACCTGAGTTCTTGGGGTCTGAAGTAGCTAGGTAACCACTAATTCATGGGTAGGATAGTCTATTACATAATGAATTCCTGGAAAGCATGCCTTACAAGTCAAACTTTGCCCTTCTTTACCAGAATTTTATTTCATATTAAAAGTCTTTGTAAATGTTGTCAATATATTATGTCAGGTAGGAAATGAAACTTTACTGTTTATTCAGTTGGACAGCTTCCTAAGTAGGGAAGCTTCAAAGTGATGTGGGATTAAAGGGAATGTACCCAAATGACAAGGTGGTCTCCTACTGTGTTACTCAATCTAAATTTTCCTAGGTTGGGACTTTGAACTGAGCAGTTACTCGTGTACTCATTAAATGCACCTTCACATTTTTATTGATATCATAGGCTGTTAGGGTCTAGGGTTCCCTGGGGTATTGAGTTTTTAAGAGAAGGAAAGAGAATTAAACCAGACAAATTCTGGGAATGGTTTGGCTGAAACAGAGAAAGATCAGTGACTGTAAAAGGAGAACTGAGGGACAATAAACACTTTGACACTTTGCTCTCCTGGCTGGATTATCAGTTCTATCCTACTCAGTAGTCTGTGAGAAATCCTCCTTATCCAGGTGTTTAAAGTTAAAACTGGCCCTTTAAGACAGAGAAATCGGTTTCTGTTATATGCCTAGAACACAAGCCAGGTGTGTTTCCTGCTGTGGTCCTCTAGATGAACCCTCCATACATAGTGTTAGAGCCAGGACTGCTTGATCTGTGGTGCTACCTGAGCTCATGAGGTTTGAGGTTGGTAACACTAGTTTATGGCTATGATTCTCTGCTACATAATGATTTCCTGGAAAGCATGCCTTACAAAGTCAAGCTTGTAATTACCTTGAGAGTAATCTTTTTTCCATTTTAAAAGACATTATAAAAGTTGTTAACCTAACTTTTTATATTGATTATGTGGGAATTTCATATAATATACTATTTTTCCAATCCTCCCATATTCAAATTTCTTCCCATGTTTTAGAGTAATTTTTTTTCTATAAATACATCAATTCTATTATGTGTTTTTTTATCTACTCATTGGAACATGATCACATTCTCAGTGCAAAGTACCTTAAAGAAAATTGAGTTCATCCTTGCCCCATCCTGGAACCACCCAAAAGAAGCCATTAGTCCTGAAGAGCTCTATACTTCATTCCCTTAATTACAGATTTACTTACATGTTTATTTATTATGGTTTGCTCACTTTGTTTCCCCTCTGCTGCCACCTCCCTCTTCTCCTCCCAGATCCACCCACCGTCCTTCTCCTACCCTTAGGTCCTTTCTCTAGTTCCCTGATAGTGGAAGTCTTCCTTCCCCTTCTAACTGACCCTACTTTATCAGGTGTCATCATAGCTGGCAGCAGCATCTTTCTCTGTGGTCTGAATATCAGGGTTTTGTTCTCCTTTTGTCCTCAATTACCTGTACTGATGACACTCTTCCTGCTTGCTCTTCTCCAGGTTTCCCAGAGATCTGAGGGGAGGGAGTATTTCATAGTGTAAACCCATTTAAAGCTGTGTGTTTTAAGGTCTCTCTCTGCATAATATCGGACTGTGGGTCTCTATGCATTCCCATTTCATGCAGAAGGAAGCATTTCTGTGAATGTAAGAACATTGTGGATGCAAGAACATTGCACTGATCTATCATTTGAGGGCAGAGAGCAACATATTTTCAAAACAACACCATGTGTTGCTTGAAATTTTCTGTATGATGCGCTGGCCCATTCTCCCTGGTAGAACATTGGTTTGGTTACAATTGATGGCCTATTGGAACTATATGCTGCAATATTATTAGACCTCCTAATAGGTGAATACATACCATATTTGTCTTTCTGCATTTTAATTACTTCAACCAGCAAGACATTTCCTGATTCCATCCTTTTGCCTGGAAATATCATGTTTTCATTTTCTTAGCTGAATATTGCTCAGTTATGGAAATAATCCAACTTTTCCCCAAAGGAGATTGTCAGACCTGTTCTTTAACCCTTGGAAGTTGCCGGAACTTTAATCATTGTATTGAATGTAAATTTTTCAGGATAACTATGTTCATTTAGCCTAGAAGTTCCTCTATCTTCTTTCACTTTCTGGTGATTTGAATTTTATGTCTTCTTGAAGCTCATCTATTTACATATGGAGTGTCCAGAGAGGAAATGTCTGGGAATTTTTAGGCAGTATGGCCATGTTAGATAATATAATTCCTATTAGAGTTATATTACAGGAGGATTTGTTGTGAGGTTGGTATGCCAAAAAAATGACCAAACAGAATAGAGTCTCTGTCTCTTGGTCTTTGTCACTTTGTATCATTTGGTCTAGGTCTCTATATTTGAGAATCTGTTGCTCTAGCACTTTTTTTCTTTTTTTTTTTTTTTTTTTTGCATTGAGTAAATGTCTATGAATGTGGGATTAAGGAGAATGTTCCAAATGACAAGGTGATTTCCTACTGTGGTCTTTTATATGAAATTTCCTAGTTTGGGACTTTGAACTGAGAAGTTACCGGCGTACAGCCTAAATGTACCTTCATATTCTTTTCTTATTGAGATAAGAGGCTGGCAGGGTCTAGATTTCTGGGGTATTGAGTCTTTAAGAGCAAGCAAAAGAGAACATAACCTGACAGTCCTACCGGCTAGTCTAACAGAGTCCACATTGAAAGAGAAAGTGTAAATGGGGGAATAGAGACATGAAGAATGGAGATAAGGCAGATACCTATTCAATTCTCAGTTTACTGAATGTGCAAACAATACTTATAAAGCAAAGGGAAAAAGCAAATTGTTTTTCACAGTAGCAACACATCTGTGCCACATGGGAAGACATCCAGAAATTCACTCATGGTTACACAAAGTTTGCTGTCTGTTTCCCAAGGTTGCAGGGAGTTTGCTATCTATGTCTCAGGGTCAGAACACCCCACTTGTAGAGACCACCAAGGACTGTCTCTGAGACATGGAACTTAGATAAGACCAACATCTGATATATCCAAAAGAGGCTCAAGTACACAAAAAGGACATTTGCTCAACCATGTTTGTAGCAGCTTTATTTGTAATAGCCAGAAGCTGGAAACAACCCAGATGCCCCTCAACTGAAGAATGGATGCAGAAATTGTGGTACATCTACAAAATGGAATATTACTCAGCAATGAAAAATAAGGAAATCATGAAATTTGAAGGTAAATGGTGGGATCTGGAAAGGATCATCCTGAGTGAGTTGTCTCAGAAGCAAAAAGACACACATGGTATATACTCACTCATATAGACATACAACATAGAACAAACCCACTAAAACCTGTGCATCTAAAGAAACTAAGCAAGAGAGAGGACCCTAACTAAAACGTCCAATCCCCATCCAAAAAGGCAAAGAGGATGGACATCAGAAGAAGAAGAAAACAGGAAACAACCTAGGAACCTACCACAGAGGGCCTCTGAAAGCCTCTGCCCTTCAGACTATCAAAGCAGATGCTGAGCCTGATGGGCAACTGTTGGGCAGAGTGAACGGAATTTTAGGTAAGAACTGGGAAATAGTAAGAGCTGGAGAGGACAGGGCCTCCACAAGGAGAGCAACAGAACAAGAAAATTTGAACATAGGGAACTTCCCAGAGACTCATACTCCAACCAAGGACTATTCATGGAGATAACCTAGAACCCCTGCACAGATGTAGCCCAGGGCAGTTCAGAGTCCAATTGGGTTACATAGTAATGTGAAGAGGGACTGCCTCTGACATAATCTGATTGGCCTGCTCTTTGATCACCTCCCTCTGCGGGGGGGGAGCAGCCTTACCAGGCCACAGTAGAGGACAATACAGCCACTTTTGATGTGAACTGACAGACTAAGAACAGAAAGGAGAGGAGAACCTCCCCTATTAGTGGACTTGGGGAGTGGCATGCAAGGAGAGGGAGGAGGGAGGGTGGGATTGGGATGGGAGGAGGGAGGGGCTTATGGGGGGATGCAGAATGAATAAAGTGTAATTGATGAAAAATTTAAGAAAAAAGGGAAAAAAATAATTTAAGAACCTTAAATGACTTTCAAAATTGGAGGAAAACATGGAGTTAGTCAATTGGCATGGAGCATGTCTCGCCCCTGGGGGCAATGGTCTCCTGAACCTACTCAGACCTCGGACACCACCACTGCTAGTTCTAGAACTGACGCAGGATGTTCCAACGAGGGGTTAAGGCTTCTCATAATATTTCCTATAAGCCCACACCTGTTTGTCTATATCCCCCATTTTTATTCATTATTAGCCAGATAGAGCCAAGTAACTGTGGTAATGATACTTGCTTTTTTGCCCAATGCTGGAATGCTAGTAAAGTTAGGTATGCCCTGGTTCCTCGCATGCCTCACTGGGTGCCTATGCCCATTGATGCCCCTCACGCTATGACTCTCTTCAGACAGAAAAGGGATCTTGGAACTACAGCTACCATTGTTACTACCATCTCATTGACGGCTGTTGGAGCTACCACCAGGGCATTAGCCATGAGTCATACTGGGCAGACTGCTCAGACCCTGAATAATCATTTAGCCAATGTAGCTCATGCCTTAGTTGTACATAAAGGAATTAATGCTCAACTAAAAGGAAGCTTGATGGTGTTCAATCAGAGGATTGACCTCTTGCAGGAGCAAATTGATACCCTATGGCAAATCGCTCAACCTGGCTGTCAATGAAAGTATGCTGGACTTTGTGTCACTAGCATACAACATGAGAATTTTTCCTGTGCTGCAAATCTGTCTAAACAATTGTCGAGCTATATTTTACATAATTGGACTGGAGAATTCGATACTACGATGGAGCAGCTGAGAGTGGCCATTGTCACAGTAAATTCTACCGGAGTGGACGCAGGACTAGCCACAGGATTATCAACATGGATTGCTGCAGCCATGAATCATCTGAAGGAATGGGCGGGCATGGGAGTGTTAGCAGGCCTTCTGGTGTTGGTCTCCTTGGTTTGCCTGTGGTATATATGCAAGATTAGAGTCTCACAACAGTGTGATGCAGCCATGATCATTCAGGCCTTTACAGCCATTGAAGCAGGACATTCTCCCCAAGCATGGTTGGATACCATAAAAAGCTAAAATGATACGCTCAGGATGCGAGGCTAAGCACTGCACTCAGGGTCAGCCGCTTTGGACCCAGAGAAGAGCATGTCTGATTGCATGCGAGTTGATGCCCCAGGTCCAGCCTCTGAGAAAAAGGTATCGGACGGTCTGATGCTCTTTGGGTGGATGACACCTAAATGAACATCTGTACAAAGTCCCAATTTATTTCTAATATCAGAGATCAGACCTCTACTCTTGCCTGATGCGTCTAAAACAAAAAGGGGGAACTGTAGAGAGCTGCGGAATGCTATGCCTTAAAGATGGAGCTGGTTTCTGCCTTCCACCTTCCCGATGGTAAGTGCTCTCTGTCACGAACAACTCCACATTTGGCTAAGGCCGAGGATCTGGCTTGCTTCCATGTATGTGGACCTATCTGCATTGCCCCCGTGGCACGCCTGGGTTGGCTACCCAGAGGCTATTTAAGCTGTGGCTTTCCCCGGGGTCCGAGGATTGTTCAATGTTCCTGAATAAACTGCATTGAAAAAAAAAAAAAAAAAAAAAAAAAAAAAAAAAAAAAAGATCAACATCTGCCATGGTCCAGAGGCAGAATTCCAATTACCAGACTCCTTCAGTTCCCCCTTCTTGTTTTATGGAGAGCCTGTCTTAAATTGGCTAAATATGCATTTTTCCTTATTAGTCATCAAGGTCTCAGATGTGATTTTTATGAGCCTTTGTCTTAGGTTGGAAAAACTACAATTTTACTGTTACACAACCCTTTTAGGATTGACGTTCAAATGAGGAACAGGCTGAAATTGAGGACAAGTACTGCAAGCCTTGGCTATATTATGGGCCTGTTCCTTAGTCAATCCATATTTATGTCTCAAGGTTTTACTATTAAGGTGATGCATAATATGGGCATCCTGGGCTCTTTTTAAATGTAAACAATAAACTTTGGTGACTTTATCTGCCAATGCATTTTCTTTAGACAGGGGTCCTGGCAAATTAAAATGAGCTCTCAAATGTCCTATAAAAAGGGAAAGTGTTTTTTGTATCAAAATTTGAATTTGTAAAAATAAACTTCCATCAGATGTCTGAATTTGACCTGCAGTCTCTAACTTAAGACTGATCTACATATGCAGTATCTGTAACAATGTGCAAAAACTAGCTATTAAAACTTTGAAACACAGCCAATACTGCAGATAACTCTGCTATTTGTGCAAATGTGTTAGACACTTGAAAAGAGATTGTTTTTCTTTCATAGCATAGGCAGAACAACAGATAATAAACCATCAGTAAATACCGTTAAAATATCAACGATTGGGCTATGTTTTGTTTTAAATGGAAAAACTATAAAAACAGAATTAATTTGTTTTGTTTTTGTGCCTCAACAGGCTGGACACTGTCATAATAAACTTACATATGTTAAAATTCCACATTTATCAGATCTCTGACAAATCTGAGGGCCAACATATTTGAGTTATTCTATTGTCTACCTTCATCATCTGCTCTAAATTCATCCTAAAAAACAGGATATTATAATCTCAATTTTGACATATTTTTAAAATCTATGTTTCTAGAACCAAATTTTAGGGAGATCTATGCAGGCAAAATTTAGGGTTACCAATTTTAGATTTCATGTTAAAAAAAATTAAGCCTAAAAATAGACCAGGTAAAACTCAATCTTGTACTCAACTAAAATCTTTAGCCTGACTTTAAATCTGCTATTTTAAAACTAAAATCAGACCAAAACTTTTAATTTAACATAATTTATTAAGGGGCTAGCAAATCTTATTAATCCTATCATAGTGTATTAAAAGTTAACAGCAAAAATTTAAAGGACAAAAGTTTCATTTAACATTAAACAAAGAACTAAACTTAGCCTGTTGTCCTCAGCAAAAATGGACTATTCTGGCTCCTAAATCTATAGGAAAGAAAAAACAGTATTAAATCATTTATTTAAGTATTGGCAGCCAGGCATATATTTTATATAATGGTTAACAATGATCTGAATATAACCCAGTATAATCCTGGGCTAACATGGAACTGTAGTCCTTTTTTTTTTTTCCTGTAAAAGAGCATAAGCAAACATTTTTTCATCGAAGAATCTCCAGCATTTTAACTGAAGAACAAAATATTTTATTGTTTTTTTTTTACATGATATATTATAATAACTGCAGTTTTTGTTTAATTAGCTTAAACAGCATGGCTTGGTTTAACTTTGTAAAATTAATAAACTAAACACTAAGGTTTTTTTTTTACTCCCCAGAAAGGGTTGAGAAACTGTTTTACTGTTAGACTGCCCAAGGGCAGTATTTGAAATACCTGATAACTTTTAAAATGTTTTATAGAATTTAACTCCGATGGTCCAGGACCAAACTCAGAGGTGTTGATTCAAATTGTCTGATGTCTAAAAATATCCAAGTCTACAGATAAACATACACACACAGAGAGATACATAAGAAACATAGAAATGTGACATTGTCACCATGGAGTAACCAGAATATCAAAATACCAGGACTTGACCAACTCCTACCGGATACATTTCACACAGATTCCAGAAGGAGTGGACCCCCTCATGGGTCACCTTTAACACATAGATTCTCAGAAGGAGCAGAGCCCCCATGGCCCTTTCCAAAGCTTCCAGATGGATAGCAGGCTCCAGCAGTCCTCTTATCACACAGAATAGACTCCCAGTGACCCTCTGTCCTGGTCCCAAATGGATTAGAACCTTTAGGGGCCACTTTCCCAGAAATGGGAACATCCTCCTGATTCCCTTGACAAGATTGGAAACTCTCCAAGTTTCCCAGAACTCGTGAGTACATCAAAACCAGACAAATACAAAAAAAAAAAAAACAAGCAAACAAACAAACAAAAACAGAAGCAAACACAAAAAAATTACTGCACTAGCTGATTTCTAAACATTAAAAAAAAAATTAAACCTGTTTTGTAATATTAAAACAAAGCATCCTCTTTAGGAGTGAAAACATAAAGCACATTAAAATGTTAAAAGTCAAAGGAAGACTTTATAATTTACCAAAATTAACAATCTATTTATTATTATTATTATTATTTTGTAATTTTAATTTCTATAATTCCCTTAATAACTGAACTTGTTCTCTTTCTAATTGGACTTTCTCTCCGAGAAGAGTACTATCTTCTTGCAGTGGTCTCATATCTCCTATACATATGTCAGGGAAAGACATGGGGGCAGAGGGCACAGGAGGCCAGTGTGAATTATGAGACTTGGCAGTTTCTTCCTCGACTCCTTTTCATCCTCACTATCTAGCACCTAAATTATTTTCTGCTCTCAAACTACACAAATCTGTTTGAGCTGCTTTATGAACATTTAAAATAATCTTAGAATTACTTTTTTCTGCCTGTTTGGCTGCTCTAATTTCCCCAAGTAACTTTTTAGCTTGTTTTCTTTTTCCCATGTTTCCAGATTGAGGGTACCTTCAACTGAGAACCAGGGACAAACTTCATTTACAAACTAAAGGGGATGAGGGCATTTCTCCCAATCCCTTGCTTTAATAGCATTGTCTTTAAAGTCCTCATTAACATCTCCCTGCTCTTTTTCTACCCCATAATTTCAATGCCTGCCTACCTTGTATTACTCCCTGCAATGGGCAGTTATCATGAAGCACTTTTTTTCATGGGCATCTGGAGATCCAAAAACCAACCTTTCTCATGTTCCCCTCATTTTTGTGATCCGTTGTTCAGGTGCCAACTGACCCATCTTTCAGGCTTGTCAAAAATTTTTTATGTGAGATTAATATTTACTAATAATTATCTTTTGTAAAGCTTGCTGTTAATCCTAAACAGCTGTTTAACCAAATCACCACACAAAGACTTGATTTATTTAGTACACCTAGAACACAATGCTGAGCAATAGTTACTCCCTCCTAAATCTTCAAGCCCTCATTGTTTCCTAACATTTAGATTTTGCCCATTATACTTCCTTTTTGTGAAATAGGCCATTACCACCATTCCAAGATCTGTCCTCCAGCTCACACTCTCTGAGCTCTCTGAACCTTTTCTCCTACTCATTTTCTGTCCTCCGGCTCCTCCCCTCTTTCCTTTCCTCTGGCTCCTCCCTTTGCACAACATTGTGGCTAGTTGTTTTATTTTGGCTTTTTTACCACAATGCAATATCAGATTGAAACAAGAGAATAGCAGATGGGAGAAATCAGCTTTTGAATGAACAAGGGTAAGATATAAAAATTTTTAAAGAAAATTATACCAACATTTCCCCATTTAAGTCCAATAAAAGCTTCTTTTCTTTCAATACAATAATAACTATGAAGTTATGAAAACTTTTAGGTAAAATATACATGTGCAATGTCCAGTGTATTTAAACATGTATTTAAAAACTTAGGAGAAAGTTATCTGATTATCCTATCTATCTTCACAAGTTAAATTTCTATACCTAAATTAACTTTTATCCTTATTGGTATTACCTTTATGAAAGAATTTCTTAACTTCTAAACAACTCAAGGTTAAATGTAGCACTATAACTATTTGGTCTTCAACCCCATCAGAGACTTGAGAAAGAAATAAAATTAGCTACTAGAGTAAATAGGAAGTACATGTTAGCAGCTTTCAAAAAATATTTTTTTTATTTTATTATTATTTTTTTATCAGTTACATTTTATTAACTCTGTATCCCAGCCGTGTCCTGATCCCTCATTCCCTCCCAGTCCCTCCCTCCCTCCCTCATCTCCACTGTGCCCCTTTCCAAGTCCACTGATGGGGGGACCTCCTCCCCATTCATCTGATCCTGTTTTATCAGGTATCTTCAGGACTAGCTGCAAAGCCCTCCTCTGTGGCCTAACATGACTGCTCCTCCCTTCGGGGGTGAGGAGACCAAAGAGCCAGTCATTGAGTTCCTGTTAGAAATAGTCCTTGTTCCCCTCACTTTGGGAAACCAATTGGTTACTAAAGCTACCACAGGCTACATCTGAGTGGCGGAGAATTGGGTACAGAAATTGTGGTATTTTTACACAATGGACTACTACTCAGCAATCAAAAAGGAGGAAATCATGAAATTTGCAGGCAAATGGTGGGATCTAGAAAAGATCATTCTGAGTGAAATATCTCAGAAGGAGAAAGACAAACATGGGATGTACTCACTTATATAGACCTATAAGATATGATAAACATAATGAAATCTATAC